>NC_084830.1:50415908-50738658 GCF_033115175.1 Lepus europaeus
ATTATTTGAGTCATGCTTCTATACTGCCATTTCAAGGAAAGTTTCATGTTGTCTTCCAAGAATCTCACAATACATGACACTTGCTCTTCCTGAGTGTTGTTAATAACCGTCACACTTTCTATGGCCTAATGCCCTTCTAATGCAGTTATGCTACTACTGATATCGTCTTTTTTTTTTTTTTTTTTTTTTTTTTTGGACAGGCAGATTTAGACAGTGAGAGAGACAGAGATAAAGGTCTTCCTTCCATTGGTTCACCCCCAAAATGGCTGCTACGGCTGGCGTGCTGCACTGATCTGAAGCCAGGAGCCAGGTGATTCCTCCTGGTCTCCCACGCAGGTACAGGGCCCAAGCACCTGGGCCATCCTCCACTGCCTTCCCGGGCCACAGCCGAGAGAGGAGCAGCCGGGACAGAATCCGGTGTCCCAAGCGGGACTAGAACCCTGGGTGCCGGTGCTGCAGGTGGAGGATTAGCCTGTTGAGCCGCGGCTCTGACCGATTGATATCGTCTTAATGACTCTCTTCAGCCTAAAACTTCTCCTGAGTTTGACCCATGTATCCAGTTTCCTTCTCGAGTCTGCCTGGATTCCATAGGTTCATGAGACTCAATGTTTTAGAATTCTCATCTCCATCTTTATCACTGCCACTTTGTTTCCTTCATTCTTGGGTGCAGCCTTGGATTGTCTTCTAACTTGTTCCTAGATTGTTGTTTTGCATATTTTACTTCCCAAATTTTTCTTTATTATTCTCCAATCTCTTATCCCAACTCAGTGCCAAGAAATTCCTAACAGCCTCCTTTAAGTCTCCTCTTCATGGTTACAAAAGTGAATTTTATCAAATCTAGATATGACTATAGCACACTGCGGTCCTAGTGCAGGATATGAAACTTTCTGTACTCTTTGAGCATTGTTTTGCCTGCTTAAGTTAGCCATAGCTGACCTGCCTTGTCCTGTCTTTGTCTTGCCACTTTCTATACTTGACAATATTAAGTGCTTGAACTCCTTAAAAGGGGAACTGTTTCCTAATGTTCTTTTCCCTTCTTGGACTGACTCAATATTGTTATAAGTGAAAACTTCAAGTCTTGATCCATTTGCCAACTCTATCTGGAAGTTTCTTCAAAGCCTTTTTGTATATCTGTGCCCTCCTGAGATCAATTCCTCTCCTCTGTGTTCTCCTAAGCTGGCATGTCTTCAGTACGAATGAACACAGGGTCACACTGAGATTTTTCAGTCATGTGTCTGCCCCCATCTTCCTAACCCATTTAGCCTGAGCATTTATTGAGAACATCTAGAAGTATCTGGATTCTTTTTATTTCAGTGTTTTATCAATATTAGATCTTTTATAAATGCTTGCACGGTTGAATGAATAGGTGAAAGAGACCAGAGAACAGGAATTTCAATCTCTCTCTCTCTCTCTCTCTCTCTCTCTCTCTCTCTCCTTTTTTTTATTACACCATGCTGTCTCTAACGCTGATCCTATCTACTTCAAAACCCAAATAAGTACTGCAATTTTGGTAGGACAGAAATCACTAGTTAGAAATGTTACATTTTCATAGTTTGATACCATACACAATAAGTAGAATTTTAAATGAAAATTGATTGATCTGGTAAAGTGTTCATATTCTGCCCGCTATTTTCACAGTTCTAGGTCCAAAATCATTATAATAAAATTCCTACTTTAGCATTCATCAAAACTATAAAAGAAATGTTGCCATTCATGGATGTATTAGTGCAATAGGGCCCAGTGCTGCTTTCAAAGACTATTTTCTTATACAGAGACATTTTATAGTCAGGCAATCATCTTGTTAAACATTTCCTATAAAATTTTAAAAATCATTACCTGGAGTCTATCACTGTGGCACTAATCACACCTCTACAATTAAGCTTATTTCAACCCTTTCACTGTAATCCTTTTTTCTTTAATCAAGGGTTTATTATTGGACTGTTAATGTGAAAGTTGAAATAAAAAAAATATATCAGCCTAAGAATGAATTCTAATAGTACTGGTTTTAGAAAACTCTGAGAAATTCTAATATTTTTCTCTGAGATCTATGTTAGCCTGTAGGTTTAATTTATTCCTTTTTTCTGTAAAATGATTTGCCTTACTTAAGGGAGACTGAAGTTTTCCTTATGTCTTTAAGGACACCTTTTATTTGCTATATTCAGATTTTTCTTGGTATGAGCACAAAAGCACATTTATTTTTTTTAATCTGAAAGGAGCAAGCACAGTAGGCTCAGGGATGTTGTCTCCTTCACTTCACTAAATAGAAGTTCCATCTTGACTTCTGTAAGGAAAAGGGATCAGAAAGTAATTTTATCCAGCCAAATGAACTAACCAGATTTTATAATTCCCATGATTTCCTCTAATGGGGCAGAGGGGTTTAACTTCAAGAACAATGTGTATCTTATAACAAGTTAGTCAAACTCTGACTTTAAAATGAACAAATTTGTTATAAAACTTTATAGTTTTTAAGTGGATTCATACTCATGATTATATGTACACAACAATCCTGTAAAAAATTAGAACTATCTTAAATGCCTTTTAAAATTTTTTTTTTATTTTACTTGAGAGAGTTACAGGCAGAGAGAGGATGAGACAGAGAGAGAGGGAGAGAGATCTTCCATCCTCTGGCTCATTCCCCAAATGGCTGCAATGGCCATAGCTGGGCCAACCTGAAGCCAGGAGCCAGGAGCTTCTTCTAGGTCTCTCACACAGGTGCAGGGGTCCAAGAGCTTGGGCCACCCTCCACTGCTTTACCTGGCTATCAACAGGGAGCAGGATTGGAAGCGGAGCAGCCAGGACTTGAATCACACCCATATGGGATGTCAGCACCGCAGGTAGATGCTAAACCTACTACGCCACAGCGCTGGCCCCAATGCCTATGTTTTGAATCCTTTTTCCCCTCTCACCATCACTTCAGTTGCAGTCTCAATCATTTCTTGTTAGGCAACATCTTTCAAACTATATCATATATATATATATATATATATATACATATACATATATATATATATCTTGTACATATCAGTATTTCTCACCTAGCCAGCATCTTCCAAAATACCTGATGTATATCACCTCTTGCCTGTCCAATCAGTTTTCTACATGGCAATCAGAAAGATACATACATATATATATATATATATATACACATATATATATACATAGGCTACATCTTTCAAACTATATCATATATATATATATATATATATATATATCTTGTACATATCAGTATTTCTCACCTAGCCAGCATCTTCCAAAATACCTGATGTATATCACCTCTTGCCTGTCCAATCAGTTTTCTACATGGCAATCAGAAAGATACGTATTTTAAACAACTGTTAGTTCTTATGTTAGAATCCTTAATGTCTTCACTCTTTTGTGTGCTTTAAGATAAACAACAAAACTCTTTCTATGAATAGCAGGCATTATTGGTTGCTTATCCCTCCATTAGTCCCCCTCTCCCCTACTCAGCTCCTCCAGAGAGGCTTGAAAAATGAAATACTCACTATCCCAACCATCCCTCAAATTGAAGCTGAAAAGGGGCAAGCAACAGGTTTATGACCAATGATGCATAATTGGAAATCTGCTAAAGACTGAAGACAGTTTTTCATGTGCAAACAGACAGATGTAGTTGGTACTGTCACTGTCCCTTCACTTGTTCCCACCTTGAATATAATTGTAATGTCTGATATTTCAGAAGACATCTTAATGACCATGAAGTGACAAACATGAGGATGAAAGATAGTATTCTAGTTGTTGGAGGAAGAAAAATATATCTAGATCTCTAGTGGTACCAATGAAAACTGAACCAGTGCATGTAATACTTAACTCTAAAATTAACAAAAATTAAACTCACACTTGTGAGCCATTGTTACTGTTCTTCTATGACTTGAAATCGATTTTTCCTAGTAAAAATATATTGTTTGCAAGGCTTTCTATAATCTTTCTGTAGTCCAGTGCCATTGGTATTCTCTAAGGTCTTAATATTCTCTACCTCTGCTACCACATCACGCAAATCTCTTCACCCCTTACACTCCACCTAGTTAACTCCTACTCAATCTTCGAATCTCAGTTAAAATGTGTATTTCCTCAAAAGAACTTCTCTGATTCCCAGACTAGATTATCTGCTCTGTTTATATACTGTCTTTCTTATCACATATTATTTTTAGTACTTATTCATTCAACATTTAATAATGTTGTATTTTCCAAGAGCCAATATGAACTTTGGATATAAAATGTGTTGCTCACCAGCATCTTCCCCAATTTTAGCAAATGTGGCACTAAAACACACTTGCATTAACTTAAAGGATGGAAGGAAGGAAAGAAGGAAACAATGAAAGAGGGAGGGAGGGAGAAAGGAAGAAAGGAATTGGAAGCAGAGATGGAAAAAAAAGTTTTCAGAGAAAAAAATCCCTTCAATTTATTTTATTTTATTTTATTTAACTTTTTTTTTTTAAAGAGAAATTATTTATTTATTTGAAAGAGTTAGAGAGAGAGAAGGAGAGACAGAGAGGGGGTGGGGCATGGAGGGAATATTTCATCCACTGGCTTACTCCCCAAATGGCCATAATGGTCAGGGCTGGTCCAGGCCAGAGCTTCAACTGAGTTTCCCACATGGGTACAGTGGTCCAAGTGCTTCCACTGCTTTCCCAGGTCCATTAGCAGAGAGCTGGATTAGAAGTGGAGCAGCTAGGAATTGAACTGGTACCCATGTGAAATGCCAGTGTTGCAGGTGATGACTTATCCCACTGCCCCACAATGCTGGCTCCTTTACTTTGCCTATTAAAAGAGATGAGCGTGAGGCTTGTGCAGTGGCATAGCAGACAAAGCCTCTGCCTGGGATGCAGGCATTCCATATGGTTGCCAGTTAGATACCTAGCTGCTCCACTTCCTATTCAGCTCTCTGCTAATGTGCCTGGGAAAGCAGCAGAAGATGGCTCAAGTGCTTGGGCCCCTGCACCCATGTGGGAGACCAGGAAGAAGTTCCTGGCTCCTGGCTTCAGCCTGGGCCAGCCCTGGCTCTTGTAACCATTTGGGGAGTGAACTAGCAGATGGAAGACCACTTTTTCTGTCTCTCCCTCTCTTGTAACTCTGATTTTCAAATCAGTAAAATAAACCTTTAAAGAGAGAGAGAGAGAGAGAGAGAGAGAGAGAGATGAGAGAGAGATGAGTGTAGGTGTTCTGCTGCAGATTGGTGTTTGGTTATCAGTGCAGCATTGTCAAAAAATCCAGGAATGGAGAGAGTAACCAGACTCTTAGCATTAGAACAATTGATAATGATTTCATTGCCTGTTAAAGTTTGTTTTTTTATTTATTTATTTTTATTTGACAGGTAGAGTTATAGACAGTGAGAGAGAGAGACAGAAAGGTCTTCCTTCCATTGGTTCACTCCCAAGTGGCTGCCATGGCTGGTGCTGCGCCAATCTGAAGCCAGGAGACAGGTGCTTCCTCCTGGTCTCCCATGCGGGTGCAGGGCCCAAGTACTTGGACCATCCTCCACTGCACTCCTGGGCCACAGCAGAGAGCCGGACTGGAAGAGGAGCAACCGGGACTAGAACCGGCGTCCATATGGGATGCCGGCGCCACAGGTGGAGGATTAACCAAGTGAGTCATGGCGCCGGCCTCACCTCTTAAAGTTTGAATAGATTCCCAGAATTCGATACATGAGCTTTAAGAGATAAGTAATAGTTCTGCAGTTATATACAAAATTTTGTGTCTGTGTATTCTTTTCTATGGAGAGAATTGAGAGGTTTAATCATACTTTCAATATAGTTTCAGATCTCAAATATATTAGGAAATATTGGGTCAAGTTACAAAATTCAGTAGCTGTACTATATATCAGAAGTTATATCCTCCATAAAAGATTAATTTGTAAATGTTTATTATGTGTATGTTTATAAAATAAATCAACTTATTAATAATTAGCTGTGTTTTATGGGCTTTCCAAAACTCATTTGATTAATTTATCAGTCAGTTTGTTATCCTAGCTCTTTGTAACATACTAATATGATAATGTTCTTATATGTCCAACACTATGAGGCTTACTAAATGAATTATCTCATTTTATTCTTCTAGCAAACATATTGCTATATTTTATTTTCTTCTTCCAAATGAAGGAATACAAACTTTCTAAGACTTTCAACAAATGGCCATTGTTAAAGTTTGAGGCTGAATTCAATGAGAAAGTAAAGTTTGTTTTGTTTTCACTCTTCATGTAAATTAAGACTTAACTAAGTGAGAAAATAATGGCCATTTGGAAGTAAAGTGTGATGATGGCCAAATGGTATATAAAAATAATATTAATAAACATTTTAAAAAGGTCTGTTGTGATTGTCTCTAGACCATGGTCATAGGTTCAAAGATGAGTAGAAGAGGAAAAGATTTTAATCTGTGTAAGCTACATGCACATGAGGAGAGAGGGGAGCATGAGTTCAAGGAGCTAAGGAGTCCATTTTAACCAAAGCCTGGATTCCTGTTGGGACGTCCTAGGCGATAAGGTTAGGAGAGCTGTCTGGGTGCAATCCAGGGGTCTCTGTGCAACACTAAAAGGTTTGACCTCTACCCTCAGATAATGAGAACCACTTGAAGAGTATTTTGAGATGCAAGATGACATCATGCAAATGTTTTTAGTATGATTAATGTGTCACCAGAGCACTGGATGGACTGGGAATAGGTAAGATCAGAGCAAGGTGGTCCACGCAGGAAAGCACAGAGAGCTAAGAGAAAAGGTATCAAGGACAGAGGTAAAAATGTCAAGGGGAGAAAGGTTTCAAAAGGCATTCCTATGGAACAGTTGGTTATATTAAGTGTTGCTTTTTCCACTTAAAATCAACTTGTCCTACATAAAGGGAAGCCACTGAGAATGCCCCACATTTACGACCTGGACTCAGAATAGAAATCCTAGATTCATAAACCTCATCCCTATGAGTTTAATCTTGACTACCACTCTTATGAGTTTTTACTTAATTTTCTTTTTTCTTCCTAGTTTTTTATTCATTTATTCAACAAACGTATTTTATTCTTTTTAGCACATTTTTTCAAGACCAAGCACAGAATTACTGTTAGAAATATGGCCATCAACAGATGGGACCTAATGAGGTTTACATTTCATTGTTGATAGACAGAAACTAAAGAAATTAATATTCACACAAAAAGAGCAAAAAATTAGAATATGGTAATGTTATGGAGTTAATGGGAGAAATTTAGGTAGTGTTGGAATGGGCCTTCTGAAGAGGTGACATTTAAATAGAGATTTAAATGAAAAGAAACAGCTGTATTCCAGGTATAGGACACACCTTATACAGAGGTCTCAAGAGAGATATGGACCTGACTCAATTCTGAAACCATCTTCAAAAGCAGAAGGGCTAACATCAGAAAGGTAAGTAGAGGCCAGATGAGGTAAGGTTGTGTACTGTATGATTTACAGAGTTATGCTGTCTGGGAAGTGAGACCATTGGGAGATGTTCAAGGTCTTGGGAGTGTAAGGCAAGAACTACTTTCCACGTTTAGAAGACAACACTGCCTGCTGTCTATAGGCAGGAGTAGAGGCGGGAAGACCAAGGAGGAATCTGCTGCTGTGGTCTAGGTAAGAGAATGTTGATACAGGGGACTTGACTCAAATTTTAATTTGAGTAGTAAAAAAGTATTGGGGCTTGGGATATGTATTTAAGGCAGAGTTGGTAGCATTTGTTAACAGAATAAATGCAGATAATGAAGGAGTAGAACATAGGACAATTTCTAGATTCCTTGGCTAAAGCATGAATGATGGAAATAGAATATGGTAAACAATAACAGTGAAGTGAGGGAGAATTCATGATTCTTCTTTTGGCCATGTTACATTCACCTGTTTTGATCTGTTTCTCAGATTTTAGCCTGACTTTCCACTCTTTGTTTACAAAGCTGATAACTCAGGAACAGAATGTCTCCTTGGCATGTCAACCAAAAGACCGGTGCCTCTGTTTTTGACTCTTAGGAAGCCTTGACTATGTGGTATGACTTGGATAATAGCCCTTGGTGGCTTGGGGGCAAGTGAGGAAATGTAACATGGTGTTTGAGACTTTACAAAGGACTCTAAGGTATTAAAATTTAGAAATTTTAAGGTTTAGTCTTGAAGGACGGAGTTTCCATTGACAGAAACTAGATCACCAACAAAAGCAACTAGTTTGACAATTAAAGATACTGAGTCTGGATTTGGTATATTGTTTGAGATCAAAGCAGACAATTATCACACCTTAACATTCTGGATTTGAAAATAAGCATTTTGTGGATAGTTAGTCTGGCTGCTAATCACTGATCAAGAAATCCAAATCCAAATTTAAACTTTTAAAATTGCATTTTGAAATATATTTATGCCAATTTTTTGTGCCAATTTATTTAAAGCATATGTATTTCAAAGGCAGGCACACACAGATACAGAGAAACAGAAAGAGAGGGAGCTCTCATCTGCTGATTCACTCCCCAAATACCTGGAGCAGTTGCAGTAGGTTCAGACCAATGCTGGGAGTCAGGAACACAATCCAGGTTTTCTACACCAGGCGCAGGAAGCCAACGATTTGAGCCATCAAGGCTCTCTTCCAAGGTCCACATTAGCAGGATGTTGGAATCAGGAAATGGTATCAAACCAAGGTACTGTGATGTGGGACATGGGTGTCTCAATGGGTGTTTTAACCACTAGGCCAAACACCCACTGTATATTCCAATTTAATTTGATTCAGTAATATTCCTTGAGTTAGTCACCATATATCAATGAGAAACTATTTATAAAAGGATTCACCAGGAGATGTTTCATAGGAAGCCATTAAATGATGAGCTACTTACAAAAACACAATGTTAGTGTGACTTTTGAGGTTCACGGTCTATTAGAGTAAATAATGTCTGTGTTTAAGGAGTTGTGTTATTTTCTGAATAATTTTGGATCAAAGCTTTTTGTCTTGTTTAAAGACATGTAGAGAAACAATGGCAGATGTCCTTTTCCCTTAAATGCTTATTTATTCATTTTTATTTATTTGAAATGAGGAGGAAGAGGCAGAGAGAGAGAGAGAGAGAGAGAGAGAGAGAGAGAATATCTTTCTCCATCCAAATCTCCCATATGGATGCATAAGTACTTGAACCATCATCTGCTGCTTCCCAGGATTCATTAGAGGAAGCTGGATAGAAAATGGAGTAGCTGAGACTCAACCAGGCACTTCGATATTGGATGCTGGCACCCCAAGTGACAGCTTAGCTCACTGTGCCACAAAATCCACCCCCAAGGAGTTGTTTTTCATTCCCGTGGATTGACTGTTGTTTCACAAGAAAAGAGTTTATTTTTTGAGTTCTTTTCTGTACTGTCTATTGTTGAAAGGGAACATCAAGTGAGTTAAGACAATGTAATATATTGAAATTTATTTCATTTTCTTTACAGATTATTTTGAATCTGCCTTAAGAAATGTGTGTATCCTATCTAAATATATTGTGGAAATGGTTCATTGAGTGTTGTGAGAAGAAAGTTTAGTCTCATTTCCTAAACAGACTTTTTAACCTGACAGTGCTAAATGGAGAAGAATTCTTTGGGATTATGGTGTGTGTTTTGATAAAGATCCTGAAACAGCTGGGTATTTTCAGTCATTTTCTCACTGCAGGAAGATATTGCTGCTGGATGAAGCAAGGAAGCTAGACCCTTGCTAGCCATGAAAAACTAAGTGCCATAAAACTCAAGAGTAAAATTTACTTTTATTTTTTAAACACTTATTTTACTATTCTGTTCACAAAACATATATTTTAAATGTGTATTTATGTAACAAAAACAGTACTTTCAATATCCGATCTTGAAGATCTGTGGGAAAGCAATTTCAAAGTCTCTATGTAGGTAGAATTTGTGGTCTCCCTAGTCATTTTCATGACAGAGAATCTAGTCTTCAACCCACCTTTTCTTAACTTCTAGCATACTAAGCCACTTGACAACTCGGATTCAAGATGTTAATCATTTCATGGTGAGATCTCTGTGATTCACTGTATGGTTTGCTCTCAGGCCATGAGAAACCCATCCATCAGGTATAGTTCTGATTACACACAGGTAGATGGTTTATAGACTGTTAGTCCACACTGCTGGTTTAGATTTGAGGAATTACTCTACAAGAACAAGGCAGGTTCTATTTTTGACATTTCAGCAATGAGACCACTTGTACATTATGGCCTGATTTGATTTACTGTAAGAAAATAAGAGTGCTGTAATTTGTAAAAGACATTTATTACATGAGTCCAAAAATTAAAAAAAAAAAATGCTTAGTGTCTCTGTCCATCCCATCTGGTTTTATTTTAATCTCACTCTAGTCACATATGAAATTTTGCTTAGCTGTCTTCATTTTCTTAGTCAATCTTGATTAATGGCGTTCAAAGTAAAAATAATTGGCCTGCATCAGGGTTGTTTTATAACTCTTGTTCACAAAGAATGTGAAAGCCTGGAAAATGAGCCTAAACAGAAGGAATGCATTACGTCCGTCTTTGAGAAAGAGCAGTCCTTCAGTTGTATTTCACTGTGTATTTTTATAACGGGCGCCTCCTTGACCGTCCACGATATTGCAGATACCCGGTGCCAAAGCTTATGTATACTTCATCAAACTGACCATGGCAACCCGCCGTCTCCACACAGCCACTCATGGGAAGGCAGAATTCACACAGACCAGCCTAACAGGCCTGAGAATTTCTGAGGTAAATTATCAAGAAAGCCAAGGCTATGAAACCTAGAAGTTAAAAACAGGCAGGGGGCTAATTGTCTCTGAAGTTTAAATGGCTTGTTTATAAAAGGCTTCTCCAGCGTTTATATTTTTTCCCTTTTCCTAAAATGTGTGTTCAACTTTCAAGGAGGTAGGGCAAACTCAGGCACCATGTGACCACTGTGGGTTTGGAATTGGGGTCTGCTTCCTTTCAAGACCCCCACTTCTGCAAGAGCTCATCTGTTAAATAAATTTGAGTTTGATGCTCACATGCACACACACACAGACACATGAGATAATTTCTTTCTTACAGGACATTTTGTGAAAAGCTAGTCATTTTATGATTGTACTGATTAGAAAATTAACAAGAACTTTCCAGCTTTCCAATAATCCTAATATTAGTTTGAATTGCCCAGTGATTTTTCAGGAATTTTCTATGATCTGATGTTTGGTGGTATCGTAAAAACAATTAGAAGTCCCTCTGGGAGTCAATGAGTGTCGGATATAAATTGATTCACATTGGCCTGTGCACTGCAGCAGACTGAGGTTCCAGGCCAAATGAGCATTGAGCCAGGGCCTCTGGTGAGAGCCATTATTTGCTCTTGTACACAGCCCAAGGGGTGGCTTGCTGCCTGGGACATAGGTAACAAGGTAGAAGGGGTGAGAGCCAGTTCCCTGATGTTGGTAAAAGTTTCCACCATTCAACTGGGGTAATGACAGTAGAACCTTGGTTGAAGAACTGTTGCTGTTTCATGTGTTTTCAGAAAAAGGAAGTACGTTCTTCAACTGAGAAAGCTCCATCTTTATGGCATCAAAGTTGTAGCCACAGGTAAAAAGTTGGTCTGGGAATTCCGATTCACACCCCTCCAAACTCTCTCATGTGTGTTTCTTCCTGCTGTCTTTCACAGGCCTCTCATTTTCAGTGAGGTTTCCAAGACACTGCTCCTTGTGCTGAGCTCCCTGTGGCTTCCCAGCCATTAATTTTTCCTTTTCACCCTGAAAAGTAGGGTTCCCCAGGTGATTCTCCAGAGAGAAGACTGGAATACGACTAAGATTCTCCTGGCTAGTGATTGATTTCTATGTATCATATGATACTATGAATTTTCATAATAATGGGGTAAGCACACATAATGTTCAGTCTAATACTCTGCTATCACTCCCATTTACACACCCCTACACACACACAAACACCCCTACACACATACGAATCCATAATCTAGTCTGAATGCTATATATCTGCAGGTTTACTTACTTTGAAATTGTTCATAATAGCAGCTTACATTTATTTGATGCTTTTTGAGTCTGTGTCACTGCACAAAACACTTTACAGTTCATTCAGGATGTGGTTCCTGCTAGACCAACAACGGGTATTTGAAAATGTTATCTCAGTTAATTCTTAGAACTAAGAATCACATACTTTAATTCTCATTCTGGAAGTGAGTGAGCTCAAAGCTGGATAGGTTCCAAAAATTTTCTAGTTGACTGTTGCAACCCAAAGTGCATCTTCTTAACTTGTATGCTAAGTTTGGCTCTATTGATGTTTGGAACTGTGTAATCCTTTGTAGGGTAGCTGCCCTGTGCATTGTAAGTTGTTTAACAGCATCCCTGATCTCTATCTGCAGGATGTCCACGTCATCACCCCATTACCCCCAATAGTGTCAACCCAAAATTGCCTTCACTCATCCCCCAAGGAAGGAATGAAACTCAGACACAGGCTTACAACTGATTTCAGTGGTCTTGAATAGAGTATAGGTAAATGATTGGCAGTGTCCTAGCACTGTTATTGGTCTTCCCCCAGGCCGAGACACATGGAACAAGACGACTTCTAAGTCTCTTCTGTCTCAACCCAATCAGAACTATAACTACCAGATGCCAAGCTAACACTATTGTCAATCATTGTAACCTCACTTTCTGTGGAAGCTAACTCCCTAATTATAAGTCTTCCAATCCTCACCTTATATTTTCACAAATGCAAATGCAGGGTCACTCTCAAAGAGAAGCTTTCACATTAGTGTTCCGCCATCTGGCCTGGGACCTTGATTCGCACATGCCTAAATCACATAGCACCTCTTCAAAGACGATATACCAATTCATAAGTGTCCCTCTGTCACGGGCTAACAACTACAAGTATGCAAAATGGTACTGCATCTCTGGCATAATTTGAAACTATCGCCTAACCCAGCCTTGAGGACTAGGGAGAGCTCCCAGGAAGTTGATATTATCTGTGACCTAACTGATGATTGGTTTTGTGGCCTAAACTGTGTCCCACCTAAATTCATGTGCTGAATCGCTAACATGGGAAATGAATGTAGTGTCTTTAAGAGGTAAAGAGAAGATGATGCCTAGGGGTAGGACTGTGGTCTGAGAGCATTAGTGTCCTTATCAGAAGAGACATAGAAATGTCTCTCTCTTTCTCTCTCCCTCTCTCTCTGAGAATACAGAAGAAAGGCAAAGGGAAGACAAAGTGAGAAGCCAGTTGGCAGTGCTCTACAAGCCGGGAAGACAGGCCTCACCAGAAACGAACCCTGCTGTCACCTTTATGTTGGACTCCAGCCTCCAGAACTACTTGGAAAGACACGTCTGCTGTTGAAGCCACTCAGTCTGTGGTGTCTGGTTGTGGCATCTCAAGACAATTGACAAAATCGGAAATGAATCAGATCAAGTGGGAGAGAGCACGTTTGGGAGTGGGAGACAGAAACAGCAAACACAGAGCTTGGAAGGAAGGGAAGGGCTTGTCTCAAAGTGAAAGCCTAACCAAGCACTATGTCTAGTACATAATGTGAGTGTACATGCTTTATTTGCCCACCAGCCC
Source organism: Lepus europaeus (assembly GCF_033115175.1). Lineage (NCBI taxonomy): Eukaryota > Metazoa > Chordata > Mammalia > Lagomorpha > Leporidae > Lepus > Lepus europaeus. The sequence goes on from NC_084830.1 coordinate 50,429,412, forward strand.
CACTTCTGAAATCATCCTTACCATGAATAACATGAATCTGATGACCAAACAGAAATTATCTTTTCTTGGTTCATGCAGGCCTGATTTAATGTTAAATATTTGAAACCACTCAAAGCCATTATAGGTTTCTTTCTAGCCTCAGTAATAGACTGTGTATGATACCTAGAATTGGATAACATATTTAAAGAAAAATGGCCTTCCACAGAGAAGGCACTTAGTAAAAGGTGAGGTGAACAAAGAAAAAACATTACCTAATTTATTCTGCAACCTGTAAATCAGATTGCAATGCTAATGAGCTTTAAACGTACAGAAATCGAATCTTCAAGCTGTTTGAGCTCTTATCAGTTTAACTATGTGTCAAGTAGTATATGCTTTTAGGAGACAAATCATTGACAGCATCATTTAAACAAACAAAGAATAAATATTAAAATTGTCGTGTTGTTTTAGAGTTAACAGTTTAACTTGCTGCATAAAAGAGAAAGTCATGGAAGCAAAGGAACATCATTGTGATTTTAATTATTGGCACTGCTATATTTTTACAGGCAACATAAAATACGTGGTGATATGTTCGATAATTTTGGCAGCTACAGAACATGAAGTAGACCAGAAATCTACTTCCCCAGGAGAGTTATGCTTGTTTTTAGGGGCCTAAATAAATTAAATAATGTACTAGATCCTTCATTTTTTGTATGCCTATTCCTTCTATGCTTCTTCCAGTCCCTACTGAAGAAATCTGCGTTGATCTTTTCATACAAGATGCAGCTATATGCTCTTTCTTACATAAACATTTGCAATTCACCAAGGAGAATGTAAGATGCATCTTGCATGCTTATCAAGAGCCGCAGAACTTTGCAGATTACTGCCTGCCTCAGGATCCCAGTTCCCTGGTGCTTATGCATAAGCAATGGATTTATGCAAACATTGTAACATTTCCAAACAGACTGTGACATGAGTTGTTCCTAGTTCATATAAGGTTCAGATATGCAGCCTATTTTCTGCTAGTACTAGATCATTCATCTCATCGAGTTTAAAATGTATCATCTCAGCTTATAATGTTGTCAATATAAAATGTCATAATGTGGTACTCAATTTGAACAGCAAGATGGATATTAATCTCAAAGGCTTCTGTGCACTGCTGTGGTGGAATTGAACAATGTGAAGCAGCGTTAGTCTGTTTGTTTGATAGTCTTAGCAAAAAGCACCATATGCATAGGTGGTAAACATTTTGTTATATACAGTCTACTAATTCCCCTTGATCTAGAGTGTTTATACAGCCCCAGTGGTATAATATGCATTATAACTTAAATTGGATAATATATTTAGAAAGGAAAAAAAGCCTTTACAAAGAACAACATCATCGAATTATAATGATAACATGCCTATTTACATAATGATAATGCACATATTAACTGCCAAGCATGTTTGTTTTGCATTAGTGTTTGTAGCAGGGCACCGGGAATTAAAGAATTACAAAAGGGAGTTTTTCTAGTCTCCATTTCTATAGTAGGGTGGGTATTGGCAGTGAAGAAAGAAATAGAAAAATCCATATTTTAACAAGTAAGAAAAATGAACAATGCTAGTTGTTAAGTTCACATTGTATTTCAGTACAGATAAGCATGTGCCCAAACTCTCCATCTTTTCCCCTAATTCTGAGAAATAATATCTGTTAAAGCAAATCAGAATTCTAGTATGGATTTTTGGGCAGCCAGCACAAAAAAATTAAATATATAAAAAAATCTCAATTGGTTGGATGAATTTTTAACAAACACATGTTTAAGGAAAGCCACCATTGGACTCATTTACTCCAAGATATGAAAATCTGCATTTTTGCGTTTGCATCCAAAACTGTGAATTTTATTTATATGTATATGAAAGCCTGGAACCTTGCATTTAAAAAAAAAAAGTTGGAAGACGTTATTTTGTGAGCTGTCATATGTTTTCTGAACTTTTTATAATAGAAAGGAGTCTCCGAAGAGCCCTTTTCTTCACTTCTTTAACAAAGGCATGTCCCAGTTTATTAAAAAATCATACACAACAATCCTGCTTGCCAGGTTTTATAGTCCTAATGAAAATTTGGTCCAGAGCACAAAAATTATCTGGAAAAATGCCTGAAATTTCCCTGTCGCAGATGTTTCAACAGAAGGTGCTTGCATGCCATTCGTTAATACGGCGCCATACGGGACTCAGTGTGGCCACTGCATTATAACCAGTAAGTAACACACGCAGCGTGCGCAGAGCTGCGCCAAAGCCTCCGTCTGTTGTGTGGGACTCGTATCCCATGGATTGAGACGTACCTTGATGAAACTGCATTGTCATGGAATGATAATATTTGTGGATCACCATGCACAGAAAACATCGTATCGGGGATGTGGGAGGTCTGTTTAAAGATTCAGTGCATTGCTTGGCATTGGAGTAAATGGATATTAACATTTGTGTTGTTTTGAGTCCTTCCCAGCCCCCTCCCACCCCCTCCCCCCACTCCTGTATGTCAATCTACGGGAATAACTATGGAGAGGACATTACTTTTTCAAAGATTATCAGTTTGGTGGGTAGCATCATTAAAAGGCCATGTGAAAGTTGATTCACGAGTACACAGGAGGCAAGTACACAGCCTGCTTTCGTTGATTCTTCTCTTTAAAGTATATTTGCGGAGGGATTCAGTGTTCACTTTCTTTGAAATAAAAGGCATTGCTTCATCGCTGCAGAGGCTGATAAAACTAGAAGGACATCTAGGATGTGAATCTTCCTGATAAAATTAGGCAGTTCTTGCTGGACAAGGCTACCTGAGGCAATCTTGTTACCCATCTTGGGGATGCTCAACTCTGGCTTGTGTATCATGAAAATAATATGCTTAATTCTGGGTTACGGCAGGTACGGAGGTCGTAAGAAGAGGGCAACCGTATCATCTGTCTGGCAGCTCATGTTCTTCCTGGGCTGCCAAAGAAATATACCCGCATAATCAGCGTGTTTTCTTGATTTTCTTAAAGTATTTGCTGAGCACAGAGAGCTAAACTACATCAGTTTTTGTTACCCCATTTTGGTACTTTTACATTCTCTTACTCTATAGGAAGCCTCAAAAAATAAAACTGGCTTTGGTTGCTCTAAAACTGTGATGACTGTGATGCTCACTGCTTAAGCTGTATCCTGTCTTTCAAAAATATGAGGTTATGCTACCTTGTTCATTTCTTATGTTTCTTCTTAGGGAAGAATGCTTTCATATTTTCTTTAAATGCATTCTCTCCTTTTAGGGAAAGCAATTATAAATTAAACAATTTAAGTCAATATCCCCATAAAAAGATTTTACAGTATGCAACAAATATTGAAATTTTCTTTAAGTTCTTTCTTCCCTTTCACAAAGATTTTGATATCAATGTTAAGTATTTTTTGCAACAAAATGAAAAGTGGAATGATTCCTTTGACTGCTTTCCATAAATAAATCATTGCTTATTATTACCAATTATAATATTATTAGTGTATTCATTTTATATAAATACTTTAACCATATTATCTCTTAATCCCTAATTAAAAATCTTCTAATCATTGCATCAACCTACAGAGTAACTATTCTAAATTATTGGTGAGAAAATTGAAGCTTAATGCTATTAAGAGATTTGTCTAGAACCATGCATTCATTATCAATAGTTCTATGTCTTGAATGTGGGGCTTCTAACTCTATATTTTGGGTTCTTTTCATTGGATTATGCAGTTGCTGGGTATAATTAATTCATACTTTAAATCATGAGATCTGTTGCTACCAAAGCATGGTCAATATAAAATTCTTAGCCATAAAACCAAGAATTTCTGTAGATATAGTCTATCTGGAGTGATATTACTATATAAATATCATTATCTAGGTTAGAATAATAGATTGTAATTGTCTGAGATGCTACATCCAATGTATTAATATAGTATATAGAAGTCCATTTATAAAACATTGAATAGTACACTATACTTCAAAATTACTACACTATTTTTAAGTCTATATGTTTGTGAATTTTATTTATTTTATTGCATTTGAAAGCCAAAGAGAGAGAGAACTTTCATCCATTGATTCATTTCCAAATACCTTTATGCCTGCACAGGCAGTGCTGGGCCACGCCAGAGCCAGTAGCCCAGAACTCCATCCAGATCTACTGTGGGTGTGACAAGGATCTAAGGATTTAAACTATCACCTGCTGACTCCAGGGTGCACAATAACAGGAAACTGGATTGGAAGTGGAGGGGAGACTGTAACTCAGGCTCTCCAATGTGGGATGTGGGTGTTGGAAGTGGCGACTTAATTTCTGTGCTACAATGTCTGCCCAGTGTCTTAAATACATATTTTTATGTATATTTAGTAATTCTTTTCAACATTTCTGAAAGAAAGTGATAAATGTGACTTATAAATCTTTCGAATTCATGGAATAAGCCCACAACCAAGAGTTTGAAGTCCACTTGGCTTAACAATGAAAAACCAAGGTATAAATTTGTAGCTATGAAATTCTGCTTCAATATAGACTCATTATTGCATTCTTAAAAATGCCAAAAATGTTTATAAAACATTCATCAAATTATAGCTCAATTGCATATATATATTATATATATACACTATTACTATATAATCTATAGGTTTATTGCTTTCATTTGAAAAATTCACATCTTCCCCAAGTCACATACAACATTGGTGTACTGGTGTATTTCTGTATTCCAACTCAAAAAATAACTAAATTTCTCCTTGTGTGATCATCTTTGAGCTAGGAATGCTATGTGCTCTGCACTCCCTGGGAAGACAATCCTCTGTTACAACATTGCTGGGTGCCACTGATTGGGAATAGCAAATTGTTCACAGGACTTAGACCAACTGCTCCCCAGAGAAGCACGTCACAGAGGGGATGGAGGACTCTCTGCTTGTCATTGCAACCCAACCATGTGACAATATGCTGATGCTTAATATGCCCTTGCAGACACTGATCAAGTTAATTTCTTGCTCAATTCAAATGGCATGTTCTTTGAAGCTATGCTGCTATCCCTTGATATTATTTTAATGTATATTTACTAATCTCCAAATTTCAGCTCGTTCTCTGTTGGCTTTCTTTACCTTCGGGTGGATTAAGATATTCCTAAATTCTCTTTTCTTGGTAGATTCCTGAAGTATTCTAAGCCTTCCCAGGAGCTATTGGTCAATGTTAAACAATACTGAGAATTTGAAAGTAATTCCACACAGTAATGCCCACTGGCTGAGCCTGGAAATAAGAGATGCTACCAGCTGTGTCGCTGATGGATGAGAGCTGTTTCATGTTTTTATTCCGTAATGATTTCCTTTGATATTTTACATTTTTATGGTAATGCGTTTTATTTTGTTTCCTTTCTGTCCTCAGTTTGCCTCTCCCCTCTTTCCCTCACTCTTTCCTCCTGTCCTCCTCCTTTCTTGCTGTCAGTCATAGGGTTAGCTTCTGTGCCTTCCACCAGGGTTGCTGCACGATAAAGTACAGCTGTTTTTGTCTGCTGAATCAACCTCAGAACACTACCCAGCTTCCTAAACACCTCTTTAGCTACCAGTGAATTGTCCCATTACTGTCCTGTAATTTTGAACCTGAGATGCAAGGTTCTGGCATTAGTAAATATGCATAAGTGGCCACTAGTAACAAGACATAAAAGTGACCTGCATGTGGCTAAGTTTGTTTGTCCCAAACTGAAGTCACAAAGGGTTCCTGAGTCTCTGCACACATTTGGCTCCTTGGAAATATGGCATGCCTTGCTTTCAATGGGGACAATCTGTTGCTCCCTTTAATTTGTTCTCATTTTCAGAATCTGCATTGGTGAGCAGTCTTCCGTCTCATTTGAAAACACTGAGGCATAGAGAAGGGAAGAGGCTTGCTCTTGGCATCAAATCCATAAGTCTCCATTTCCAGTTACCACCAATATGATAACCTGAACTGAAACATGTGGATGCAATAAGGACACCCTTCTCCGGCACAGAGATTATTCAGGGTTCAAAACATCTTCAGATGTTGTGTGCCATGCCAGCGTCTCCTTTCTTCACCATCAACAACTTTTAAGACTATGTGGGGGCGGCGCAGTGGCGTAGTGGGTAAAGCCACAGCCTGCAATGCCGGCATCCCATATGGGTGTTGGTTGCAGTCCTAGCTGCTCCTCTTCTGATCCAGCTCCCTGTTATGGTCTGGGAAAGCAGTGGAAGATGGCCTATGTCCTTGGGCCCCTGCACCCATGTGGGAAACCTGGAAGAAGCTCCTGGCTCCTGGCTTCAGATGGGTACAGCTCTGACCGTTGCGGCCATCTGAGGAGTAAACCAGCAGATGGAAGATCTCTCTCTCTCTCTCTCTCTCTCTCTCTCTCTCTCTCTCTCTCCCTCTCTGTCTCTTCTTCTCTCTGTGTGTAACTCTAACTTTCAAATAAATAAATAAATGTTTTAAAAAGGGACTATGTAACTATTCTGTGGCCTCTCCAGGACACATATACTAGAGAGTGAAAGAAAAATGGAAGTGTTTTTGAAGATTCTAGAGTATTTTGAGCATGTCAGATGAGAAGGAATGGAAACAAGAAACTGGAGCAATACAAAATGAAAAAATTCCAGTAAAGTCCTACAGTCAAGAAATGTAAATTAGGGTAGTAAATGGATATCCAATAGCATGAAAGGAGAGGCATTTCAGAAGAATAAGTGACCAGAGGGAGAACAAAGGGTGTGCATGGTAGGGGAAAAGCGGGAGGAGGTAAGAATTAAAACATGAATGCTGGGGCTACCATAGTGGTGTAGCAGGTTAAGCCTCTACCTGCAGTGCTGGCATCCTATATGGATGCTATTTGGAGTCCCAGCTGCTCCACTTCGGATCCACCTTCCTGCTAATGTGCCTGGGAAAGCAGTGGAGGATGGTCCAAGTGCTTGGGCACCTGCACCCATATGGGAGGGCTGGAAGAAGCTCCTGGTTCCTGGCTTCAGCCTGGCCCAGCCCCGGCCATTGCAGCTATTTAGGGCGTAAACCAGAGGATGGAAGATTCTCTCTCTCTCTCTCTCTAACTGCCTTACAAATAAATAAAACAAGTCTTTTTAAAAAAGAACAATATTACATCTAATTTCTCAGCAGAGGTTTATGAGTGGCTATCCACTGATAAATTGCTATTCAATCTGTAGTGAAAAAATAATATGGGATTAAGACATAGTGTCCTACATGGCCAAGATTGATATTTTTCATATTGATTTCTACTTTGACTCCAAGGATTCTGTTTCTTTGTTTCCCTCATGCTGTTTGTAAGTAAATTCACTATAAAATAGCTCATTGGAGTTACTACATGTGGTCTTTGCAGAGATTATTATTAGTAATGGTGGCTTCATTCATTAACCCTTTGATTTTGATCATACCGGCAATAAGAGGGACTAGATACATGAATGTTAATGAATGCATACTCATATGAGGAGCTAGGGAGTTGACACAATGGTGCCTTGACATATAAGAATTGGTTTTCAATATTCATGCTGAATGAAAGATAAGAACATTCTTGGGTGACCTGGAAATGACAAAAGCTTTGGCTTTTCCATTTTTTTATGTGTCAGGATGGTGAATCATCTATTCCGGGACTCCCAGGGATTTTTTACTGATTGTAATGGTTTGGGGGAGTGTGTACTTTATGGTTGTGTAAATTTAAGTACAAACTCCAGCTTTGCCATTCATTGAGTTAGATGTGCTATCAAAACTCTTGATGCCTCATTTTTCTCATCTTTCTAAAGAAGTAAGATACTTACCTTTCATAGATATCACAAATATTAAAATACTATTAAATAAAGCATGTAGTTCGAGATACAAAGAAATGTTATTCCACAATATTGTTTACTCGCTTTGTAATCTTTTGCATTTTTCTTCTTTTTGGCTTGTGAGTACTAAATTGCACTGTAAGGACATGGGAAGGTGTTAGGGAGAGGACATCAGGCTGGATTGAAAAGCTTTATCTGCTGCACTTGGGTGGGGCAGGACCACATACTACTCACTAAATGCTTATTGAAGGTACACTTGACAAACAAAAAAGTCTCATCTTACTTATTCATGTAGCTTATCAACAGTAATAATGTTTCAGTTATTACTTATTATATTATAGTCATGTACATTAATTCCTCTAAAACAACTCTGATGACATTTCTATTCCCATTTTATAGGTAAGTAAACTAATACTTGGAGTGAAAAGCTCATAGACTGATACGTGGCAGAACTTGATGATATAATTATTCCAAGTGTGCTGGCTTCAGGGCATGAACTCATGAACACAAGGCCACTCTATGCATCTGCTTCATGATTAAATAGTGGCTTTAAAGTCAGCTGTTCTGACCACACAACTCCCCTGGAATCCTCTAATTCCCAGCAGGAAATACAACTGGCAGTTTAAGATGTAGATACAGAGCTGTTTCAAAAGTCATGAATGCCACAGTCTTCCAGCCCTGTTGTGAGCATTTTCAGAGTTTTTAATGTTAATCAAGTCATCCATAATACTCAAATATTTATTTGTTATCTAATTTTCTTCATCTGTTACATTTCTGGTGTTGCCAACGGAAGATGTTACCCTTCTTCTTAAAACCTTTCATGGTTTAACCTCAGATTTTCCATCCAAAGGAGTGTCTTATTTTTCTTCTAACAGGTGGCCAGTCACAAACCCTGCCTTAGCCAAACTAAACATTAGATGATTGTTATTCTTGGAAAACAATGTTAAAGTCCAGAACCATAATTGCTTGCCAGGTAACATAACATAGTAAAAATAACATAACGTTGTGCTTGCCTTGTTAAAGCATCACATTTTTCTGGATCAGAATCCATTGGTCTTGGTGCTAGCAAAGTATATAGCAGCCATAAAATGCTGTCAATACAAATTATTGTGAAATGAAGTCAGAAAGCTGAATACCAAGAGAACTTTCTAATTGGCATTTAATGATGTCATAATGAGTACAAGCCCAATATGTTAGACACGTGAATGTGGTCTTTTTCTTTTTTTTTCCTTTTTTTTTTTTCTTTTGGCCTAAACATTTTCCATTACATCTGAGCAGCAAAGGCCTTCACTATATTCACAACTTTTCCCTGGGTTTCCCATCATTGCCAAAAATCAACCTCACTTGGCTTTCCATCGTTAGAGGCATAAAACAAAGAGGTAGTTGTTTGTTTGTTAAGAACTGGCTAATACATCTCAAATCTGAATCTTCATTTATGAATTGTTCTAACAAGAAAAGGTATTTTATATGTTGCTTGTTTTTTAGAATTAAGTAATTATGTAGAACAAGTTGAAAGTTATTCCCAACATAAATATAGGGGCTGGAGCGGTGGCACAGCAGGTTAAAGCCCTGGCCTGAAGCATTGGCATCCAATATGGGCGCCGGTTCTAGTCCGGCTGCTCCTCTTCCAATCCAGCTCTCTGTTATGGCCTGGGAAAGCAGTAGAAGATAGCCTGAGTTCTTGGGCCCCTGTACCCACATGGGAGACCTGGAGGAAGCTCCTGGCTCCTGGCTTCGGATTGGTGCAGCTCCGGCCCTTGCCGCCATCTGGGGAGTGAACCAGCGAATGGAAGACCTCTCTCTTTGTCTCTGCCTCTCTCTGTAACTCTGTCTTTCAAATAAATAAAATAAATCTTAAAAAAAAAAACAAAAAAAAAATATAAACAGTGTCATGATCTAATATAAGGGTCATGAAAGCTACAAGACCTGAGACCCAGTAATGCCTCTGAGTGAAGGTCATCATTAAATTTGAATTTGACAAAAAATATTTTCCCTGTACTCCAAATACTGCATGAAATGTACTTACAGTATAAAATTATTCATTGCTTATCAGATATTGAAATTTAACTGATAGCTTATATTTTTATTTGTTAAAATTGCAAACCTATTCTGAGCTTTCATATATGAACAGGCTTAGAAAAGTTCATGGGATTAAAAGACGATGTGTGCTTTTTATGAACTTGTTGAAGGCCCCTCATATGTCACTTGTAAAATTAGATAATAATCCTATGTACCTCTTCAGGTTCTTAAGGTATTTGCATAGGGCACTGTGATAGAATATCATGAACCTTTTCTGATTTAAGTATATTCAGCTATGTGCCTAACCTCTCACATGTCACAAGGAGAAAGAGAATGAATCAGGAATAGAGAGAGAGAGACAAATAGAGATGGAGAGAAATATAGTAACAAATACAGACCACTCACATAGTCCAGAAGTGCCTGAGTTCATGTCCAAGGGTGTGAGTGATAGAAAAGAGGTTGTTTCTATTCAGGCTTCTGTTGCCCTGTAGCTGCTTCTCATAATGTGAGCACCTGATGGTGCATGAGTGTGATTCTAGTGTTTAAAGATACTTATTTTTCATGCAACATGGTCCCTAAATGAAGCCAACTGCTTCATCTGGAGCTTAACCAAAGAAACTGAGATCTGTTCCAATAGCAGAAGATAAAAAGAAATCTTTGGACTTATTGAGAAATGGTATGTTGATATTGCATGTGGCACTTCCTAAAGGACTTTTAAGGGTAATTCTTTTTTTTTAAACTTTTATTTAATGAATATAAATTTCCAAAGTACAGCTTATGGATTACAATGGCTTTCCCCCCCCCCCATAACTTCCCTCCTGTAGGCAATCTTCATCTTGTATATTGGTTTGAAAGTTATCTCCATGAAAGACAAAATTTCACTATAATTGATATAAAATGCTTTTGTACACTGTAAGTTACTAAACTGATCTAACACACTGTTATTTTCATATCATTCTTGTTATACTTCCAGTTGGTTTTATTGTCTTTAATATAATCATCATTATGTCAGATAAAGTAACACTTAAAATTTTGAGAGTTTGAACTTTAAATGAATTGGAGGTAATTTTATGGCACAAATAAATTCTAAGATAAATAAGATCTGGATACTTAGGATTGGAATCTTGGATGAATAAAAGAGGAATTCCACGTGGTATAGCATTCAGAGGAACAAATCGTAGAAGCTATAAGATGACTAACTCTAAACACGAGGTATAATGATTGCACAAAGACAGCACTTCTGTATATAGTGAAAGTGGATATTAGAACTTGTTGAAATGATTGGAGGAAAAAATAAATCTAAAAATAAAATTCCTGGAACTTCTGTCTAGTACATTGTAGGACAATCTTTCATTGTTGTGGCAGGAGCCAAATAGTTTGCGTAATTTAAAAATTAACTAATTAAACACTTACAAATGTGCTATAGGGAATTGCCCCGCCAGCAAGAAGAAAGATCAATGAATCCAACTGGCCTTGCCTTGCCTAATTGTTAAGAGAGTTTTTTACTATGTGTCTACTAGAATATATCTACAGCCTAATTCATTCCCCTTAGAACAGTGCTAAGCAGAATGGTAAATGCTAAAAGAAAGTTAACCGTGATGATGATGACGATGATGATGATAGCAATAATGACGATGAGGGTAGTGGTGATATTTACAGCTTATTACAGTTATTTCAATTAATATATTCTTAATTATTTGACTATAAACTTTTTGATTGCAGGAACCATTCACCTCTTTACTTTCCCCAATGCCCTGCGGAGTATTTTCATTCTCAGTCCTGTGGGGTAGTACAGTTCCTAGACGGGATGTGATATATACGCAAACTAAGCGATCCATTCCTTGGGCTGTTGACCTTCTCTGTAGTCATGTGAAAATGGTGCTGCAGGTCCTTGAATCACATGAGAGGATTCAATAAGATTTTTTAAGAAGATGAACTCAGGGACTGGTGTTGTGGCACAGCAGGCTAAGCTGCTCCCTGAATTGCCAGCATCCCAAATGGGTACCGGTGTGAGTTCTGGCTGCTGCATTTTCAGTCCGGCTCCCTGTTAATGCACCTGGGAAACCAGCAGAGGATGGCCCAAGTGCTTGGGTCCCTGCATCCATATGGGAGACCCAGAAGGAGTTCCTGGCTCCTGATTTTGGCCTGACCCAGCCCTGGCCATTGTGGCTATTTGGGGAGTGAACCAGCAGATGGAAGATGTCCTCTCTGTTTCTCCCCCTCTGTAACTCTTCCATTCAATTAAATAAATAACTTTAAAAAATATGAGTCACATCATGGTGGCAACATTTAACAATCAGGCAGGCATTCAAAGCAGAAGAAATATTGTAAGGAAAGAAGAACATGCAACTTGAAAACGTGCATGCATTTACAGAGCTGGATACCATGAGAAAGGTGTCACGCCAGAGGAAAAGGTCAGGCATTATTTTCTCTGATGAAGTTTCTTCATGAGGAAGCTAGAGAATGATTTGCTGCCCAAGATGAAGTCAAATAAGTAGTGAGGACCCAGATGGTGAACATGGGAATAATGGCTTGGGAGGAGCATGAGCTTGAGCAGGTTACATGAGGAACTATAGAAAGGTGATAGAGATTAAAGATCTCAAAGAAACCTTTTACTCTTTAGGATGAAACCATGTTGAGGTGAATTTGCCGAGAAGTCTTCTCAGATCTACCTGGAAGGTAGTTGGAGTGCAGATCACAAATTCAGAGAAATAGTCACCATTATGAAAACACATATTCTTCCCAGAATATAAACCTCAGGAGTGCATAAAGGATAGACATATATAAGAGTAAAGGAGCAAGGGAGGGAGGGAGAGAGAGAGAAAGAGAAAGAGAGAGAGAGAGAGAGAGAGAGAGAAAGAGAGAGAGACAGAGAGAAACAGGCCTACACCTGCAGTGTGGCAGAGAAAGGACAGAAATTGAGAAAAGTAGCAAAATCCAAGAAAGTCCTATGTATCTGATATAAATATGACTGGTTAGGAAATGATATTTTTGTCTTTTGAATAACATATCCTTCTACCTAAAGATACGGACACACACACACACACACACACCACTTTGCTAAAGGCATTCTGTTCTCCATTATACTTGGGAAATAAATACTTCCAAGAACTGTATAGGAAAAGTCTTAGGAGCAGAGAACCAAAAAGGATTTCAAGAGCCCATTTGGTCCATCTCCTTGCCAGGAGGGGCATTTCCTAAATCATCCAAAGAAGAAATTGTCAATTCTATTTTTGAAATATCTTCACAGATGGCGAATCCATAAGCTTCCCTGCTAATTTGCTCCGGTGTTTAATCAGCCTGACACACAAAGTTCTTCTTTACATCTAACTCAGTGCTCTCTTACTATAACTTAGAATTTATTTCCTCTGCAGAGATGGAAATGCAAAATAATCTAAAAGCTCCAAAAACCTGCAAGTAAAATGTCCTCATTCTTAATTGCTGGAAAGATTCCTGTGTGATATTGTTTTTATTTCCTATCAATAGCATGCAATTTAGTCCTCAGGAGAAAAGGCATGTACTCTTAAATCTTCTCAAGACATTGATTAAATATTCTAACGTTATTTTACTCTGAACAGAAATAATATGTGAAGAAACATCTTTAAAACTACTGAAACAAAGTTTGTTCTGAAAAAATAAAGTTTCCTTTGAAGAATTTTAGCTTATCTTTTAGGGAACTATAATCCTTTTACCTTTGATATGTATGATATTGTGTGAAATCTTAAGATGCACATAGGTGGCTTATGAATAGTGTGAATTTTAGTTGTCAATGGCTCTTCATAAATAATGTAATTGGACAAATTGTTTATTCTTCAAGTCTGAAATGTGTAGTACAGTCACTTTGAAATTTCTCAAGTGACACCAGGCAACAAGGAAAGAGTTTTATTGAAATAGTTGAAAAAGAACAAGACAAAAACTTTAATTTTACTTTCAACATTGGCTTTGGGCCAGTCATGTGGGCCTAATATTATGTAATACTTCATTATCTGCAGTGATGTAGCTAAGAAAAGAAGTAACATCCTCAGTAAGGAAGCAGATACAAAAAATTATTTTAACAGCCTTCCCTCATCTTCCCATATTCCAATAAACACCCTCAACACGCATCTCGGAGCTACACTGCCCTGGATCCCTGGGATCATCAAGTACAAATGGCCACACCAAAGTTAGAGACATGATGATCAAGAAAGAGTGAAAGGGCCTTTTCTCATAGATGGAAACAAGTCAAAAGGAGCACACGAGGAACCAAACGTTAGCTCAAAGATGTGATGGATCAACTTTCAATATTTTTAATCACTATTCACAGCACTTTATTCAAGAATATTGAGAAGTATTATGAAGTTCATAGAAAAATTTCCAAAGAGAACTTGCTTCCTCAATTTCATGAAGGGTGAATATGTTACACTATTTTTCTCTTATTTATGAGCCTAACCTCTAGACAATATGCCTTGCAACTGCCTGAAATTTTCTTCTGATTCTGAAATTATCTTCTGATATCTTTTTTTCATAAGCCAACACTTTAATTTCTAAGACATCTTCAGAGAAAGCCATTCTTGACTTTCCTAATAGGGTGAGATGCTCTTTTTCTCTGTCCTTCAGCTGCTTAGCCCTGCTTGATGTGAATTACATTAATAGTTCTACCCTTAGACTGTCTCTTCCCTGCTGTGTAAATGGCAAGGAAGAACCTTCATATTACTCAGGTTGTATTGATAAAGATAAAAAATATGAAAACTGAATAAATGCATACAGGGCTGAAGGGGTGTTCACTACTACTCTGTTGATCTCTTCCTTAGTTGGTCTCTATGACATTTCAACTAGGTAGGTCAGTGTTCTAGGATGAATGCAGTAACTCCCCAAATTCATAAGTTGAAGTCCTACCCCCTGCATTACTTAATGTTACTGTAATTGTAGATAGGGCTGTTAAAAAGGTGATTAGTTAAAATAAACTGTCTAGAGTGAGTCCTAAACCAATCTGACTGATATCTTTATAAGAGGAGACCCCAAGGGTCCATGAGTACTGAGACAGGACTCTACAAGCCAAGAAAGAAGTCTCAAAATAAATGGAAGAAATAAAATCTACAAATACCTTGATCTTGACCTTCCAGCCTTAAGCGCTATATAGAAATAAGTTTTGGTTATTTATGTCACCTAGTCTATGATATTTTATTATGACATCCCTAGCAAATAGTGTCTCCTCATATATGTATTTTATAATAATGGGGTTACTTCCACTTTCATGTGGCTAATTGCATTTATATTATCTTGCTCAAAACTCACTTCACCACCAAGAGCCCTTGAGAATATTTAAAATCAGTTGGGTCTCCAAAATAAGGTGATGTAATACAAAGTTTTGGCAACATGAATGATGAAAGAGCTGAAAAGGTAAGCAGCAGGTGGTGAAGCAACCAGAAAAAGAAGCCACTTCCACCCATGGACTGGAGGGCCCAGGGTCCAGAAGTAAGGAGGTCTGTCAGGGGTTGGCTAGGACCTACTGGGAACTGAAATCCAGCCATCATCTGAGACAGAGGGAAAAGGCAGGTTCTCTGCATGTTAGCTGCTGCCTGCTTCTGAAAGAACAGATCAAAAGCCATTTGACAAGGGAACCTAGGAAACACCATCTTCAGGGGTTACCTCTAGTCTGCTCTTCCACAACAGCAGAGGAAAAGAGACAAACGCATGTGAGCATATAAGTCACATGAGGGCTGGAAGCACACTTGTATGGTTCTTGCTTTATCCCCAGCACCTAATCAACACTGATATTCTGTGTTTAACAGAGTTATGGAATTAATTTAAACTAGATGAACTTCCTATTTCTCACTTAGGAGGCTGTTTGGAAAACATAATTACTACATATCTATATATCTCACTAGAGGATAAAATTCAAGAGGCAAAGATTCATTTAATGTCTTATTCACTAATTTTTTAAAGAATTATTTTATTTTATTTGGAAGACAAGTTACAGAGAGAGGTAGAGCCAGAAAGAGAGAGAGAGGCCTTGCATTCCACTGGTTCACTCCCCAAATGACCACAATGGCTAGAGCTGAGCTGATCCAAAGCCAGGAGTCAGGAGCTTCTCCAGGTCTCCCACACAGGTTCAGCGGCCCAAGAAGTTGGGCCATCTTCTACTGCTTTCCCAGGCCACAACAGAGAGCTGGGACAGAAGTGGAGCAGCTGGGACTGGAACTGGCACCGATAAAGGATGCTGGTGCTACAGGCTGGGGCTTTAACCCACAGTGCCACAGTGCTGGTCCCTGCTCACTAATTTAGAGCTAAACTTAGAACATGCTGGCTGATAGTAGGCACACTATATATCTGTTGAATCAAATAATAAAGTTGAGAAGTTGAATTCTCATCTTTTTGTTCAAGGTATGATGAGTTAGGTTACAGACCAGATGCCTTTTCTGGAAGAAGGAAGAAATGGAACTGGTTGCCATTCAGGTGGGTCACAGAAACTTCACCACTTTGCCACAATCTTAGCAACCAGGGAGACTGCTGGAGGCCTCAGGAAAACATCAACAGCATAAAATTGAAAGCCTCACAAAGCTTCTTAACAAATTTGCATAAAGGATGGAATGCATGGGTATATATGAAATATGAAAACCATATCTGAAGGGTAAGTTTCCAATTTTAGATATAAGGGTTTATCTTAATGGAACAGAAACTTGAAACTTTGTAGCAGTTAAAAGGAATTATAAGAAATGCAGTTCATATAAGTGATCATCCAGCTGAAAAAAATATACAATCTGATGATATAGGTCATTTACTATATATCATACATGAAAGGATTTCAAAAAGTTCATGGAAACCAAACTTAAAAGATAAGTTTATTTTACTGTAAAAAACTTGAAATACACACATAACTTTTTCATAACAGATATTTTTCATGAATTTTTAAGGCATGTCATGTGTATGAATTCATATTATTGCACCAAAAATAAACATGTTTTAACTGAATTTTCCATAAACTTTTAAAGAAATTTACTTACCTGAGAGGAGAAGAAAGGGGGGGGGGGAGAGAAATATCTTACCTACTATTTCATTACCCCCACCCCCAAATGCCCACAACAGCTGGAGCTGGGCTGTGGCCCAACCCAGGAACTGGAAACATAATCTAGAATCCAGTTACCTGAGTCATCACTACTGCTTCCCAGGGTCTGCACTGGCAAAAAGCTGGAGCCGGGAACTGGAGCTGGGAGTCAAATCCAGGCATTCTACTATGAGATAGGCAACTTAACTTCTATGATGAATGCCTACCTTCCCTCCTCCCATCAACCTTTTGAAGTACACATATACAAGCTCACTTTGTTTAAACCTAAAAAAGCACAGATTAGAAATTTCATACCATATTGGGGTAACATCTTATTACAGAGATAGGACATCAAAAGAAGTGATGTCATAGGTGGAGAATGGCTCAAAGGCAAAATGATTGTTTAACTGACAGAAACCTAAGCTAAGAAATGGGGAGATGTCTTTGCCAAAAATTGTTCAAGAAGTGTGATGATGCTATGCGATGCAGGTCTAAATCTCTGCTCAACCATTCACCAGCCATGTGACCTCAGGCATAGCCTTTGTACCTCGGTTTTCTCATCCAGAAAATGAGGAGAGGATCAGTCTTGACCTCAGAGGATGTTTATGAGGATCACAGGAAGAGACCCTTGTAAGGGGCTTAGAATTGTGTTTGCACACAGTAAACCCCAAGGGGGGTTGGCAGTGTGTGCTATTATTATCTCCAGTGAAACTTTTAGGAAGAGAAAGCAATGCATCCAGCAAGTGTTAGATTGGGTGTCAGAATTTCCTCAAGGCCAGGTTGCAAAGATTTACATAAAAGAATGTGTGAAATATCATTGAAAGGTGGGGTCGTTCTGCCGTGTATTCAGACTTACAAGCAGGGAGGCAGACTCATTCTCCCCACTACCCTCCCAAATGACCTCGCAGCTTCTCTTCCAGCCTTTACTTCCATAAAATGTATAATTGCCCTTTCTAGCAGTTCATAGGAAAGTGCTATTCTCAACCCTTCCAGGCTGCGCTGGATGGAAAATGCCCCGAGTTCTCAGAGACTTAACACCCGGCCTTGTGAACATGAGTGAGATTATTCTCTGCGAGCAGCTCTTTTCACATGTGATAAGCTTGGCAAGTTGCCCTGGTAAGTGTCAAGCCCTGAATGTTTTTGTTTTTGCCCTGGTGGTCCTGAGGAGTTACTGGAATACTTCTGGGGATCTGTTTTGCATCAAACTCTTGGCCGATTGTGACATTGAGAAGAAGCAGGTAGAGACAGAGAGAGGAGCTCTGGACAACATCGCGTTTAATTCTGATAGCAGACTCCCTGTCTGCCCTGGCCGCCTGCAAGCTTCCCTCGGCCTTTCTTTGGCTCCTTCACTTTGTGTTTCTCAATATTACAGGGTAATCTTGTGTGTGTGTGTGTGTGTGTTTTCTCCCTGTTGCTCCCCTGAGAGGCTTGTCAAAACTCCTTATCTGCTGATGAATGAAAGGAATTTCTCCTGTGCGGGCAGGACCTGGTTAGTGCAGCTCTGGCCAGCCTGGTGGGTCACTGAGTGAAGGGAGCACCAAAAGCCGAAGGGCACGGAGAATATCAGTGTTGCGGCCGTGCCAGGAAGAGCCATCAGCAGGCGTTTTCCCCCAGGCGGGGGTGGGAATGTGGAGGGTGGAGGTCCAAGGAGAAGTAAGGCTAATGGAAGCAATCTGGGGTTACTTAACCCAAATAGGGAAGAGACTTGAGCTACCAGCTTACCTCGTCTGGCATTTAGAACATTCGTTCCACTTTGACATTTGAAAAGTTGAGCTTAGGGGCCAACTATAATTTAGAGTCAAATAAGAATTAGTACCCCTTCTTTTTCCTAGGGAACATTTTGGTTATTTGAGCTGAGATTCACTTTTAAAAATTTCCTCCAAACTTCAACCATCTGAGATGTTTTTCCAGTGCCACAAAACGAAGGATTTGCTTGTTATATCCATTAGCATAAATATTCTGTGATGCCACAGTTATGTTTTTACCTTCCCTTCTACTTTACATGGGACCTGCATGTGGTAATAACTCATTTAATGGAGAAAGAATGATTCAGCCAAGGAATTACTGATCCTCTTCCTGCCAGGAAGTTCCAGGGTATGTGGCACCACTGTCCATATACACCCTAAAAAAATAAACTGC
The DNA here is from genome assembly GCF_033115175.1 of Lepus europaeus. Classification (NCBI taxonomy): domain Eukaryota; kingdom Metazoa; phylum Chordata; class Mammalia; order Lagomorpha; family Leporidae; genus Lepus; species Lepus europaeus. The sequence goes on from NC_084830.1 coordinate 50,448,341, forward strand.
TAAAAGAAGAAGAAAAGCTGAACTAGTTTCACAATGTGATGTAGCAACTGGGGAGTGGGGTATGTAAGGGCAATGACAGGCGGTCTCACAGTGATTCTGCAAAGATGTTCGGTAAGTTAATCTACATCCTCATGACTAACCTAACTGAGTACACGTAAGCTAAGGACACTGCAAGAATACTTCCTTCTCCCATTCTGGGAGAAGATGCTAGGAATGAAGAATGAGCACCGTACGCTTAAAAGCCAAGAGATCTGGGCTTGAACTTCAGCTTTACTTCTTGTTCCGTGCAACCACCTTAATCACTCCGAATCTCCATACACTCATGTACAAAATGAATATAGTAATAATAGCTGCCTTGCTTGGGTAGATAGAGATTTTACTTTAAATTTGTGTTAATACAATCATGCTTTTTCCAGAAGGGTTTATAGCAAGCACATAGACTCCTGAACTAAAAACAAAATAAATAAATAAATAAGATTTAGAAACAGCTTTATCATTTCTTTGAGAAGTAAAACAGACTATTCAAATTAAGCAACCTTGTAAACATATCAATTTATGTTTCAGGAAGGATAAAATTCTTTGCAGGGGTTCTGTTGGTGGAGAAAGAAGTGTGCTTCTACAGTGGACCATTTTTAGCACTTTTATGTGCTGTCTATGTATCAGAAAGAAGGGACTATAATTGTATTTATTATATTACCCAGCAATGATAACAGTTTGATCTATAATTAGCTATCTAGTAAGTAATAGGCAGCTTAACAAATATTGTAGCAAAAGCATGATCTAATACATATCTGAGCTAAAAATGTAGTCCATGTAGTCTCTTTCTGCTCATTTAATTCAGAAATTATGCTTTATGTGATTTTTTTTTCTTTTGGGCTGAGAAAAAGATGGAGTATTTGGGACCCCTGCTCCCTTTTCCACCCTTTATCATTCAACTGGACTTTGTACCTGTTGGCAAATTGTGGTTTGCCTGACTGTCTCTCTGATTGGCCTCTAGACTCACACTCTGGGGAAATATCTTAGCAAAAAGGTATCTTTCTTACTTTCTTTTTTCTTATGACTGAATCTAAATTTCCTTTACTCACTCCTTTCTGCCCACTCACTCCCTGAAGTCCTGTGAAGTCCAGTGAGGACCCTGGTCTAGCTCGTAAAGATTGTCACCTGGAGTGTCATAAGGTTGTTTCAACGTGCATTTGACCTGTAACTGTCCTATTTCTGGTCACATTGAGCAGCTCCTTGGGCTTTTCCTGCCTTCTGTTCTCCCATGCAGGGCTCACGTGGTGTGAGACATATATGATGGTACTTCAAAAGTTCATGGGCAATGAATTTAAAGATAAGTTTATTTTGGTGAGGAAGAAATTTGAAATTCATACATGTGAGAGATCTTCAAAAAGTTCATGGAAAAATGCATGTTATGATAAATCTATGTATGGTTTCCAAAATTTTTTGGCACCCATTTAAATTTATATTCTAATTCCTTTTTTTTTTTCCACAAGATTTTTGAAATGCCTTTGTATGGCTGTGAAGGAAGAATTGGCTGGTTCTTTTTCATGAGTCAGTTTTACATTTAATATGCTGATGGCCAAAGTGGATAAGATTTTACACATAACATAGAGAGCCTATTTAGTGGCAAATAACTCTTGATAAATTAAGGTGTACAAGAGAAGACAAATCACAGATTTGTGGACTCCCAGTGTTTATTCTGAAACAGACCTTACAAATCCTTTCCAATCACCTCATTTTACAGACAAGGAAACTGAACTCTGAGGAGAGGAAGAGTCTGGCAGAGATAAGAGATATTTATGCCCTTAAATGTAAATTTGGGATTTAAAAGACTAATTTGAGATAAAGCATACTTTTTTTTTTTGCCTAGAAATGAACAAGAGACAAATGAGAAAATTTGGAACCCATATGGCTGAGACTAAGAAGGAAGTAGAAAATGTTATGTGTGTGATTGGAGGCAAGAATAGGAAAGTAGAGGCAGGGAGTGGCAAAAAGAAAACTCAACACATGAAAAAGGTTAAGGAGCTAAAAATGAGAAGCTGACAGGTTTAATAGGGTAGCCAGTTCAAAAAATAAAGGCCCAATTTTAGAAATTATAGATTGGGGACCAGTGTTGTGGCATAGATGGTAAAGCCACCGCCTAGCAGAGCTGGCATCCCACAAGGGTGCCGGTTTGAGTCTCAGCTGTTCCACTTCCAATCCAGCTCTCTGCTATGACCTGGGAAGGCAGCAGAAGACGGTCCAAGTCCTTGGGCCCCTGCATCCATGTGGGACACTGGGAAGAAGCTCTTGGCTCCTGGCTTAGCATTAGCGCAGCTCTGGCCGTTGCGGCCAACTGGGAAGTGAACCAGCAGATGGAAGACCTTTCTCTCTCTCTCTCTCTCTCTCTCTGCCTCTTCCTGAATGTAACTCTGCCTTTCAAATAAATTTAAAAAATCTTAAAAAAAAGAAATTATAGACTGAACACCTTGGAAAGCTAATGATGAAAGAATAATTTTGATGATAAGGAAAAGAATACTAAGGGTGTTAAGGATGGCATAAACGAATAATTTGAATGGACTCAGAGTGGTTGTTCTTTCCTTAGGTGAAATAGAGGAATTAGATACACAGCTTAATTTAGTGCAAAAATAATATAGCACAGGTTGTAATCAAACTCTTGTAAACAAAATAAAGCTAACTACGCATGGCTTCCTGGCTGTGAGCAATGTGAAACCTCAGCTTCCACTCTCTGAAATAAGGTAGGTCTTGAAGCCTAAATAATTGGTTGACTATGAGATTCTGAACACCTTGTGTAGGACTGTTTCCCTCTGTTGTGTTATTTTGATTTGATGGTTGTGTCTATTAGTATGAGTTGAATCTGTGGCAGATTTGATAGCAGTAAAGAAAGGCTATTGATTATTTGGGGTTTACTGTAAGTGAAAACACCAGCAGTAAATGATCTTAATCTATTTTCATCTAACTAGAAAGTAGTGATATGACAAATCTGGTGTCATGTCAACAATGCTGATACTCTTTGTGCTTCAAAAGATGTGTATGACTTGATGGAAATAATATACAGAAATCAGTAATATTGTTTATCACCTACGCCATTGAAAGAACTTCTAAAACTTTTTCAAGAGCAAGGCATGCAATGAAATACATGTTTATTGTGAAAATACTCAATAATTATTTATGGAGCTGTTGCCATGTATAAGGACCATAAAGTATCCACAAATAATTATCTAAAATTGGCTGAGTTGACAATCTCCATTGCACTTCATATATTTAGCTACAAAGACCAAATAGTAGCTTGCTCTGAGTACAGAGCTTGTCTCCTATCTAAATATGGCAAATTGGGGTATTTTCTGGATAAAACAGGGTTACCATGCAGGTAAGTTTGCTAACTTAGTCCTCAGACATCATTTATTTGAAAAGGAAAACTGTTTAATGAGTCAGGTAGTATTGCTAAAAATTATAGACATAAATAGTAATTTTTAGAAGGACAAGTGTGATCCATCATAACTATGTTAAAATTTCTACATAAAGTCTAAGGAAAAAGATAGGAGAGATACAAAGATAAATTATTCAGATCGACCAAGTGTCATTCAAGCTGTTCTGTTTTGAAGATTCAATCATTAATTTATTCCTTTAGATAATCTTATTAAATATCTACAAGGTACTTGACAGTACAAAATAACAGCACAATATGTTTAGCCTCAACTAAAAATCTGGCAGTGGAAACTCGCTCTAGTTAAATACTTCATGACAATAGATGTTGCAATGAGGGTTGTAATCCACAAAAAGAAAGGAGAAGAAAGGTAAGAGTCTCCTCATAAAGATGGTGACAATTAAAGTAGTACTTAATAGAAGATTGCAATATTTGCAAGCCTGAAAAAAGGACTTTTGGGAACGGGGTAATAGATTATACAAAGCCCTAAACATATAATAGTATATTTCAATTTCGCATGTGCATAAAAAGTTACTATGAGAGATGCCATTAAACATTAGCAGAGATTGGAGCAGTCGTTTGGTCTACTGGTTAAGGCACCAGTTGGTATACCTGCATTCTGCCTCACAGTTCCTAAATTGAAATTACTCCCTCATTCAAATTCCAGCAAGTGGTGCTGGCTGAGCTCTTAGCCTGAGCTGTCAGTTGGGCAGCTCACAGCATGGTGAATCTATTAGTTTCTGATTACTGCTTCAACAAATTACCACAAATGTAGTGGCTTAAAGCAACTCAAATTTATTATCTTGCAGTTCTATAACCCAAAAATCCTGGGCGAGCGTTCAGCTGTTACTAGGCTGGATTACTTTGTGAATGAAGTCTTTAGGAGGGAAATGCTTCCTTTTTCTACCTTGTAGATGCTGACCACACTCCTTGGCTCATGGCCCCTTTCTTCCACCTTCAATATCATCTCCCTGTACCTTTCTTCTGTAACATCACTTTTGTTTGAATTGCTTCTGCCTCCCTTTCTACAAATATTCATCTATAGTCAAATCTTCTTTTGACTTTGAACTTTCTGACCCCTTGCACTTTTAAGGTTCTTTATGATTACTTTGAGTCACCCAGGATGATATCCCCATCTCAGGGAACCTTAATTTAATCACATATACCCAATGGCTTTTGTGATGTAAAGACATAAATTCACATTTTCCAGGGATAAGGTAATAGACTCCTTTAGAAGTCATTAGTTCACCTGGCACAGTGACTGGGTTGAAAGGATGAGTATCCTGGGACAGATACCCAAGTAGATGCTAAATGGCTTCTTATAACCTATCCACATAGCATCATTTCTACCACAATGCTGCCATGGCAATGGCCAAAGGGTTTCACGTTTAGAGGGAAATAGATACCACCCCTGGATGATGAATGTAAGGTTCTAGAAGAGTATATGGGAAGAGAAGTATTACTGTGGCATTTTTGTAGATTGCAACCTTTTGCAAATAGCGTTATGGATAAAAACACTCTGGTATCCAAATGCCTGTGATAAAATCATGCCTGTCCTGTTTAGTAATAATGGCAGCATATCTTCAAGAAAATCAACCTTTCCAACCTCAAATCCTTTCACCTGTGAAACAGGGATAACAAGAATGTCATCCCGAGGGAGAACTGTAGAGATTAAATGAGACAATCTATGTAGAACACAGAGCATGGAGCCTGATTCACAGAAAGATGAAAATAAATGATACCACCAACCAGCTATTTGAATTCAGACAAATATTCAACCACTCTGAAACTCAGTTTCTTCATTTGTAAACTAAAGATGATGGCACTAATTTCATAGGATTGCTGTTAAAAATAAACCACTGCAGGTATGGTTGGTAGGTACTAAGCATTCAATACATATTACACATATATAATTATAAGTATATGCATTTATAATTACAATTATATTACTAACTATAAATGCACTTATAATAATTAATATGATGGATTATTTCTTATTACTACATTAAGAAATCAACACCCTACCAAAAAAATTATAATTATGAGACCATATGTGCAAAGCAACAAAGACCATCAAAAGAATTTTTAAAGTTTTTTTCAATTACTTTTTCAAATATGTACCACAATATGAAAATTGCCAACTAAATGGTATTCTGAACATCATAACAGTATAAATGCATGAACTAATTTATCATAATCAAATGACATTGGAACCTGCTGGATGTAGTTTGAACACCAATACTGGTTAAAAAAAAAATGGAGCCACAGAGAAAAGAGAAAAAATGGTCCCTGTGAGACTTTGAAGATTGTTAATCCAGTCCAGGCTGTAAAGGACTCAGAAAGCCATATCTGTCTAAGCTCACTGAATCCAGCCAAGACTGCTTGGAGCAATGCCTTAATTACATTCTGATTAGAATGGCACTGCCTGGAAACAGACTCTAAATTAAGTCATTTTTGTTCTTCAACAAGTTCTTCTAGTACTACCGTATATGCTGAGTGTAAGCCCATAAAATAAAAGATAGAGTACTGTTTTAAAAATTTCTAAAATGCCTGGCCTTTCTTGTCTCACTAAAGGCAAAAGTTCTTTTTCAAACACAAGATTGTATATGTTGGAATACAGCCAGCAGTGGCAGACACATTCAACTCCTCCTAGACCTTTCAAGACCAAGACACTGTGATATCACCAGCAAATCCATTTTCCATCAAGGTCAGTTCCATGGGCATGACCAACGCAGTAGAATATGGCCCCTTGCTTGGAAGAACCTAGATCTAGGGTTCCAAGCTCTGTAATCACTCTCTCAAAATTATGAATAATTTTATCTTCAAATTTGTATTTTATAAATGAAGTCTGATGGGACAATGGAGTGTTGGGGAGGGGTGGATTGAAACCTAAGCTAACGTGACTGCCACCATCTGCTGTCTTCCCAAGTTCTCTGGGAGAGATTTTGGCAGCCATACTCCCACCTTCTGACCTTGAGCCCCTACACACCCCAGCTCCACTGCCAGGAGGACCCCACCCTGCCTCCACTGCCAGGGGCTGAACTGGGTCTCCCTGCCCTCCACTTCTGGCAGGAATCTGGAGGCAAACATGCAGACAGGTGGAGTTGATGGGCCTGCTCCTGACAGAATCTCAGGCAGGGTATTGTGGCAGCTTTCCTTGTGCAGGGTAACAGCACAGCAGGGAATTTGATGGGTGACCTCCTTACCAAGGTACCTAGCATGTCCCCCCATGTTGTTTGAACTCCTTCAGGGCCACCCATCCAATTACAGCAAGGCTGATGGGTGTGGGACAAGGAGATTGACAAGTTGCTTTGGTGGCTAGGGAGCCCGAGAGGGTCTGCACTCATCCTGTGTGTATTCACCAGGCTGAGGGAATGTGATACTGAAAAGTTGATGTAAAGCACCAACGAGTGATCAACAGGGAGACCTCAGAAGAAAGGGAAATCAAGTTTTCCATTTGAATACTTTTTGTGACATTTCCTACACTTTTGCACACAGGGCCCACATTTTCATTTTGCAAGGGGCCCTACCAATTGTGCAAGCAGCCCAGCTTCCAGGGAATTATTGCATTTTTAAAATTTACTTCAACTGTAGGCAGTGATGGCAATGAATTGGGAGGAAGAGCCAGGACTTGCTAAGCCTACTGCAGGGGAGGCAAGTCTACCTATTTGAATGGCAACAATTTCTGAGGTGAATCCAATGTGGCTTTCACACTGAGCTCACCAGTCTTTTCAAAACAGTCTTTAAATTGGCTGCTGGCCCGCAGTCTCCAATTAAATTCCCATTCTCATGCATTTCTGTGGTTGGCTCTTGGCACTTTTTTTAACTGGAAGCAGACTTGTAATTGGTTAAAAATGATTTTATGGATTTTTTTTTTAGGAGTACTGCGTACTTGGGCTGCATTTTTCCTTTTTTTAATAGTTTTTTGTTTATCTTTTTATAGCAGTTACTATACAGCTCATCTAAATATAAGTGAAGAAGTTAAAGAACTCTATAAAGTAATCCATCATCTACCTGCAAATATTCCAATATTCCTTCATTAAGCCCTTGGTCCTCTGTATGAAAGAGTTGTCTGTGGTTATATACCCTCCTCCTTTGAACAGAACACAAGAGGATTTGACAATCTGTAGGACTTTCAAATCACAATGTGAGTTCCAACCAGATAATTTGTAAATATCGCTAGAAGGAATTTTGTCCTTTGTATATTAATTTTCAACTTGGTATTTACTTCTAGTAAGTCAATAAATTCATTCCTCCCACTCATATTTTATGTTTTTAAAAAATCTGAGCAAATTTCCCTTCTTACTTCTTTATCTTATTAGTCACATGCCTCAGAGGCATCAAGTCTGAATAAAAATACTGGCAATCTTTTATATTACAATGCAAATTTTATTTTCAGTGACCAATAGTTGGTAGTAACTGAGATGTTTACAGGTAGCTGGACCAGAGGAGGGGATAAATTTGACATGCTTTGGGGCCAACACTGTGACTCAGTGGGTTAAAGCCCTGGCCTGCAGCACCGGCATCTCATATGAGTACAAGTTCAAGTCCTTGCTATTCCACTTCCAATCCAGCTCCCTGCTAATACTCCTGGGAAAGCAGTGGAAGATGGCCCAAGTCCTTGGGCCCCTACACCCATGTGGGAGACCAGGAAGAAGCTCCTGGCTCCTGGCTTCGGATTGTCTTAGCTCTAACCATTGCAGCCATTTGGAGAGTGAACCAGCAGATGGAAGACCTCTTTGTCTGTCTCTCTCTACCTCTCACTGTAACTCTGTCTTTCAAATAAAAAAAAAAAAAGTTGACATGTGTTGCTGGCAGATGAGGCATGAGAAGTAAGAGAACAAACAGAAGTAAGGAAGACTCATAGGTGTTAGACCTGAGCAGCTGCAGTGGTGCCAGTGCCAGTTACTCAGCTGGAGTAAACTGGTAAAGGGACTGATTTGGTGCAGAGGTAAAACGAGGACTCTAACTTAGACTTGACAAGCTTGGGAAGTCTTTTAATATCTAGTAGAGAAGTTACAGTTCGTTAGATACAAAAATCTAAGTCAACTGGACATCTGTAGTTGAATACATAAATGTGAAAGCCATTAGGCTATAGATTTCATGTAAAGTCATGCAAACTAATGAGATCAGCTGGAACTAGGTTGCTCTAGAAAAAAAAAAAAACTGTGTCTGTGCCAATGTCCTGAGGCAACCTAGTATCTATATGTAAATCAGGACAATGAGCAAAGTTGACCACACGTAAGTTCTCAGAGAAGTTGAAGGAAAACAGAGAGAGTGTAGAGTCATACCAGCCAACAAAAGAGTGTTTCAAAAGAGCCTGCTCAGTGGTTCATGCCAAAAGAGAGGTCAAGAAAACTCATGGAAGATAAAGAATTATGGGGTTAACTTTGTGGCAATCAGTGTTGACCTTAAGGAGTGAAATTTTAGTGGAACAGTAGAAAAGCAACTTAATTGGAAAGATTGAGAAGTCAAAGTACATATATACAACACTTTCAAAAAGTTTTACTCTAAAGGGAACAAAGTTGATGCTAACTGGAGTTGAACTCACATTGCTTTAGTCCATTATAAAGTAATGTTTGCTGTATAGAAATAAAGTTAGTTGTTTTCAATTGAATTATGCCCCATTTCCTCAATTCGTATATTGAAACGCTATATTCCAATGTCACTATATTTGGAGATGAGCCCTTTAAATAGGTAAAGTTAAATGAGGTCCTAATCTAGTTTCATTCGTGTGCTTATGATAAGAGGAAGACACTCCACTGTATACCTATCTATTCCCTTGTGTGTACAGACAAAAGGTCATGTGAAAACAGGGAGAAGGTGAGAAGTTATGGGTTGGGAATAGGAGGTCTCCAGAAACAAACTCTGCTAGCTTCTTGACTTTGAACTTCCAGCTTCTGGAACGATGAAAAAATATGTGTCTTGTTTAAGCCATCTAGTCTGTGGTACTTGGTTATGGAAGCCTCAGTTGTCTACTATAATAGCTTATATGGTATATTTACAAAGTCTCCTTTAAAATTGAAATAATTTTAAATGGCTTTATATTGCTAAAATGTTTCTCACTGGGGCCGGTGCCATGGCTCTCTTGGTTAATCCTCCGTCTGCAGTGCTGGCATCCCATGTGGGCGCCAGGTTCTAGTCCCGGTTGCTCCTCTTCCAGTCCAGCTCTCTGCTGTGGCCCAGGAGGGCAGTGGAGGATGACCCAAGTGCTTGGGCCCCTGCACTCGCATGAGAGACCAAGAGGAAGCACCTGGCTCCTGGCTTCAGATCGGCGCAGCGCCGGCCATAGCAGCCATTTGGGGAGTGAGCCAATGGAGAGAAGACCTTTCTCTCTGTTTCTCTCTCTCTCACTGTCTATAACTCTACCTGTTAAATAAATAAATAAAAATAAATAAAAAATAAAAAAATATTTCTCACTTTTCTGTAGATCTTGATCTTCATTCAGTATTTTTCTTTCTTTGTTTTGGCCATCATCAGCTCTTGGTTGAGAAGGTGCACTGACTATTCTCTCTCTTCTATTTTAGCTCTTCTGCAATCTGTTTCCTATGTTAACTCAAGTAGTGAATCTAAAACATGAAAAAAGTCTTACCTCTGCTCTCAACATTCAAATGGTTTTCTTTCTTACAGATTAAAATCCACAGTTTTCCATAGGCCACAAGGCCACTGTGATATAGTTCAGGGCTACTTCTCTGTATCACTTGCCTACTTGTATATAACAGACAACCTGAAAATTCAGTGGCTGAAGACAAGTGTCATTATCACTTATGTGTCTTTGGCTTGGCTTAGAGTTGACCAGTCCAGGCTGGATTCAACTAGACTGCTTGGCCAGGTGGCCCTATTTCCCAGACAGTCTGTAAGTCTAACCTAAGTTATAGGCCTGATGGCAATGGTAGATGAACACACAGAGAGAAGAAACAGATAAAGCATCCTAAGACAAAGTCTCATAGTCTCAGAAATGGCATGTTGTCACATCCACATTATTCTATTACCTGAAGCAAGTCATATGACAAAATGCAAAGTCAAGGCTAAGGAAACACATCATTCACCTTTAGAAGAAGGAGATACAATATAACACAGTAATGGACATGCATATTGGCTAGAGTAAATAATAATGTAACCAGTCACATGATCTGCCGTATACTCATATCCAACTTTTTAAATTTCTTTTTTTGCTCACTTCATCTAGGTGTACACTTCTCAAACAAGCTAGCATCTCAGGACTTCTGGACTTATGATGCTTTCTTCTTGGAATAATCTTTACCTAGATTATATCATGACTTTTTGTGTGTGTTTTATTTGAAAGGCAGAAAGAGAGAGTCAGAGAGACAAAGAGACAGAGAGAAATATCTTCTACTGGGACCAATACTGTGGTGTAGAGGGTAAAGGCATCATCTACAGTGTCGGCACCCCATATGGGCACTGGTTCGAGTCCCGGCTGCTCCACTTCTGATCCAATTCTCTGTTATGGCCTGGGAAAGCAGTAGAAGATGGCCCAACTCTTTGGGCCTCTACACCTGTGTGGGAGACCTGGAAGAAGCTCCTGGCTCCTGGCTGTGGATGGGCCCAGCTCTGGCTGGTGCAGACATTTGATGAGTGAACAAGCAGATGGAAGACCTCTCTCTCTCTCTGCCTCTGCCTCTCTGTAACTCTGCCTTTCAAATAGATAAATAAGTCTTATAAAAGAAGAAAAAAAAAAAGAAAGAAAGAGAGAGAGGGAGGGAGGGAGGGAGGAAAGACCTTCCATTGACTGGGGCCCAAATGCCCACAAAAGCCAGGGCTGGATCACGCCAAACCAGGAGCCCAGAATTCAATTTGTGTCTCCTTCATGGGTGGAAGGGACCTAAGTACTTCAGCCATTATCTGGTGCACATTAATAGCTATATTGAAAATAGCATAGCTAGGACTCGAACCAAGATCTTTCATATGGGATGCACGCATCTCAAGCAGGGACTTAAGCCACCGTGCCACATGCCTGCCCTCATGTGACTATCTTTAATTTCACTCAAGTCTGTACTAAAATATCATAATTTGCAAACATTCTAGAACCAGTGGTCAGCAAACTATAGCCCATGAGCCCATTCTTGCCTAGAACCTACTTTCGCAAATAAAATTTTGTTAGAACTGAATTGTTCCCCTTCATTTATTTACTTATGATCTATGCCTTTTATACTATAATGGCAGAATTCAGTAGCTATATCAGAAACTTCCAAGTTGATTAAAATATTTCCTACCTAGTGCTTTCCAATAAGTGTTTGCTGACGTTGCTCTATCCCATCAACATGCTTTTTGTGTCTTCTCAATGCTTGTCACTTCTTGATATTACATAACATTTATTTTATCTGTTTATGAGTGAGCTATGGGTTTTTGTCATATTTACTGCTTATAGCTGGTCCTAGAAATGTGCCAGACACTCAGAATTATGTTCTCATCCCTGTTAAGTCTTTGTGTAAATGTCACTGTCACGGTGAGAACTCCCCTGAAAATCCTGGGCCCCTTCCCTTTCCCTGCATATTTTCCGTTACTGTATACAACCGACTGCCTTCTTCAATACTCCATCACTGTCTTACCAATTATATTGCTTATTGTCTGGCTCCCTTTGCGAGGGTGTAAACTTCACAGGGGCAGAAATCTTGATTTGAAATGTTTACTTGCTACAGTGCCTGCCCTAGGAGAAGTGTTCAACAAACATTTGTTAAATGAGCAAATGGAGGAGCACTTCCTAGGAATCACCTTAAAAATTTGAAGTTTAAAGAATACACCAAACAATAGGCCATAACATCATTATTTCGTGTTTAGGGGATCCTTAAGAAAAATCCCTAAAGGAGACTCAAGTCCTGCAGCATTCCATCCAAAGAAGTTTCTGTCGTAGAGCAGATGAGCCTAACAACAGACAGAGGAGATCTTCTCCAAGGGGCATGTTGAAGCTCAGTGTCAAGGGGCAGTGGAAAACATCAGCAAATAGTGTGCTTGAAGCCTCTTGGTTTAGATCTCCTGCCTACTAGTTCTCCAGAGTATGCACATTTCAAAAAAGAGAAAGAAGCTTCCTATTGCATGACAAGTAAAGCAAATGGAAGTTCTAATCAAATTTCACTGCTATCCAAAATTTGAGCCTCCAAGAGAATAATAACAAAAGGTGGGAGAGGTCAGGACAGCCCCTTCCCCTCACTAGAATGTTAAATGAATCATGGGAGTAGCTTTTCCGTCTCCTCTATTGTCTCTTCACTCCCATGGCCAGCAGTACCAACTGTGGAGTGAAAACTGTCTGGGAAATGAAGATTATCACCTTCAGGAGTCTGGGAGCTGCTCAAGTAACAGCTAGATGTACACACATGTGGCCAGATGGGTGAGAGGAAGGTTTTCATTCCTTTGTGGAGGGTGCAACAGGGATACCTTTCAAGGGTAGGAGCAAATGTTTGACATCTGGATGCCCTGTGGATTCTGCCCATTTCCCAAAGGTGAGATGGGGAGGGTATATACAGGCTCATGTCACACACGGTCTGGTGGAATAAACAGTTATAGGGTGGGAAATCTGCTGACAGTAGTTTTATTATTACATGCTACAGCAGATGCTGCAGTGCCCTGCCATATCCCCTTGCCCTTAACACTCTGAGGTGCAGCAACCCAACTTCCAACTGCCAGCACCTGCTCTTCTTTGCCTGAGGGCTTTCTCTTGCTCCTGGAGCCTGCTTGGCCACCTGCACAGACCAGAAGTTCCGGGGAATTAACAATCCCCACGAGTGGCCCTTAACCAATGACTGACAGGAGCTGGCACATGAATACCACAGTTCCCTCACTCATCCTTGGGTTAACTCCGGGATGTGTTTTACATGGACTCCCTGAGTTTTCCCAGGGAGATCATGCAACAGTCACCTGCAGTAGTGACTGGCTTGATAATGTGATATTTATTGGCTGTCTTCACGTCCCTGCCTTACTTCCCCTCACCCAACCATGCTGGTGTGTTCTTTCACCTTCCAAATAAACTACTTTCACTCAAATTATTGTGTCCTGGTCTGCTCCTGGGGAATCTCAAAGTGTAAAACTTGCCTGTGCAACTCTTGCTCATCTTTCTTTCCCTTCCCTGGCATAAATGCGTGTGATGATTGTATTTTTGTTTCAGATATTGGGGGAAACATGTTCACCTTCAAATGCCATATTGTCTTCTTTAGGAGTAGATTGAGACCTGTGGGAACATATGCTATTATTTCTCTAATAACTTGCTTGATCTCGATTATCATAGAAAAATGTACTTGGGAGCTAAAAGAATTAACAAAGTATCCACAGGCATATTAACTTTTAGGTTTTTAATCAACACAATTTTTTTTAATCTGATAGTCCTTTGATAAAATCCAAACACTTATTTTTACAAATGAAAACTCCTTACAAAGCCTAAGATTTGTGAAGTGGCTGATCTGAGGTCTTCCTGCTAATTGACTTTGCTGTTGAAGCCACAAATACAGTTTGGCTAGTGTCTAAAAATGAATATGATTTGATGCCAAGTAAAGTATACTAAACCCATCCTTGCTTCGAGGTTTTCCAGGTTGTCCCCATTTTGACCGTTTTTAACGTGCAGACTTCCAGGTGATTTACAAGAGAGAGAACATGTCTGTATTTCATTTCATTGGGCTGTATTCTTCACAAACAGGGAGGCGTTACCTCTTAATGTAGAAAGCATCATTGTTGTCATTTCTACTACCTGAATTATCAGAGTTACTGCTTTTAAGGAAAAAGCAGTGTCCGTACCTCCTCTCTCTGCCAATTTCTATAGCCATCCTATTGTGGCAATAGTTATGCCCTTGTTGTACCACAAGTATTGGTTTGCATCCTTGGTCCCAAGGGAGGCTTCCATTGTCACCCTGGAGAAGTGCATATGGTTGGTGTGCTTGTAGGAGGGGGTCTCCGTGAAGTTTATGGAGAGTGTGTATCCTGCATGGATTTGGAAATTTTGCACCAAAATAAACTTACCTCTGAATTCCATTTCCCATGAACTTTTGGAAGTCCTGTGTATTTCTGCATCAAGAACATTGTATGTACCTCTCCAAACACAGCACACCCTGCAGGTCTTGACCCTGGGGCGGTGCTCACCCATAAGCATGGCTGTGCCTTTTCCAGGAATCAAAAGCCCTGGCAGCTGCTGCTCTGGCCTCAGCCTCCTGCATGGGGCAAGGGCAGGGCTTCAGGCAGCCAGGCTCTCACATCACGTCTGCTTCTCCATCGCCTCAGATGCTTCCAGACTTGGGGCTGACCTCACTGAGCTCATGGAGGCTCTGGTTTTCCAGAGGGCTGGTTAATGCCATCAGGAGTGTCATTGTCGTGGATTTTTCATTAAAGGTACCTTTTGGTTGAGCAGGCTTGGAACAAAATACATAGCATAGGTGTGTTTGTTCATTCTACAGATCAGACATCAATATAGAAAAAGCTTACTGGCTTCTCCAATATTATTTATAGTACTATTAATAGATTTAAAAAAAAAAAAAACTAGTCACTTCATTTTACTTTGACTTTGACTTTTTTTTTTACTGTCCTGGGCTGGTTCTTGTTTGCTTTCCCCCCAGTCTATCTGTATGGAGATGTATAATGGTTAATTTCCTCCTAAAGAATAATTCATCTAGGGCAGTGGATGCTGCATACATCTGTGAAGCTTTTAAGTATCTCATGCATTATGTGGCCCAAATGACTACATTAGGAAAAAAAATCCCAATTAGTGAAATTTAAATATGGAATTTCTTTGAATAGCAATTCTCCTTTCATATGTTACAACATCCTGATCAATGGCACCAAAAAGCAAGAGGTTTTTCTTATTGCTATATATTTTTATTTCCCTCCAAATATCAATGCCACATCAACTGTTAATCTGAAAAACCTCATTTAATGTCAGCTTGCTCACAGTTATGAAAATTCAGGTAATGTATTCCTGTTACTAATTGTATTTGAGAAAGTGTTATTAATTTCATATATCAAGTTCGTAGTGGCCATCTGTTCCCTCCGAACTGCTGCGTCTCCCTCCATCTGCCCTGTTTTTCTTCTGCTAATCGGGTGGCAAGGGCTCAGATGATCGGGAAGTTTCTCTCTGACTTTTGATTTGTCACTCATCATCAAGCCAGCTGTGCATTTGTAACAGACTCCTCCGACGGGTGGTGGTGAATTTAAATCTGTCTGGTTTTCTTTCTTTTTTTTTTAATAAAACTTTTTTTGTCAAAAAATGTTTAAAGGCAGCCAGATTGTATTTTCTACACTGTAAAATGTGCTTTGCTGCCACTAATTTGGCTGCATCTGCACTCTCATGAATATAGATGAATGTACATGGCCAGGATATTATTAGGGACTGCAGCGAGCAGGGAAGAATCTTAAATGTAGCAAGATACCATAGTTGAGATTTCTGAGAACATTAGGACAAACTCATGTGAAACTGCTGACATTTGCTAGCTTGAAGTTCAAGATGAGCTTTTGAATCTTAACCATGAAGATGATTCTTTGGCTGTTTTTGCATGTGTGTGGTTGTGTGGGGAAAGAGGGATGAGAAGGGTTCTGGGAGAATATTAAGTCAAAAATGTTTACATATCAAAATTTCCTCACCTTTTTTTTCGCCATACATCCTGGCATCAATGCACAAGCCACTTGTTTGAGTCAATGTCTCACAATTGAGCAAGCAAGGAAGGGCATTTGCTGACACTGTGGCTTGCCAAGTAGCTTGGATTCACTCTGTGGGACAAGATAATGAGTTGAAAGATTTTTAAGGCTTGAAAACGAACCTAGGATATCAGTTATTTATTATTTTTGATTGATTGTTGTGCATTTTAGTACCAAGAGCAGTAACTTTATATAATAAGAAGAGAAACTATTTGCTAAAATATCATTCATTTTTTCTGATAAGCATGTTTCCCCAAATCCAGTGGACAATAGCATCATTCAGATGTCAGTAATGATTAAGCAAGTTTTATTTTGTCTTCAAAATGATTCAATGTAAGTCAATATAAGAGAATCTTCAATGAATAAGTTATCAGGAGAGCACTTTTAGGAACAGAGAGGAAATCAAAATAACAGGCTAATATTTGTCTTCAACAAACTTGTAATCTCTTAACTACACAGTGTGATAAAGTCATCTAGCACATTTCCAGCTTGTAGCTATTAATAAATGGTAAACAACAAGTGCCAGGTAAAAACACAGGCAAGTCTTCATAATAACAAACATTTTGAAGGGCAGTAGCTCTGAAAAAAGGCAAAGGTTTCTAGTGCCTACTGCACATCTAATCAGTTAGCAAGTTTTTACACTTAAAAAAGGGAGATTTTTCTAGTCAAACTTACAGAGACAGTAGAATGTTGGAGTGACAGGGATTTGGGATGTTAGCCAAAAGACATAATATTTCAGTTGAACTGGAGGAATAAATGCAAGAGATATATTGTACATCATGGAAACTAGTTAATAACTTTTATATATGAAAATTGTGAAAGGAGTAGATTTTAAGTATTTTCATCACACATACACACACACGCATATGCACATGCACACAGACACCCACTGTATTAAGTGGGTGAGGTAATACATATATTCAAAAATTTGGGACCAGCATTGTGGTGCAGTAGGTTAAACTGCTGCCTGCAATGTCAGCATCCCCTATGAACATCAGCTCAAGCTCTGTTTGCTCAGCTTTTGATCCAGTTCCCTGCTAATGCTGCCTGGGAAAACAGTGCATGATGGCCCAGATACCTGAGCCCTTGCCACCCAAATGGGGAGACCTGTATGGAGTTCCAGACTTTGGTGTTGTAGTCGTTTGGGGAGTGAACCAGCAGATGGAAAATATCTCTTTCTTTCTGTCTTCCCCTCACCACCTCCCCAACTGCTACCCTTAACTCTGCCTTTTGAATACATTCAAAAAAAAAAAACAAGTTGATTTAGTCATGTTTCAATGTATGCATATCCCTTATCTGAAATGCTCAGATCCTGAAATGTTTCATATCTGTGAGTTTTTGGATTTTGGAATAATTACATGGAGCATAAAGTCAGTGCTTAAATAGTTTCAGAGTTCAGAGCATTTTATTTTGGGTTAGGTATGCTGAACTTGTATATGAACATCATGTTGTACACTATAAATAGATGCATTTTTTACTTTCAATTTAAAAAGTGGGTTTTTTCCTTAGTATTTTTCTACCTCCTAATCATAGCACCTCAGCTTCAAGGAGGCTCGCCACCCTTGCGGCATACGAAAAAGAAAACTGTTCAAAATGGCATGGCTAATTTTTTTTAAAAAAAGCCTAGGAATATAAATTTCAGTGTTTGCAATAATGCTGGTTATGGATGAACTTGTGGCCCCTAAAACAGTATATTGAAGTTCAAACCCCTACTATCTATGACTATGACCTTACTTGTAAATGGGATCTTCGCAGGTGTAACCAAATAAAGATGAGATCCCACTGCATTGAGGTGGGCCCTAATCTAACATAACTGTGTCCATATAATAAGATTAGAGGCACATAGGTAGACATGTAGGAGAGAACCATGTGATAATACAGTCAAAGACTGGATGATGTGTCTATGGTCAAGGAATATCCAGGATTTCTGGCAACTACAAGAAACCAGAAAGAAACAGACAAAGTTTCATCCCTGGAATCTAGGGAGAAAATACGGCCCTTGCCAATTTCTTGAATTCAGACTTTCCCTCTTCAGAACTGGGAGAAAATTAATTTCTGTTATAAGGCTCCAAGTTTGTGGAAATATGTTACTGCAGTCCTAGGAAACTGGAGTCATTTAAGAAATGAAAAGAAGTGTGAGCAATTCTTTTTTTAAACATCCAAATCTTATGTTTAATTTTTACAAAGGGAGTAAAAAATACTTGCATTTCTTAGTTTTGTGAAGGAGATTTCCCAATGATATTTTAAAGTTTGTGAAACAGTTGTCCCCCTAAAAAATTCTCATGAAAATAAGTGTCTAATTGCCATTATTTTCAGACAACCACAGTCAGTAATGTGAGAAAAGTGTCATAGGAAATACCAGATGTCGATTATTTCTTTTTTAAAATTTATTCATTTATTTTGATTTATTTGAAAGCCAAAGCATGAGAGAGAGAGAGAGAGAGAGAGAGAGACTTCCATCTGCAGGTTTACTCTCCAAATGCCTACAACAGCCAGCACTGGACCAGACTGAAACCAGGAGCCAAGAACTCGATCCAGGTCTCCCACGTGGGTGGCAGGGATCCGAATACTTCAGTCATAACCTGTTGCCTTCTAGGTGTGCATTAGCAGGAAGCTGGATCAGAAGCAGAGCCAGGACTCAACCCCAGGCACCCTGGTAGGGGATGTGGGCCTCCCAAGCAGCAGCTCAACCTGTTGTGTTACAGTGCCCACCCCAGATGGAAACTATTTCAAGGAAGTATGAGAAACTAATATTTTGCTGTACAATAACTTCTTTAACAGTTGTTGTTGTTGGGAAAAAATCATTTTCTAATTTTTCCCCAAGGATTTTAGTGCTCCCAAACCAATATCAAGTTCTAACTGCATGTTTGCTCTGTCTTTTACCATCATTTATGATAATCTGCTTTGTATGTCTGCTTCTCTACTAAGAGAGGTGAGGTATCCAACACACAACCTTCCCCAGAGAAGACATGTCCAAATATTTATGAAGAAAAAGGGAAACAACATAAGAAGTCTCTGTCTTTTGCTGTTGCTTGTTTGCAGATTTTATTCTTTACATAAACCAGAAAAGTCCCCCGAAATTCTGTGAAGTCCTGTTGCATTTACCATTATCTAGGACTTGGTGTTTTCCAACTCATTTCAATCAGTTATTGAAGAACAGCAGTACTAAGCAATGTTAGCAATCTATAATCTTAGAGGGTCCTCAGTACTACTCTTTGTATATAACTTTGCTAATCAAAGTATCTCCACGGGATACAGCATCAGTGTCTCCTGGAGACTTGTTAAAATACAGATTCTAGGGGCCGGAACTGTGGCGAAGCGGGTTAATGCCCTGACTTGAAGCGCTGGCATCCCATATGGTGCCGGTTCTAGTCCCAGCTGCTCCTCTTCGGATCCAGCTCCCTGCTGTGGCCTGGGATGGCAGTAGAGGATGGCCCAAATTCTTGGGCCCCTGCACCCATGTGGGAGACCCGGAGGAGGCTCCCGGCTCCTGGCTTTGGATTGGCACAGCTCCGGCCATCACGGCCAATTGGGGAGTGAACCATCTGATGGAAGACCTCTCTCTCTCTGCTTCTCCTCTCTCTGTTTAACTCTGAATTTCAAATAAATAAATAAATAAATCTTTTAAAAATATACAGATTATAAGGCCTCTGAGTCAGAAAAAGCATTTACTATGGGCTCTCCATTGAGAAGCAGGGCAAGAAAGCATTTTACCATTTTTTTCCCTGAAAATTTCCATAACCACATCTGTCTTAACAATACTATTACATTCTGGGACACAGAATGACCCTCTTTGAAACATGCCTGTTTCTATTTTAATAAACAGCATCCCTCTCTCCTTTTTGTGTAAATCAGTATCTTTTAGCAGGTATAGAATCCATGTGTGAAGAAAAATAACATAAAAAAAGATGCCATAGTGTTACCTAATACACCACATCTACTTATAGCCAGACGCTGAACTATCGTTAATGATTTCAATAGAATGTACCTTAACAACACAGAAGGGAAGACCCAGCCCGTTTAAGCAATAGTTCTGTTTCCTTTCCCTAGGTAGATAATGAAGTAGATTCACTTTTCCCATGACACTGGGCTGCCTGATATTTTGCTGTGTTACATGATGTGTTTCAGCATGACTAATACATCCCAGCTGGTCTCAACAGCAGGAGGATGTGTTGTAGGGGGAGGGGTGGCATGGTTAGGAAGTTACGCATGCGCAGGCAGAGGGGCTGTTGTGTCTATGAAAGTTGGGAGTGAGAACTCTAGAGGGGGGTGGGAGGAAAGAATGAATGAGAAGGGGGAAAATAAGGAAATCCCAGGAGTTCCGGAGACTTGCAATTTTTCAAGCTGTCATTTACCTTTGCAAAGTTGTGGTTGGTGACTGTGTTTACAGGCTGCGGATCTGTAAACAGCACATGTGCAAACCGTTAGCTATTGTTTTGAAAATGACAGTATGGCCAATAATTTCAATTTCAGTGTTTAAGCGTGAACCAGATGACGCTATGTTTTATTTAAAACTGGGCATGTATCATGGAGGGTGGAAACTTGTACCTCTCAAACACTTTCATATTGTGTGCTGTGCCATATGTTGCCTGCTTTCAGGTTTTTAAAGTGATTGCCTACTGCCTAAAGGTAGCTTGTCTCAAGATTATAATCCGCATCTTGCTTGAGGGCAGAAATGAACCCATTAATTTAACAGCGCACTAATGAGATTGGTATAAAGGTGTTAATTCTATTCAATATTCCCTCAGGACTAGGTTGAGTGATAGTTTGGTGAGAAAGGAAAGGGGTAAAAAATTATTATAAAATGTATGGGACTATACCAAGGATTTGGCCAGTGTGTTTTTAAATGGGTCAAAAAAGAAATTAAAAAGCCAAACTTGTTAGCTAGATGAAGTCATTTGTAACTTGAAATAATTTTTAAATCATCTTAAATTACAATGTAAATCTTCCTTATTTTACAAGTTTGGATGGAAACCAGTTCCTTACTCCCTTCTTTATTCGCAATAAAGAGAAGAATGCATGGTAACATTTGCTATGACTCATTCTGGTTCTATTTTGAAGAAATTTTCTCTGTCTATATTCTAGCTAAATATTTGATGTGGTTCGAGCCACTCACTGGATACAAAAATCCTGCCTTCTGTAGTTGCTTTCAAAAATGTGTTTCTGATAGTAGTCTGAACAGAGTGGCACCCCGCTCAGAAATGACATCCACTGGGTTAAATGCAATTAGCTTGTGTCATCCCTGACCCTTAAGGAATGTGAGGTTTTATTCTGTTTAGTGAAGATGTGGGCAGTGGAGAGAGAGAGAGAGAGAGAGAGAGAGAGAGAGAGAGAGAGAGGCAAGAGCGGATGCTGCTTGCCTATGTTTTGATAAAGGTCATCTGCATTTAGAGGCATGTTTCTCCAGCCTTTCAGACTCCAAAGCCTAAAGTTCTAGACAGTTGTGTATCTCAGGCTGGTTGCCCAAGTATTCTGCTCCTGAGATTCCACTTCCTTCTCCCCCAGAGAAGGCAAGCACCGGCTCCTTGGTCCTACTTCCACCCCACTAAGTCACCTTAGGGGCCATTACCACTTGATTTGCTTAACACTAGGATCCAAGTTCAACTAATTTCTTCCTTTTTTAGAAGCTCACAATTTATAACACGATTGCTTATCAAATAAAAAGTATCTTGGTTTATTTTAAAAGTCTTTTCTTGTTAGCATAAAAAAAGAAAAAAGAAAAAAAGAAAAAAAAAAAAACAGCCATGAAAGAAGATTAGGTTTCCCCCTGGGCGGGGTTTAGACTGTTTCTTCTTTGTGTTTGGTTCTCTTCTTTTGTAAGATGTGATCAGCAGCTTGCATTTGGCAGCCTGGGAGGGAAGAGATTAAATTCTCCTCAGCTGACCGTCTGAGGGTGTGGCTTTTTAACATTTTGGCTAACAGATGGTGACAAACCAACAGGTGCACCCAGATCGTTGCACCAAGCTTTTTACATCTGCTGGGCACACAAACAGTGTGCTTGCTGCAGCTTCCCCCGCACCAGCTGCGCCCTTGGCTGCTACCAAGCATGGCCTCGACAAGGTGCAGAGAGATGGAGGCTGGTGACCTTCAACTACTAACCTGCAGATAAGATGTACTTTAGAGAAGAAGCAGGGCAAGAATGCTTTGATTAGAATTTTACACAGTGAAAAGAAACACAGGATACAGACTCCGAGGTGAAGTGCCGAAGTCGCAGGCAGTTTTGCTAATATGATACACTTCTCCAGACTTGACAGCTTCTCTCATCAGGGCCAGAGATTTTTTTACTTTTAGCCAGGACATTGGCCTGAACTTTTTTTTGTCATCCTGGAAAATTGTTATTGGATGAACTAAAACATGCTGATTGGAAACCACCCAGAAAATCCTGGAGAAAGCTTCCTTTGCAACAACAGCTAACCTTTAGCACGCTTCTGCTGTAAGCAATGCTCTGCCTGTGTAATCTCAGTGCATTTTTACTGAGAGCCAATATGGCAATCGCTATTATCATTCCCATTTTACGGTGGAGAAACCAAGGCACAAAGAGGCTAAGTGATTTATAATTGCAAAAAAGCAGAGTCAGTCCTTACTGATTCAACGTTATTTGAACACATGTTTATTGGAAGGCTGCTAGGTGCCAGGCACAGATATATGAGCCAACTTTCAAAACCAAGCTGGCCTAACTCCAAAGCACCTGCATATAACAGCTATGCAGAGCAGGGGGTGGAGGAATCTATGTACATTGGACCTCTATCTAGTTTGAGATGTAGAGAAAGAAAAATGTACTTGAGATCACTAGAATTTATAATTTCACATTTAAAGCCTGATTTGAAAGGATGTCTTTTTTGTTCGTTTGTTTGATATCCAGTTCCTTATGTCATATAAAAGAAGGCCATGCTCCTGTGCTGTTTTGTAAAACCCGATCATTAGCCTTGTTTAAAGCCTTGGATATTGAGACTGCAGAATTATCCCTCCTATGCCCTTAGTTTTACAGATGAAGAAAAGTACTTCTAGAACTACATTCTGGGGTCCTACATTTGTGTAGTACCAAATGGAAACTGCCACTCCAATTTCCTGATTTGCTATCTTCGGTTCACATCTATTTTTTCCTTCCCTGGATTGCCTTGTTTCCCTTTCCATGTGTTTCATGTTCATCTCTCAAAAGGATTTAGGAAAACAGTTGTAACAGGCTGGCTGCCACCTGCAGCCTCAGTTGCTGAATGAGAAGCAATCACAGTGGGCCACATTTAATCATTCTGTGTTGGAGTTATTAACCTGGGTAACATGAAAGATCTGAACTACAGAGGAAAGTCGGAAGATACAATAGGGAGAGTTGTCACAGGAGGAGGAAGAATGGCATAGAGGAGTTATCCCAGGAACTTAGGGGTTACCTAAAAAGCAATAAAATGGCCGGCGCCGCGGCTCACTAGACTAATCCTCCGCCTTGCGGCGCCGGCATACCGGGTTCTAGTCCCGGTCGGGGTGCCGGATTCTGTCCCGGTTGCCCCTCTTCCAGGCCAGCTCTCTGCTGTGCCCAGGGAGTGCAGTGGAGGATGGCCCAAGTGCTTGGGTCCTGCACCCCATGGGAGACCAGGATAAGCCCCTGGCTCCTGCCATCGGATCAGCGCAGTGCGCCGGCTGCAGCGCGCCAACCGCGGCGGCCATTGGAGGGTGAACCAACGGCAAAAGGAAGACCTTTCTCTCTCTCTCACTATCCACTCTGCCTGTCAAAAAATTAAAAAAAAAAAAAAAGCAATAAAATAAAACAGACTATATCCTAGTCTGATTGGCAACAACCGGCCAAGATCAGACCAAGTTCGAAGTCATTGACTATAAAAGCATCACAAACTCCTAAAATAATTTTGACTGTAATAAGGACCACTGATATACACCTTAACAACAATTGACAGAGGACTTGTGGAACGTGTGAGCCAGTGAGCAGGGAAATAGGAAAAACAGAGGCTGGGATATCAGGATCTGAAAGCCACAGCGATCACAGCTTCTCCATAGTCAGACCCTGCAACAAATGTGTTCAGAGATGCTGATTTTCAGCCTGAGTTTTGGGCTCTTGTCTATTGTTTTCCCTACTTATACCCTACTTATTCTGTTGGATTTCTTGGTATCAAGTAGAAGCTCAATATAAACATAAAACAAATAATTGAATTATGGGATGCTGCTTTTCAGTTAGAAATGTGAATTTTCCAACTTCAGGCATTTTAAATTCCATTAAAACTTTCAGTGGTGGACATAGTGGCAAGTGAATTAAAGTTTATAGCAGCCAATATCTGCTGCTCAGGAGTCACCAAACGCATGGCTGTTAGTATTCAAGAAAGCAATGCAGTACAAATCAGACTCTTTCCATAAAAAAATGCTTACAGAATGAAATCTGGTTGATTTTGCTGCTGCTTTTGTGTGAAAGGGCTAAGGAGTCAGAGACGTTGATCCAAAATCTCTATAAAAGGTTTTTGATTGAGGTCAAGAAGGAAAAGTTATTTTGAACCCATGTGCTGTGTATCTTCGATTATTCCTTTATTATAGTGCAGTAAACATACACATGTGATTCAATATCCTTTTTATGGACATGCATACACGGTGCCTAAAGGTCCAGTCATAGACTACCTTGTACTTATGCACCATGTTCCTGGCCTCCTGGAGACTTGATATCCAAGATGTGCACAGAGCCTTCCCCTCACACCTCACACAGCCTCTGCCACAGGTTCTGTAGGCTGATTTGGCGACTGCTTCTAGCCTGCCCTTCCAGCCTAGTAGGTTTTTCAAGTGTACTGGAATGGAAAACTCAGTTACTCTTGACTCAAACGAAATAGCTATCTATCAAACTGTGAGTCCCTCTCTGCTCTGTGGGCATATTTAAAATTAGGAAGAGAACAGCAGCCACTTGTCTTAGTGAATGCAGCAATTCGCCTAGGGCCACACAAGAGCATCCAGGCACACTGCCAGCTCTGACAGTGATGGCGGGTTCCGGGGCACAGACTCAGGGAGCCTCATTTTGAGTGTTAGATGGATCTTTGAGCAGTGCTCGACAGTATAAACTGAAGAAAGATTCCCACAACAGTATTAACCCCACAGCTAAGATTAGCGGAGAATGTTTTTGATCTTCACAGTCCTAATCTGCTCCTCAGGTGAAAACTGAGCACCAAATGCCAGGACACTGTGCGAACAGGTGTACCAACCTCCACCTGGGATTCAAGGAGGGGAAGTAATGAGCTCAGAATGGCCAAATCCGAAGTTCCTAGCTAGGCAAGCTCTTAAACAAGTGGGCCTGGACTTATGGAGCTTGACAATGCCCTCCTTGGCATGCTGCCTATAATACAGTTCCACGTGAAGAAGTGCTCCACAGAGTGTTTCATGGAACACAGTCCTTCAAGACGTTCCGTGCAAAAGCACAGGAGCCTGTGAAAGACTCAGGAACATCCTGCAGCAAACCATTCTGCTCAGCAAAGCTTCTCCAACTACTGGACCGTAAAGCCATTTTCATGTGGTTGACTTTTACCATCTTTCAAAATAGTTTTCAGTCAGGTACACTTAGGGAAACACTGAACTAATTCGAACACAGCTAGAATCTTGCAGAAACCAAAGTGGAGCATTTCTAAGCCTTCGAACGATGTGTTTAAATAGAGGTTTCAGACTCCCCTGGGGCAGTAGGATTTAATATTCCACCTTCCTATTCTACTGCTCTTCAAATCTGAGGCATTGTGTATGTTGATATCATCTTGGATCAAGTACTTACAGAAATCAACTGAGTTTCTTCTGACCTATTTCACTAAAAGACTATTTCGGTAAGTCCCTTTTTAAAGTACTTGAATTTCTGCCCCTACCCTTAAGGTGACATGGAGCTCCACTCAGCAAAAATACAGTCGTCTGCTTGTAAAGGCACTGAGAATAGACATGAAAAAATCCTTTCAATATCAGAAAGTATAACTTGGGGGCCGGCATTGTGGTACACCAAGTTAGGCTGCTGCCTGTGATGCCAGCATCCCATTTGAGCATTGTTTTAAGTCCCAGCTGCTACGCTTACGATCCAGTTCCCTAATGTGCCTGGGAAAACAGCAAAAAATGACTTGATTGCTTGGGTCCCTGTACCCACATGTGAGACATGGATAGAGTTTTAGGCTCCTGGCTTTGACCTGGTCCATTCCTGGCCATTGTAGCCATTTGGGATGTGAACCAGCAGATGGGATCTCTCTCTCTCTCTCTCTCTCTCCCCCTTCGTTCTCCCTCCGTCCCTCTTTCTCTGTGTCTCTCCCTCTCTCTTTGTTACTATACTTTCACATAAATAAATAACTTTTAAAAAAAAGAAGAAAGTATAACTTGACCAAACTTCTTCTTAGTACTGCTGGAACATATGTGAGCATGAGAAGATATAGAAAAGACTGTGCGCACCTAGGTAGGCCATCTTTTCTACTGACATCCCTTTTTATGCTGTTCTGCAAGGAAGCAGCTCAGCTGCAAGTGGTCTACCTGCAGGACTGGCTTCAAGAATGTGCCACTGAGCAGTCCCATGAGGACCCACACTTACAAGCCCTCTAAGTTTAGTGTAATGCTATATTGTTGCTTTATTGAAACTTTTAATGATTTTTTAAACAAAATCTCTACATTTTCATTGTGCAGAAGGCTTTACAAATTTTATACCTGGTCCTTCCCACCTGAGGAAGGAGAGCTTTTTTTTCCAACACCGTTTCTTGGGATTATTGGTCAGCCTTTCTCAGCATATCAACTGCAGTTGTCACTCCTATTTTTTCAGCTTAAATGCACTTCTTATTATAAAATCTGAAATTACTTGAAGATGTCCATATGCAGTTCTGAAAACGTGGAATTTGGAGTCATAGAAAAGTAGGTTCAAACTATAGCGTAGATATTTACTACAATTTGACCCTGAGTGCTGTTCTGGTCTCTGGATGCCCACTTTGGGCCCACCGTGGACAGCTGGGCAGCTCCTGCTCACACAACAGCTTGTAGATACAGCAGAGGAAGTAAGGAGAGCTGAACTGAATTGCTGGCTGCTCTTGCTAAGCCTTCCTGGCACATACACTTGTAGTTCACACAAAGGTGGGTGCTGCACAGGGCTTTTGATGGCCCTCCTCAGCTCTCTTATTTTTGAAAATGGAAAGAGGGCTTGCTGGATACAAAGACTTGGATAACTAAGGAAATATGTGGTAAAAGAGTGACTCAATACATATCAAATCCATTTCCTAAAAATGTTTGAATCCAGAACTTTGAAAAGACAACGAATATATCAGCTGATACTTAAATCCAGATGATGTTGTAACACCAATTAAATAAACATGTATATTTAGTTGTGAATATACATGTGTTCATGTATATTTAGTTGTGAAGAACACACAAATACATAATTATTAAAATAAGTGAAGTATTTTCTGATACTAAATTTTAGTTTCTCTTGCCTAACAAACTTGTAAAAAACCCCAATCATTATCTTTCGTATTATTGCTTTGTGCTAAAAACTCTTCTTTTTTTTTTTTTTGACAGGCAGAGTGGACAGTGAGAGAGAGAGAGACAGAGAGAAAGGTCTTCCTTTTGCCGTTGGTTCACCCTCCAATGGCCGCCGTGGTAGGCGCGCTGCGGCCGGCGCACCGCGCTGATCCAATGGCAGGAGCCAGGTACTTCTCCTGGTCTCCCATGTGGGTGCAGGGCCCAAGCACTTGGGCCATCCTCCACTGCACTCCCTGGCCACAGCAGAGAGCTGGCCTGGAAGAGGGGCAACCGGGACAGGATCGGTGCCCCGACCGGGACTAGAACCCAGTGTGCCGGCGCCGCAAGGCGGAGGATTAGCCTAGTGAGCCGCGGCGCCGGCCTAAAAACTCTTCTATGCTTCTCTCTGGGATCAGCATGTGTCAGAATGGTTATTTCTGTCATAGAACTCCTATGATAATTTCAGGGAACACTCAGTTCTCTCACCTGTGTTTTTCTTTTAAAGATTTATTTATTGATTTGAAAAGAGAGGCAAAGGCAGAAGCAGAGAGAGAGAGAGAGAGAGAGAGAGAGAGAGATCTTCCATCCGCTAGTTCACTCCCCAAATGGCCACAATGGCTCAATGGCTGGAGCTGTGCTGATCCGAAGCCAGGAGCCAGGAGCTTCTTCCAGGTCTCTCATGTGGGTGCAGGGGCCCAAGGACTTGGGCCATCATCTAGTACTTTCCCAGGCCACACTAGAGAGCTGGATTGGAAGTGGAGCAGCTGAGACTCAAACCAGCGCTTATATGGGATGCTGGCACTGTAGGCGGCAGTTCTACCCGCTACTCCACAGTGCCAGCCCTTCATCCATGTTGTTTTAAAACCTAGTGTTTTCATGGTTTTTATTCAATTTGGCATTATTGTAGGAGCATGAACAGTCCTGGGTTTGAATTTTAGCTTTTTATTTGTTTATTGGGGCTGTTGTCACAAATTGCCACAAATTTATTCTCCATCTTCTTATCATTTCTCCTCTGTGTCTCTGTCTCAAACGTCCTTCTACATTTCTTTTACAAGGACACCTGTCATTGTTTGTAAGTCCTGTCTTAAATTCAAGATGATCTCATCTTGAGATGAATTGCTTAATTCGTCGCCAAAGGTCATGTTCATAGGTTTTCAGTGTTAGGACACGAACATGCATCTTTGAAGGTCTACCATACAAACCAGTACATTATTCCTGTGACCTTGACTGACTTAGCTTTGATCAACCTCAGTTTTTTGTATCTGTAAAATAGAGACTAAAATGTCTATTTTAGAATCATAATGAGGATTAGAGTACCATAAGTAAAATCACAATGTACATCACACAGAAGATCCTAATGAATGAGCACCACTATTATCATTATGGAGGGTTTTCCCTAGTTTTTTCTTAGTGTCTATTACATGGATTCATCATTTTAATGCTGTAAATAATAGTGAGTGTCTTGAGGCCAGTGTTGCACAGTAGTGGGTTAAGCCACCACTTGTGATGCCAGCATCTCATATAGGTGCTGCTTTGACTCCCAGCTAGAATGTAATCTTTCCAGATGAAGAGGTAGAGTTATATAGATCACTTTGACTTCAGGTAAAAAAAGAACAATTTTGAATGTGAGAGCTACTCCAAAAAATGTATTCCCTCTGCCATTAAAATTACTCTCTATAGTGACTTTTCTTATGTTACTGTCATAGTCCCTCTAGACTACCCTCATTATAGCACCCTTGAGACTGGCAGTGATCTAAAGGTTCCATTTCACAATATCCAAAGGGAATTTATTCATCAACCCTTTATGAACCTTTGATGAAATAAGTGTTTCTAAAGAGCAAAAAAGTAATCGTAGTAAGGAAGTCTATAAATTTTTATTTATAACACATAAGAGAAAACTCAGTTTATGCATTCATAAGTGATAAAAGATATTTATCCCCTAAAATTACAGAAAGGGTGAATCTCAGTGTTGAATGATTCATCGATTCAAATATCTCATAAAGGATTTTAGCTGTTTTGTTCTGTTAGTAATCTTTTCTATCCTCCCTGGTTTTAGCATTGTGCAGAGATGACTTTGCTCTCTTGGCAATGGGAAAATGGCCAAAGCAGTTGCAGGCTTTGTATCTGCAATTCACATTATTAAAAGGAAGAGCAATGATATGTCAATGAGCCTCTAGGATGAGGAAGCAATTATATGAAGTCTCCCCTTACTTGTGAACCACCATGATCATTGTATTTTAAGGTCATCCTTACAGATTGGACAATTTCCACATTCACTCTTGACTTTCGTGTGAGTTGACCTAAGTTGTCATTGTGACAAGGGAAGGATGGCACCTTTGCCACTGATGACATGAGTTGACATTGAATAATAGCTTGATAATTTTGCTTCTGAAGTTAAAGTCAGGATTGTGGTATGTAATCCTCTAGTAATGACTGACAAATGTGTTAGGTACTTAGCAACTCTGGCAGGTACACTGTTAGGTTTGAATTTGGCCTAGTGACAAAGGGAGAGAAGGAGTTAGTAAATTTCCCCTATGATTATAAAGGTGGGCAGTGGGCTTTCAGGTGAATAATGAGGAGAGTGATAATATGGAGACTGAGGATAGTGATGAAATTGTAGTTCTTATGAATTGAAAGTCTCAATGAATTCAGACTTGAGAGTGAAAGGACTTTAACGTAGGGTGTGGAGTATAAGACGCTGCCATAGTTTTTGTTTTTGAGATTTATTTATTTGAGAGGTAGAGTTACAGACAGAGAGATGGAGAGACAAAGAGAAAGGTCTTCCATCTGCTGGTTCACTCTCCATATGGCTGCAATGGCTGGAGCTGGGCCAATCAGAAACCAGGAGCCAGGAGCTTTTTTCAGGTCTCCCATAAAGGTGCAGGGGCCCAAGCACTTGGGCCATCCTCTACTGTTTTCTCAGGCCATAGCAGAGAGCTGGATTTGAAGAGGAGCAGCTGGGGCTAGAACTTGTGACCAAATGGGATGCTGGCGCCGTAGACAGAGGTTTAACCTACTGCGCCATACCACTGGCCCCAAGATGCTGTCATTTGAGAATGCAATGGAGAGGTGAGCTTGAAGACCATGTCAAGTGACTGTGGTAGGTGCAAGAATAGACTCCCAGATATGAACAGGTCATGAGGTAGTGGGTGTCCTGCCCCATGAGGGCAGCTCCCTCAGTGTTCTCTCTTGTGGTGGGGTGAGGTAGTGAGTTGGCATAGGGCAGTCTATCAGGATGTTCTAGAAGTAGAGTTGGCCTACTCTCTACCTCAGCTCCCAATGGCAAAGCACACAGAGCAGAAAATCTTATGATTTCTATTTATTTCTACTTCCCTAAGGTATGACCAATAAGAATGGGTGGGTTTCTCTCAGTTCATGCCACATGAACTCAGTCAGACCATAGTGCAAATTCCATGATTAAGTCATGATGTTTTAAGAGCTCCAGAGTGTGTGTGTGTGTGTGTGTGCGTGTTCCCTGAATGCTGATGGTTGATGGATGACTGAATAGAGAGTTAGGAATAAAGAGGTAATGTGATTGACAACTCATAAATACCAGGGGTTGTTGAAAGCAATAGAATCTCCTTGGCGAATTTTGCATATTTTATTTCAGTTGGAGAAAAGAGTGTGGGGGATAGAAGGATAGGAGAGAGATGGAGAGTCAGAGACAGAGGGGGAGGGAGACACCCAGAGCAAATGAAGACAACATTTCCATCTGGGGTTTGTGCTTTTCTGAGTGCAGACTCATTTTGATAGATTATTAGAAAACTCATATTTGCTCATAAATGTGAAAAAATAGCAAATGTAAAATTTGCAAATTTATTCCTAAATGTAGTTAAATTCATAAATATTTAGACATTTTCTGTAAAGCTTCTAATTTATAACCTTTACATGAATCTATAATTTGGTATAAAAGCTTCTAAATGCAGTAGTAATGTCACAAATGTCTATAAATATTCACATCTCATTTACAAATGTTCTACAAACCATGAGATGAAGAAATTGTGAATGCAAACCATTTTTCAGGTGGATCTCTGTTTAGGTGAATCAGTACAGTGAACAGAAAGCCTTCTAGAGATAATTTTAAGACCATGATTTCAGCTTATTGTTTGTGCAATCATCAAAACATATATGTAGAACATTTAGAAAAAGATATTATAATTAAGAAGGAATAACAGATTCAAGTACTAAAAATTAATAATTAAGACCTGAGAAAAACTTTCCTGAGAAACCAGAGAGTACCATGTAGAATGGTGAGTCCTTAAATAAATCTTTTTGGCAACTCAGGTTTTTTTCACCTGTGAAATAGTGCTAACATATTCTTCATAAAGTTTTTTTTTAACAGTCGGCACTATGCAAGTAACGAACGCTTGTCTTTAAAGTGCTTACAAAAACAGAAACAAAAATTCAGTTACTGAAATTCCAGAGAAATTCAAGTTTATTTAGATGCAGGAGCTGAATTTGAGATTCAATTCTCAGTCTCTCTCTCTCTTTCTCTCTCTCTCTCTCTCATTTCTCTCCCCATCTCATGTTTAGGCTTTCCTCACTAATAGCCTCTTCCCTGGTGGCCCCAGATGATCCCTGACCTGTTGGAGCTCATACCACTCTTGCATATAGTGACCCCCGAAGGAGAGTTTCTTTTTCTCAATTATTCCACCAAAATGCCTTTGACAAATTATGCTGATTGTCTTGGCTCATTGGCCTGTGCCTCAACCAGTCACCATGTTCAGAACAATGGAGCATATCATGTACATGTGTCTGGATCCCTTCTTTCCACTGAGGCCAGGAAGGTCTGGGGACAAGCTAATGGAGAGTAAAAAGCAATACATGTGTATTTGGTGCTGTACCAGTTCCAGTAAAAGAAGGGGAAGGATGCTGAACAGGAGAACAGTGTTTTGCACAGAGGGAGTCCTCAGTTGTTTGCATAATTAGCTGCTACTCACCACTATTACTCCATTTCCACTGTAAAGAATGAAGTGATGAAAGTGGGAAACAGAGAAGCCTACAACAGGTGTGCTTGCTCAAAAAGGGGTCCAGAGAGCCTCAGGAAACCAGATTATCCTTTTAATTCTGTCAATGACAGCAACTCTTGTCATTTGTAGCCTATCAAACAAATCCATAAGGTTTCCATCATGTCCATGATGCCAGAAAACAGGGGAAAACTCTCATTCACTTGTTGGAAATAATCATTGTACAACCATAGAGCAAAGACTTTTGTCTCTGATAGATTGTGTCTCCCTATTATGGAATCAACTTTCATATTTTTGGTGTTTAGTGACGCTGTCACTGCACAGTGGCAGGGAATTTTAATGCTTTATGTTGTTAACTGCAGAAAATTTGGGAAATATTCCAATTCCTCTTCAAAATGTGGAGAGCTGGACCAGTCTAAGCCTTTCGGATGCATTTGCTCTCCCTTTGATGCCTAGTAATAGTCACTTTACACTCATTTATTGGATAAACCAGTACTGGAATTGCTTCCATTTTTTTGCCTAGATGTATTTCTTTCAAACTTCAAGGAAATTCTCCTACTGCTTAGGTTCTGGTTTAAAAAAATCCCTCATCCATCAAATCTATGTTGTGCATTTATTACCTGTTAAGTGTTCCTGCTACATCCTTAGCTTTCCACATTGAAAGACTATCATCTTTTTAGTCTATCCCCTTATGAAAGACTAGCCTTTTAATCATTTTAGTTACTGTTCCTGAATTGTCTGTGCTGCATGATGAGGAGAGTATATGTTGTATTGCAGTTTTGTAAAAACAGATGCTTGTGGTTTTGTATAAAACATAGAGTTTGATTTGTGCTTGGAGTCTCCTTTAGTAGACACGTACGTGTGTGTGTGTGTGTGTGAGTGTGTGTGTGTGTGTGTAACATTTGTGGGTGATTCAGATCACTATTTTTATGGGAGTTATTTTCCCATGCCATAGGTTTAATTGTTGATGCGAAAACCCAAAAAATCTTCAAATTTCCAAATTCAGCTACCATTTCTAAGGTACATGTCTTTTTGCGTTCTTTCTTTTTTTTAGAGGTTTATTTATTTATTTGGAAGGTAGAGTGACAGAGAGCAAGGGAGAGACAGAGGCAGAGAAAGGTCTTCTATATGCTGGTTCACTCTCCAAATGCCCACAAAGCTAGAGCTGAGCCATGCAGAAACCAGAAGCCAGGAGCACCAATCACCTAGGACTCCCATGTGGGTGGCAGGGACTCAAGTACTTGAGTCATCATTTCCTACCTCTCATCAGAGTGCAAGTTCACGTCCTGGCTACTATGTACCTCTGATTCAGCTTTTTCCTTTCTCTTTACGAAGATAATTTTATCTCTTAGTGTTCCCTGAAACAGAATTATGGTTGGTATTTATTTCATAGAATTATGTGAAGAAAATCTTGTATATCATGCAAAGACATTGCCCAAATTTCTGAAACATGAAAAGCACTCAATAGACATTCACAGACAGTATAGTTGCGATTATTACTTGGCATAGCTCAGCTAAAGATTAGAAACTCTGAGGCTGGCATTGTGGTGCAGTGACTTAAGTCACTGCCTGTGATGCTGGCCTCTCATATGAGCACTGGTTTGTGTCCTGGTTGCTCAGTCTCTTTTCTTTTCTTTTTCAAATACTTATTTATTTTGAAAGTGAGGAAGAGAGGGATCTTCCATCCACTGGTTCACTCCCCAGGTAGCCAGAACGGCTAGAGTTGGGCCTGGCCAAAGTGAGGTGCCAGCAACTTCTTTTTAGTTTCCCACATGGGTGTGGGGATCCAAGCACTTGGGCCACTTTTTTTCTGCTTTTCCCAGGTGTATTAACAAGGAACTGGATAGGAAGTGAAGTAGCCAGGGCATGAAGTAGTACCCATTTGGGTGCCAGTGTTGAAGGCAGCGGCTTTACCTGCTGTGTCATAGCACTGGTCATTTGAGCTTCCAGTAGATGGAAGAAAGATCCTTCTTTTTCTCTCTTTCCCTGTCTGTCACTCTACCTTTCAAGTAAAATAAAACATATATTTAAAAAAAAAATTAAGAACACTGTCATGAAATCAATGTCTGAGCTGTACTTGAGTGAATCATCCTTAAATGGTAACCTTAAAAACTGAAAATTTTTCATGGGTGAAGCATCTGCATATAAAATAATAATGTTTTTGCACACATTGAGCTTAAAAAGCAGCACATAATAAAAATAAAGAGCTAGGTTTTACTAACCTCAGAGGAATATGTAAATTCAAAGAACAGAAAGATGGAAACAAGTAGTTAAAGGTCAGTTGCAAGTTGGCACAGACTACAAATAATGGCCCTGCCTTTGGTTTTCCATTTCCTCCACATTAAAAAAAAAATGTCCTTTAGTCATGGCATAGTCTTTCTTGGAATCCGTATTCTGATTCCATAACATTTATATTCCAGGAGTAACAGCAAATCTGCTGATTACTTTTGAAAGCAGGGGAAAAACATTTGCAATTACAGTGAAAATTAAAGTTATTTTCTAATCTTCTCATCTTTTTTTTAAGGAATGAGAAACTTTAAATATGGTCAACGTTGCACATTTTAAGTGTCAAACTTACTGAATTTTTCTATGCCAATTGAATAATAATCTTCTGTAAAAACAGTGAGCACTCTAGATTTTTTATCATTAGACCTGTTTAATATAAGTTGAAAAATTCCTCTTGTGTGAGTACCATTGCATAATGCTGTATGCTGAGCTATTAAGATATATTTAGTAATTCCATTAGAACTGCACCATCGAGCAGGGCAGAGCATATGGAAAGAAGTTGGTGAAAAACTGATTAAACATTTATATCAAGTACATTTTGATTTAACTCACATAAATAATTCATTTTTATGTTTTCTTTCTTTCAAAATAAACCTTTTTGACACCTGCTGTGCTAAAAATAATGCTAGCATGGCTGTAATAAAGAAACTCTTAAAGCTTGCAGCAATGACATCATCTGGTACCCATGCAGATACTAAATTATCAGCACATAAATGTAGAAAAGCAAGACTTGGCATTATTTATTATTTATTTAGTGCCTCAAAATATGCCATTTCAGTGGCAAATCAAGCACCTGGCTGAATTTGAATATAGGGTATGTCTCAAGATAAGCTAAAAACTAAGGGTTCACAAAAACTTAGAATAAAATGTCTGAGAAAGCCGTAAGGACACTGAATCCCATTCTTTCCCTTGAGCATGTGAACTAAGCACAGAGATCAGTGTGAGTGAGGTAGAGGAAAGACTGGGAGAGATGTTAGAATCCTTTCACAAAGGGAAAAGAGAAGTAGAGGCAAGAGGCTGATAGTGACAGCGTGTCATCCCAGTATCATTCTAGAGCAGTTATGCGCAAAGTAGGAGACAATGCAACTAGAAGCGTGAGGCATGATATTGAGTAACATTGGGTCACATCATCAAGGAATCATTTCCTTTCGTTCTTTTCCAATCGTTTTGAGTAAGTCTAGGAGAAAGCCGTAAGTTAGATCTACTCTTTATTTATTGTTTAGAGAAAACCTACTTATTCTTGGAAAAACCACATAAAGGCACCACCATTGATATTGGGAAAGAACATCTCTCATTTGGCACTTGCAAATTTGGATAGCATCTGCTTAACCAAATATTTGTATGAGCTAATCTTGCTGTGATAGATTCACACATTGATTTTTTTTTCAACTTTTCAAATATACAATTGTGTGGTCATTATCATGTATATTAGAACACCTCACTGGCACACATCCTTGGGCTAAATTTGTTCAGCTGGAAGGGAGAAAGCCCAGGATCCCACTCAGGATGCATTGCAGATATTTTTCTTCCTTCTTGTGGATGAAGTCTTAGCACAAATGATCATCATGGAAAATGTGAAAATACTACATTTTAAAAGAGCTGGAACTTGAAAATAAAAATATTAGGTTACATTTTTATTTAAAATAATTTTTCCATGACTGCAAAGTCAATGCATTTTCATTTTTAAAATGTTTACACCATAAAAGAATAGAAGAAACAAATGTACTATAATATTACGACAAAGTGACAAGCACTGTTTATATTTTTCTGTGCATTCAAAGGCTGACTTATCTTCTTATCTTCCCTGTAGAACTTAAAACATGCTCTGG
Organism: Lepus europaeus; assembly: GCF_033115175.1. Lineage (NCBI taxonomy): Eukaryota > Metazoa > Chordata > Mammalia > Lagomorpha > Leporidae > Lepus > Lepus europaeus. Next base: position 50,484,928 of record NC_084830.1, read on the forward strand.
GAAAAAACCCTCCCACATAAATTAACATACTCCTGAGGTAGTAGTTTGTGATCCATAAACTGTGTTTAGGCAGTGGGTACAGGACACAAGGACTTGTAGACATGTTGTCTGCATCATGCTAACGTGGACGGTTGACCTTCTATATTATTTCTACATAAAACTTCATTTGGTTTAACAAGAGAGAAAACATTTTCCACAATCATGGTTTTCACAGCTTCATGGTTTCCTTAATTCAACCAATTCTCTGCTTTAAAGTGGGGGTTGCTTTAATTATTTTTTTACTATTACAGATAAAAACTTCAATAAACACCTCATGTGTAAATATTTAGGAATATGAATACTACTATATTGAAGTAGAATCTCTAGGGCTAAGAGTAAGAGCACATTAAGGTTAATTTCCTCAGAAATGAAATCTCAATTTTCTTTCCCATCAGCAGTATATGAGAGTGTAGGTGTTTATGGCAACCTTATCTTCCCAAGTCTTTCAGGGTAATAAGAAATGTTCTATTTATTTAAAACGCTCAAATGTGAATAAGAACATTTGTCAACTTAAGAGCTTCATATTGTTCATTAATTAATGCTCGCACTTGAATGGGATCTGGAAAGCAAAATTACAATGATGTAAAAGTCATGCTTTCCTAATAAGTGCTCCTATTCCATTATGTATGGTTGTTTAGATAATGCCTCCTCCTTCTAGAATATCAAGTAAAACTTCAGGGTGGCATTCCATTCTCTGTTGTATATATACCAAATGTTAAAAAAAAAAAGATATTCCGCTCCAGCCATCAATAACTTTGTGAGTTACACACTGTCTATGGATCTCTACTCAAGCTAATGGGTGTTTACGTAATGAAATCATTCTGTCTTCATTAATGGCCAAAATTAATCACTTTCTCCACAAATAATACTTCCTTACTACTTGTATCTGTACATGTCTTATTCTCTTTCTAAACCCTAATGAATTCATCTGTGAACCTCCTTCAATGGTTAACAAAACAAAAACAAAAACAAGACATTTTATTATACTCATTTACTTATTTGATAAATATTTACTATGCACCAATTTTGTACCAAAATTGTGATAGTCATATTAGAGTCACAGTAACAAGTAAAAGCAATGTAGTTCCTATCATTCTGGTCTTTCCATCATAGGAGTAGAGAAATATTACTTAATTATAAATTACTTATATAAATATTTATAGAGCGGTGAGTGCTTGGCCTAGCAGTTAAGATGTTTGGTTCCAGTATGCCTGGGTTTAATTTCTGGTTCTGCTCCTGACTCCGGTTTCCTACTAATACAGACCCTGGAAGGCAGTGGTGATGGCTCATATAATTGGATTCCTGCCACCCACATGGGAGACCTGGATAGTGCTTCCTCCTCCTGGCTTTTCCCCAGCTGTGGCTGTTGCAGGCATTTTGAGAGTGAATCAGTGGATGGGAGATCTCTCTCTCTCTCTCTCTCTCTCTCTCTCTCTGTGTGTGTGTGTGTGTGTATGTTTCTGCCTCTCAAATATGAAAATAAATATTATAAAAATAAAAATAAGTATTTATAGAATTTCAATTGACGTAAATGTTATAAAGATACTGGTTGTAATGAGAGCATCAGAAGACAGGCATAGGCAAAGGGATAAAGGGATGACACTGTAAACTTGGTGATGGGATTTCACAGAGGATGAAGGACATGTATGGAGGCTGTTGTTGATTTTTTTTTTTTTTGACAGGCAGAGTTAGAGAGAGAGAGAGACAGAGAGAAAGGTCTTCCTTCTGTTGGTTCACCCCCCAAATGGCCGCCAAGGCTTGCATGCTGCGGCCAGCGCGCCGCGCTGATCTGAAACCAGGAGCCAGGTGCTTTCTCCTGGTCTCCCATGCAGGTGCAGGGCCCAAGCACTTGGGCCATCCTCCACTGCACTCCTGGGCCACAGCAGAGAGCTGGACTGGAAGAGGAGCAACCGGGACAGAATCTGGCGCCCCAACCGGGACTAGAACCCCATGTGCCGGCGCCGCAGGCGGAGGATTAGCCTAGTGAGCCGGCGCCAGTGAAACTATTGTTGATTTAATATTCAGTGATACTGAAACAAGAAAAGTAATATATTTTGCTACTGTGTTTCTAACTTCAACTATCAAATAAATATGTACAATGAAACAGAATTGTGGATGTGGTCAAATCAACTGGTTTGCTTTTCATTAATATCATTTTACTGATAAATAGATTTTAACTGTAGAGTAATTTTTCTGTATCAAGTACTTTGGTGCACGCACACACACACACACACAATGTAATTACTCTTCAAAGCCCTGATCAAGTTGGAGAATGGTTTTATTTTTACAGGAGTAGGGAATTCTTCCTGAGAAGACTTGTTTCAGAGGTCTCACCAGACGCTAATTTGTATTCCCCTGATGAGGAATGGGAGTGGTCATTGAGCAGATGTCACATTTTGTTGGGATGCCACATCATTCCTATGTAGATCAGAGTCATTGACTGGGTTGCGGGATTGGAAAAGCAGTGACTGCCTCCAGAATACTGCTAGGCTTCACTAGTGTCATACCAAGACAGAAATTTAAACTGCTAGAAAGGACTACTCTCTCCCTAGCTCCTTCCCACGCATTGATACAGGAACTATCGTGGCGTGCAAAGGAACAAAAATTCCATTGGCACAACTTTCTTTATATTGTTTTGGTTACAAACAACGTCTCCCATAATGCTTTGAACATTTCAGCATAAACTCATGAGCTGTGCTTTGTCTTTGTCTTAAACAAAAACCTTCTGGTGAAAATGAATAAATTAAAAATTGTTTTGCAAAGGAGGTAAGTTTTTGGAGCAGTTTAAGGCACTCCTTGGCTTGCCCACATCCAGTATTGAAGTACCTGGGTTGAGTCTCAGCTCCCCCACATCTGGTTGAGCTTCTTGCTAATGTACACCATGGGAAGCAGCAGGTGATGGCTCAAGTACTTGGGTCCCTGCCACCCACATGAGAAAACCAGACTGACTTCTAGGCTTCTGATTTCAGCCAGCCAAGCCCTGACTGTAGGCTTTGGGGGAGTGAAGCAGATGGAAGCTCTCTGTGTCTGTCTTTCTATATCTATCTCAGTCTCTCTGCCTTTCAAATAAAGTGAAAATAAATTTTAAAAATTTAAGAAGACAAACCTGTTGAATTTAACTGACAGAAAAAAGATGGTGATTTGAGATAGCATCATAATTCTCATATTTGAGCCAGATGATCTGCACTGTTTTCTCTGTTATTTCTTTAGGCTATCAATAGGTGTTTTTTTCTTTCACAGAGCAAAGTATGTTTTTATTAAAATCATATACAGAATATACCTTTGCCCTGAGTCCTTCTGCATATTTATTTTATTGCAAGATCTGTTTTCTTAGTGAAACACAAGGGAGGAAGTTGCTAAATTGGGATATTAGCTTTTATGAGGTTCATTAAATGATGGTGAGTAGAGAATCAAGAGAGAGAAAATTTGGCAGACTTCTTACTACAGAGACTGACATTGCTGTCCAACTCAACAGAGGGAGTTTCATGAGTTAATTTTGTCCTGAGCAATATACAGGCACTGGCTAGACAAACTTTTCCTTCATCATCAATTCATGTAGAACAGTATATTTACAATTCAATGCATCATTGCTTATCTTATACAGGAAAGCTCTACCAGCTCATTTTATATCACTACAGATAAAAATTTGATGCTAGCAGGTAGCAGAATTTGTAAATTAGTCATTTCTGGAAATTATGTGCACCTCAGTATAACAATCAAATCAAAGAATTAGGTTCCAGGCCGGCGCCGCGGCTCACTTGGCTAATCCTCCGCATGCAGCGCCGGCACACCAGGTTCTAGTCCCGGTCAGGGCACCGGATTCTGTCCCAGTTGCCCCTCTTCCAGGCCAGCTCTCTGCTATGGCCAGGGAGTGCAGTGGAGGATGGCCCAAGTGCTTGGGCCCTGCACCCCATGGGAGACCAGGATAAGCCCCTGGCTCCTGCCTTCGGATCAGCGCTGTGTGCCGGCCGCAGCGGCCATTGGAGGGTGAACCAACGGCAAAGGAAGACCTTTCTGTCTGTGTCTCTCTCTCTCTTACTGTCCACTCTGCCTGTCAAAAAAAAAAAAAAAAAAGAATTAGGTTCCAAAATCTCAAGCTTTTATGCAGAATGTTCCCATTAAATCTTTTTTCTGAGTGTATAGTACATTAATAAAAACAATTTTAACTAGAAGTAATAGGAAAATCCAAGATTTTCTGTGTATATCACCTTTCTTATTTACCTACTTACTATGTATATCAGCTTTAAGTGGCTTAAATAATATTGACATTTATTTTTTATTTCAATAATTTTACACTGCAAGTCTATAGTAAAAATACTTCCACATTCTAATTCTTCCTGATTCTTGCAACAGTTCTTTAATTGAGGCAGATTTGAAGTTAGAAAATGAGTAAGTTGAGGCCAGCCTTATCATGGAAAATCTCACTAGCCTAAAGCAAGTGTATAGACTTCAAGGAAGGCCCTGGAAGCACAGAATCCTTCTGCCAGCTGGCAAATGTTATAGTTAGAAAAATGGAGTTATGATGAGAATTTAAAATCCTTTAAAATTGACAAATAAGGATAATTTCAGTGAGTGTTTGGCAAAACCCCATGCTGCCATTTTGGGCAACACTGATTTCAAAAGTTTTTCACCACTGTTGACTATTTTGATACTGATATATGTGAAAGATCTTGTAAGCATCACAGAATTGCTTACAATTAGCTCAATATCTGGAAGTAGGAAAGCAAAAAAGAGAACTCTTCACGGGCATTAAGCCAAACAGAATTAAATCTGAACAATGTATTTGCCACTTCCATGCTGTGTGAATTTAGACAGTTACTCAACCATCTTGGCTGTTACTTCACAGTGATGTTAGGTTGTCTATGGAGATAACCTGTGTATGTGCACCAAGTAGCACCAGGCAGGATGAAGGCACTCGGTGAAGGAAACCAAGGAAGAGTCTAACCAGTACATCTCTTCTGCTGAATTCAACTTTGGAAACAGCCAGAAAGGGGTCAAAGAAGTTAAGGGATTCCAGATGTAGCCAAGGCCATGGGGTAGCAGAAGGCTGTCTCAGAGTCTGTATGCCAGAAGGAAATTGGTAACCAGAAATAGGAACATTACCACCTCCCCTCCTTGCTACCACTTGTTCCTTTCTTTTTTTATCTTTGAACTACTTAATAAACACTAATTAACCCCGTGCCCTGTGAGACAGTCTTGCACAGAGCACCATGCTCTGAAGAACTATACCCAGCTCCTGTAATTGACTCGATGATTCTCACTTCCTGGGACATGAGCAAGGCTTTCTTCCACCAGCATCTCAGAGTCCTAGAGAAAAATTTGCATCCCTGTAGCTGCATTTGATTGCCTGAAAGTGAGCGTATAGTCCAAAAGCCACAAAGAGCAAATACCATCCATCTAGCACAAATAAGCTGCCTGACATAAATACAAGAATGATTGAGCCAAAATTATTCATTGAGCTTTATAAAAAAGCAAGCAAGCAAAAGCTACCAATTAAAACATCCTAACTATGGGTACACTTATATGTGTAAGATCTGTGTTTGATTATGCATATATACATAAGCATCTACTTGCTCAAAACTTGCAAATTATTGCAATGTCCCTTTAATCCTTCCCTGGCTAAAGAACTGCAAAGGATCTTATCAAACTTGAGCTGTTCAGTGCTAAAAATTTTACCTCTGTTTTTTAAGTTTATTTTTTATTCATTTGAAAGGCAGAGTTACAGAGAGAGGGTGGAAGACAGAAAGAGAGAGAGGTTCACTCCCCAAATAACCACAACGCCAGGGCTGGGCCAGGCTGAAGCCAGGAGCCAGGAACTTCTTCTGGGTCTCCCACATGGGTGGAAGGGGCCCCAAGTACTTGGGTTCTTCTCTGATGCTTTCCCAGGCACATTAGCAGAGAGTTGAATTGGAAATGGGGCATCCAGGACTTGAACTGTCACCCATATGGGATGCCAGTGCTGCAGGCAGTGGCTTAATCCCCTATGCCACAACACCAGCCTTGATTCACCTCCACTGTTAATCCCAGCTCCCAGACACATGCTACCTAGAAAGTCTTAATGTATATATCAGCTTTAATAGGTTCTCTGTTGATTTTTGCATTTATGAACCTCGGGTAGGTAAGAATTTTCTGAATCTGGATTGCCCTCAGTCGTCTGCACACATCTCACATTGTATAATGAATATTTCAATGACTTTATGGAAAAGCTAACTTCCATTTCTGCCTCTCTCTCATGTCATTTCACCTTGTTCCAACTTACCTTTCAGGATTCACCCTAATGTCACTTTTTAAAAATACATTTACTTATTTGAAAAGCAGAGTGACAGAGAGAGGGAGAAAAAGTATATATACGAACCAGTACCCAAATGGGATGCCAGCGTCTCAAGCTGCAGCTTAACCCATGACAGCACAATGCTGACCTTTCTAATGTCACTTTCTCTGGAAGACATTTCCTGATGCTGTCGCCTGAGGAGTTATGAGCAACCAGAACATGTTCAAACTTGGTGAGTATAAAATGTTACTCTTTCTCAATGCCTGGGTTCTTAGCTTGAACAGTCAAGTCTTGGGTCTGTTTCATTCACTGCTAATGTCTCCATTGCCAACCAACCTAGTACATCTGGAAGCTTATTAACTACTTGAGAATGAGTGTGTTGCCATAGGGGATGGGTGAAAGAATCATTAGGCTCTGCATCTCCAAACCAACCTGAAGAGAAGATTCTTGTTTTTTCCCTAATCTATTGATGCAGTTCAGTTTATTTACTTTGGTTTCCATTTTTAAAAAGGTTGTGGAACCTCCCAATGTATAAACTTAATCATAATCCTTGTTTATTTCAAAATGCTTAATTGATGAAATTCTCACAAGTTTTTTTCTTTCATGAACAACATAGTTCTTTCAGGACGGATATCAAGGTCTCTGAATATTTTCCAAATGTATTCCAATTTAAATATTTACTTGGCAGTGTCTTTTGTTTTAATAAACTTATTTGGAAATTAATTCTAAGTGAAAATTATGGCTATGTAACCCATTTGGACAAAAGCAAGCTTGTTGCCAGGTTACCATTTTAAATAGGTTCATAAAATAGCGCTTGGTAATATCAATTTAATCCAGTGTTTACTGTACCTGGCAACTGCCCTTGTCATATGCTTCAAAAGCATTTAGCTAGGATGCAGTTACTAATGACCAAGGGACCACCACCACTGGGTAAACAGGGTTAGAGACATGATCAGGATATTTTCCAACTCATAACATGCATCTAGAGTCAAAGTTGGCAAACTAGATGAAGCTCCTTTAATGTAGATGAGTGCTTTTCTTGCTTGGAATATTTTTATTTACCAGAATCATAGACATTTAAGAAGTACTGTTGTGTTTCGTTCTGCTTCTTACAGCTTGGAGAAAGGAGGGCCAGAAAGAGTGAGGAAATCGGCAGGCCACCGGCTTGGTGTGCAGGTGGACGGACAGCCGTGCCACGTTGTTGCAGCTGTGTCTCTCTGGCAGGCACTGAGGACTCCTCAGCTGCATTCAGAGTCCAAAAATAGACACTTTCCCTTCACTTCCTTCCCTGACTCACCTCAAATATAATGAGACGTTCTGCTTACAAAGGCACAGCTTTATTTTTATGCTTACAAATCACCTGATAACAGTAGAATGCCAAGTACTAAATGCAGGTGTGATTTCTTCTCTAATGGACCCAGCAAGCATAGCCCGTGTGCCTACTCTGTACCACATTCTTTTTATCCAATAATTCTTGGGGTTTTCTTTTAAAGAAAAGCTGTATTTTTTTTAGTCCTGTTAAAAAGACCTGCAACTATTTTGAAATATGCAATGCATTATTGTTAACTATAGTCACTCTACTGTGTTATAGATCACCAAAAGTTTACTTACTTCTCTAACTGTAATTTTAGCCCTGCTAACTAACTTACCCTATCCACTCCTCCACCTACTACCCTCTCAAGTGTCTGGTAACCACTCCTCTATTCTCTACTTGTACAATATCAATGCTTTAAATTTCCACATATGAGTGAGAGCATATAGTATTTTTTATTTCTGTGCCAGTAGAAATTAATATTTAAGAGTTGAATGGGGGTATCTGTATGCAAAATTTCCTGTAAATAATTTTATGAGATAAAGAAGAACAATCTAACTCACTCTTTTTCTTCTCCCCTTTCTTGTGTGTGAGAGTGTGTGTGAGACAGCAAGGACTGGAGGGGGCATTTACTAACTGTTTGCTTTTTCCACGTGACCCATCCTATCTTGAGGTTAAGAGCAGCTCTGGTATTGGATTCTGGACGATCTAATGTGGCTAGAAAGGTGATGTGCACCAATTCCAGACCTGGCCAATAAAACCTGACCAATCTTCTCCACTCTGGACCCTACTTTCATGGAGGATGTTCCAGATCTCCAAGGCTTTAAATAAAGGAGCGTCCTGGTGACCACCATCAGACTAGTCAATGAGCAAGAATGCAACTCATACAAAGTTGCTGAGGTCTGGGGTGGTTTGTGAGAGCAGTTAACCTAACCTGACAATTACATGCTCCTTAGCCCCTGTGACCTGGACAGATTGAGTGAAAGCAACCATGAAAGAAAAGCAATAGTCAGTTGTGTAGCTAACATGCAGCCTGAATGGGATGGGTGGAGCTAAATCAGAGTAGCCCCTCCTCCTTAGCCTGACCCTGTCCTTTGGAAATGGTGGTGGTGAGGACCAGGAGTCTGTGTGGCCTGTCTACTGCTGGTTTTCAAACACTGTATGGATATCTACAAAAATGCTCTTACAAACGTCTGCACCCTTTAAAACCCCGTTCACGTTGATAATTCTGACTTGTTGTACCAGAGGCAACTCCATTCAAGCCATTCTCCACCCCCTTCTTTACCAGCATATTTCCTCTGCTACTGAGAACACGCATTTAACCTTAGGCCCTCGAGAACATCTCAGGCTTACAATGCCACACACTGTGCTTGCAAAATAGCATCTTCTGAGTCTTATTGATTGGATTTGCTTATAATTCTTTTCTTAAACTGAAAAATAAATCCACAAAGCAAAAAAAATGGTAAATTTGGCTATGATTCAGTCAATCAACTCACCACAGCCAGGGAAACCACGTAATCCAAGCTGAAAAAGAAAATTCACTTAGATAAGGCATTTTCCTTTGGGGCCATGAAGGAACATCCTCCTGCTTATAGGTTTTCAGGATTTTGAAGTGTTTTCTTTCCTGAGAAGTCCAAGTACCCAAGCACTTGAAAAAACTATGTCTTTCCCAAGATAGCTATGGGCTATCAGGTCCCAGAAAGGAAGCAGGCATTTCCCCCTCTGAAATGGGATGGCGTTGGCTGTTAGCAATTTAATTTTCTCTCACGAAGGGAAAAAATCCTTAGTTTTCTTCCCAGCTATATACCAAAGCCCTAAAAATATCTCAACCCCAGTAGAGTGGTTTTCCTTTAGCACCTGCTTTGGTGAGTCTCTGTTACTCAAAATTCAATTTTTAAAATTGTCAAAGGACTACAGGATGGAGGAAATTGGAGATTAGAACCTGAAAGAGACTGTGGAAGAAAGAGCAGAAATTTCAACTGCCTTCTGTATGCACAGCTGCCCTGTGACAATTGCCCTCACCCAGGAACATCTGCCAAGGGCCTCACCACCCACACAGGGTGCAGGCTGAGAGCTCAGTAACACACACCGTGATGTGGGATTATCCTTCTTTGCACTCCCCCTGTAACTGTGGCTGCTTCCAAAGCTTCCAAACGGAACTGTTGGTGATCAGAAAATACAGTGAACTCCTTTCCAGGAAGCTGTAATAAGGGGATTAAGAAACCACAGAGGCCAATGAATGTTTTCCATGTTACTTAGAACTTGACCAGATTCAGCTTTAATCAAAGTTAATCAATCCATCTGAGTTGGATCAGAGAGGGGATCCAAAGTGGGATGAAAGCTAATGCCATGGGGGGCACCAAGGGCCTTACTGGTAATAGGCAAAAAAGCCTCCTCCTCCAAATGTTAGAGATGCTCAACTATGAATGGCCATATGTCTGTTGCAATCTGTGGCCTTATGGATGGAGAACTCTGTCGACCCCAAGGCACTGTGTTAAACATGGAACAAAGCTGACAGTGCCAAGAGGCAGAATGTATTTCAGACAATAAGAAATATTTTTAGTAACAAAAGTGTTGAGATATGAATACACTAAAAGTGTTGATGGTTTTCTACACTATTTGATTGAAGCTGAAGAAGGAATGAGTTTTTGAAATTTAAAAAAAAATTGTGACTATGACATTAAGGATTTAATTTTATTTTAAACTCAAGATCACTGATATATCTCAAGAGTTAGCATTCTTTTGAAAGTAGACAGTTGGGGATGTGCTATATGCACCGCAGTAAAACTGGCATATTTCAAATAACCTTTGTGGCTTTTCCTCAAGGCACCACTTCTGAAACTGAGGTATATTTTATCAAACACTCAAGGGTCAGTAGCCATCCTCTATGTGCTTATCATAGATTTTGGGTTTTTTCTAAATAACCAAAAGTTAGAAACTTATGTGTGGTAATGAAAACCTGTGACCAAATTGTTAAATTTATGAGTAAAAGGTCTTGTGTAATTTTACAAGTAACAAAATTAAGTCTTGAGGGGTAAATTTACAAAGGGGCTTTCTATTTTTAAGGAATGACAAAGAGAGAAAAAGAGACAGAAAAAGATCTTCCATCTGCTGGTTTATTCCCCAAATGTCAGCATCAGCCATCTGGCTGTTGGCCAAATGGAAGCCAGGAGCCAGGAACTCCATCTGGGTCTCCCCAGTCTTCCATTTGCAGGAAGTTGGATCAGAAGTGGATGGAGTAGCCTGGACTCAAACCAGGCACATGGAAAGACAATTCTCAGGTAGTAGCTTAATGTACTGCACAACAATGGCCACCCTTAAAAGAGTTCTTAAAATACTTGGCAAAATGGTAGAATAGCTCCCAAGGATGGTCTCTATGGCAAATATTTGTTTGGATGATTACCTCTGGTACAATTACTTAAAAGATCAGTGTGACAGAGTTTCCACAGGACATGTGCTTTCAGTAATGAAGGACTAGGTGATCAGGATGGTCTCCTACTGATGACAGCTAAGAAAATCATGCCCCCACAAAATTGAAAAATTGCTTGAAACCAGAGGTAAACCAATAAGGCATGGAAGGACTAAAGAGAAAAGTTTTGGAGAGAAAATATTTCATTGGGAGGCTACTTTTTCCAAAGCAGTATGTTTCTATTCCAGAATAGGTAGCTAACCAGGCAAGGCTATTGTCAGCAATGCTCACAGATAATCTGGTAGAAATAGAAGGACAAAAACTAAAATAAAGGAGCTGCTGGTTGTGCTGGTGAAAAGTTAGGGTTGGGGTTAAAATCCCAACAGTCTTTCAGAATAAGGCCATGGAAGTAAGGACAAACAAGAAGCAGACATACCTCAAAAGAATTGAAGCTAGGCTGGCACCGTGGCTTAACAGGCTAATCCTCCGCCTTGCGGTGCCAATACACCAGGTTCTAGTCCCGGTTGGGGCACCGGATTCTATCCCGGTTGCCCCTCTTCCAAGCCAGCTCTATGCTATGGCCCGGGAGTGCAGTGGAGGATGGCCCAAGTCCTTGGGCCCTGCACCCGCATGGGAGACCAGGAGAAGCACCTGGCTCCTGGCTTCGGATCAGCGCGATGCACTGGTTGCAGTGGCCATTGGAGGGTGAACCAATGGCAAAAAGGAAGACCTTTCTCTCTCTCTCTCTCACTATTCACTCTGCCTGTCCAAAAAAAAAAAAAAAAAAAAAAGAATTGAAGCTCAGATTTAAATGATCTAAATTTCTCAAAATGGAAAACAATGACACTGCATTACTTGTGGCATAGCTGCCTGCCAAAAGTCATTATTTTGTAATTCATTTTCACAGAAACACAACAGTTCAGAGATAACATTATCTCTGTGATTTTCTACATACAATATTCAATTTTTAATCAAAATAATCAGAAACAAGGGAAGACTAGAAAACATATGGAGGGAAACAGACTGTAGAAAAAAGTTCAAACCATAAATAAAGATTTTAGAAGGGCTATGTTTGAGATATTTAAGGAGACAACATATATCATTGAGAAGTTTAACAGAGATTTGGAAACTATAAAAAATTGGTCTACATAGAAATTAAGAACTCAATGGGAGTAATGACATATGAGACAACTGAAGAATCAATAAGTAAATCCAAAGATAGACCAGAGAAAAATATCCAAATGGAACAATAGAGAATAAAATGAATACAAAATAAAAAAGAGAGTAAAAAATTATAAAGGATAGTGTGAGAAGGTCTAACAGACATAATATTAGAGTTGTGGACAAAAAGCCAACAGAAAATGGCATGTAAATTATCAGAGCCAAAATCATAATAGCTGAGGACCTTCCCAAGCTGAAGAAAGACATCAAGTAATACATTCAATAAGCACCATGAGTCCTAGGAAAGAGAAAAAGAATCTACTAAAACAGGCAGTTATAATCTGAAAAGAAAAAAAAACAGAAAGTGGAAGAAAATACAGTAATATCTTTATAGAATAGAAAGCAAATAATGCCTGCAATGATCAGGGCTGGACCAAGGCCAGGCTATGCAGGGTCAAAGCCAAGAGTTGAGAACTCAGTCCAAGTCTTCCAGGTGGGTGCCAATGACCCAATTTCTTGAACTATCACCTGGTGCCTCCTAAGGTCTGCATTAGCAAGAAATTAAAGTCAGGAGCTGGATCTGGGTCCCAAACCCAGGCACTCTGAAATGGGATGCTCCTATTCCAAGCTATGTCCAGACACTCCACTCCAAAATCCTATTTCTTGATTTTATTTGTTGTAACTTGGGTGCTAACTTTGTGATAATTAATTGCACATAATCTTTATGGATTTGTATTTTCCTGCTTAATAAATAGAGATTATAAAAAATGAGACATTATAAAAGGATTTTTTCCACTTAAGTAACTTTCCAGATTATATCTCTTCAGATGTAAAAATAGGGCAATAATAATGATTTAAATGGCTTTTCAGTATTTAATGAGGTCATGAATGTAAGGTGCCTAACAGAGTTATTCATGCATAGGACACACTCAATAAATGAGAGATATATTAATTTTGGCTGAGTGTACTCAGTATACATTGTCTGAGTACAAAATGGTCTTCCTAATGCTACTTTGGGTAAAACTTTTCTATCATTGTAGTAACAATACTTGAATAAAATTGTAGCAAGAGGATGTCAGTAGTTAAAGGAGATGTCCTATGTAGGACTTCTACTTCATAATCTCTTATAGCAAATGTGGGGGAAGGGGTATAGAGGGAACATATAATAAGCTTGTGGGAAAAAAATCTACATCTTAGAAAGTGACAAACTTGGCCTCAGATTCCAATATTATTTCCTATTTTTTGCATAACTTTGTGCAGGATGATATTCCTAACCTTCGATTTCTGTATCCAAAAAATGCAAGTAATAAAAAAAGTTAATCCATACAGGGTTATTATTATCACTAAATGATATATAAAGTGCATATCACAATGTTTTAAGTCCTCAGTCAATTTTAGCTTAAAAATACATTAATTAGCAAATTTGTATTTTACATTGATAGGCTAAGAAAAAGAATATTACCAACAAAATGCACTAGTATACTAAAATAATTAACAATCTTGCTGCCTCAGGGGGCAATATTATAGCCAGGTATCGCCTTGTAAGTTTAGCCAATTGGGCAACATCAGGTAGTCAGATAATATTTTATTTATTCATTCAACAAATATTTAACAAATGTTATTTCTCTTGGATGCTTTGCTTTGAGCATGAAAATAAATAAGATAGAGTCTGTCGCTGAGAAACTCATATTCAACATAAGAAAAATAGCAAGATATGCATTCAGTCACTCACTTGGAATTTATTGAGCTTTGCTAGATGATGGATAGTCAAAAATGAATGTTCTTTATGGCCTCTGCTCTCGAGGAGCACGGCAGTCTAGAGAGCATGATATATTCCAACACATTCTAAATTTTACAATAAAGGACAGAGGAGGAAACAGCTGACACCTCCTGAGCAGAGCAGTGGTCAAGAGAAATGACAGCTGAGCTGTGCCCCGAAGGATGAGTCGAAGTAATGCAACATACAGAAGCAGATACATCCAAGTGCATTGGCAAGTTTGGGGAACCTCTAATCATTAAGTGAGGTTAGAACCTTCATGGGTACAGATAGGGAGGGGAGAAGAGGCTGAAACTAAAGCGAAGCCAGCTGGAAAACAACTTTACTATCATGTCAAGCACATTGGACTTGATCCTTTTGCAATGCTTGGTTATCCAATGATTTTAGACAATAACGCTTCAAAAGTTTGAGGGAAAATTGAATTAAGAGACAGTGCGAATTTTCCGTGGATGTTTTGAAGATTGCTCAAAGTAGTGACATGGTCACATTGACATCCCAGAAACTGGACTCTAAATGCAACACAAAGGGTGTTCATAAAAATAGGACATCAGAAGACCACACATAGGATACAGAGGAGTACAGTGTGTTTTAAGAGCCATCTCAGATGTGTAAAGAACTCTAAAAATACTACTGACTGCTTGAGAAAAATGGCTGCATTTTCAGTGGTGTCTTTCCAGGTCTGAGGTGTTCAAGAGAAATTGGGGGAGGAGGTTATGAGTGGGGAGATTAGGAGTTTAGCATCTACTGGTACTGTTTTAGATGTCAAAAGAGACAGAAAGATATCTTGGAATTCAAGGATCGCATCTGGGACTCCACAGATCCTTATTATGAGTCCATAACCTTTTTTTGTCCTCTGATAAATGAAAACATCTTTAGAGTTATAAACTAAATGTGTTCTCTTAGTATTTACTACATTTTTCCAATAGAAGACTGGAAAATCCTTTAGGGTGAAAATAAGTTCTGTGGCCTCCTTGGTGAGTGCATCCCTGGTCCTCTACAAATCACTCTAAGAATATCAAAACTCTTTCCCTTTTCTTTCATTTTTCCCTGCACCAAATATCTCGAAATTTGGCCAGCAGTGGTGTTTGCCTAGAGAGATGCCTGCATCCAATATTAGACTGTCTGGGTTCAAGTCTCAGCTCAACACCCAGTTCCAGCTGCTTGCTCACATGCAACCTGAAGGAAGCAAGCAATGCACCAATTAATTGGGTTCTTGATGCCCATTTGGGAGACCCAGATTGAGTTCTGGTCTTCTGCCTTTGTGGGAAGTTGGAGAGTGAGCCAGCAGATAGGACATTGTTTGTTTATAAATAAAATAAATAAGTAAAATAAATAAATATGGGCCAGCATTTTGACACAGCAGGTTAAGCCACCACCAGCAGCCAGCATCCCATATGGGCATTGGTTCAAGTCTCAGCTGCTCCATTTCTAGTCCAGCTCCCTGCTAATGTGCTTGGGAAAGCCATGGAATATGGCCCAAATGGTTGGGCCCCTCCATTCATGTGGGAGACCCAAAAGAAGCTCCTGGCTTCTGGTTTCTCCCTGGCCCAGCCTTGGCCTTTGTAGCCATTTGGAGAGTGAACCAGTGGATGGAGGACCTCTCTCTCTCTTTACCCCTGTCTCTTCTTCTATCTGTAACACCACCTTTAACCTGCCCCCAATCTATAATTTCTAAAATTGGGCATAGCGGGTAAAGCCACCGTCTGCAGTTCCAGCATCCCATGTGGGCACTGGTTTGAGTCCCAGCTGCTCCATTTGCAATCCAGCTCTCTGCTGTGGCCTGGGAAAGCAGTAGAAGATGGCCCAAGTGCCTGGGCCCCTGCACCCACGTGGGTGACCTGAAAGAAGCTCCTGGCTCCTGGTTTCGTATCAGTGCAGTTTTGGCCGCTGCGGCCAACTGGAGAGTGAACTAGTGGATAGACTCGCCTTCTCTCTGTCTCTCGCCTTCTCTTTCTGTGAAACTCTGACTTTCAAATAAATAAATAAATCTTTAAAAAAAATAAAATTATACCAGTAATGACACTTAAACTTAGGTTACAAGCCTTAGCTATGTTAAATAAACTGCTTGGGTTTTCAAACCTGTGGCTAATTTTTTGAAAATCATTTATCATACCCCTCACAAAAATCATTCCTTGTTAATATCTTTCAGAATTTAAAAAAGAAAATTATAACTTTGATACCTTCATAAAAGAAGAGGAAGGAAATGGCTTGTATTTTGATATTCAGGTTGTTAATATTATTTTTTTCTCCACCATTGTAGAATTTTGTGATTTATCAAAAGAAGGAAAGCCCAAGATATCACTATGATCTCATTCATGTTCTTATACAGTTGGTTGTCATATTTGTCCTGAGGCCAGATAGAATATTTAGAAAGGTCATGGGTCCTTTGAAATGAGTTGGCAACAGTAAAGTATGTTTCAATAAATCTTGGAGCAGGCCGGCGCCGCGGCTCAATAGGCTAATCCTCCGCCTTGCGGCGCCGGCACACTGGGTTCTAGTCCCGGTCGGGGCACCGATCCTGTCCCGGTTGCCCCTCTTCCAGGCCAGCTCTCTGCTGTGGCCAGGGAGTGCAGTGGAGGATGGCCCAAGTGCTTGGGCCCTGCACCCCATGGGAGACCAGGAGAAGCACGTGGCTCCTGCCATCGGATCAGCGCAGTGCGCCGGCAGCAACGCACCTACTGTGGTGGCCATTGGAGGGTGAACCAACGGCAAAAAGGAAGACCTTTCTCTCTATCTCTCTCACTGTCCACTCTGCCTGTCAAAAAAATAAAATAAAATAAAATAAATAAATCTTGGAGCAGCAATTCCCCCAAACATTGCTGTTTTCAACAAGGACAGTACTTCCTCTCCTCTTTCACAAATTGTAGTTAAAGCAAGCCACCAACTTAAGAAGGTGATTTTAAAATTCAGCTGAATATTAAGGACACTTGTGAAATCTGTACTTTCTGCATGTGTGAGGCCTCATCTCCATAAAGGAGACCTAATAACTCAGCCCTGAAGGGATTAATCTCCTTGCAGGTGATCAGTGGGTCACAAAAGACTACTCTTCAAGCAAAGTTGGTGCCTTGCCTTTAGACATTTATGAAGCTAGTATTATGTGACTATTCCATGGGACATAAATATCTAAGGGACACAAAAACGGTAGGATTTTAGGTATCTCTCTGGATAAAATAACACAAAAGCAAGACTAACTTCATTCCAACTAACTATCAAAACTATTTCTCAATGGGGATCACTCCTTCCATAGTAACTAAAGTAAAGGTTGGTGTGGAGAAGGCTGCAAATCACCAACCCTCAGCGGTTGGTCTTCTGCAGACCAATGCCTTGATTCTTTCATTGTTTGTTGATTACAGCAAATTTGAAGTCCCAATTCCAATGTTTTGTGCTTTATTTATTTTGCCTTTAAAGGATTCTTCAAAGTACTGGTTATCCATTAAATCCATAAAACTTATGTGTCAGTTGGTCCAATTGTTCGGTTGTGGTTAAGTGTTTATTGAATAAGCCACAATGTATCAAACTCAGCATAAACAATGCCCACTCTAAACTTACAAGCTGAATTGACTTAAGCATTACTCATAAAACAAGCAGGTCCTAAACAAGTGTTTATTGATCAAATTTTAAAGTTAGTTTGCAGGCAATGGACTTGAAGTGAATATAGTGGGAGATATCAGTTGCCTAAAAGGAGTTTGTGGGACGGAAGTAGGAGTCTGCCCTCCATTTCAGAGGTGAGGTAGGGCTTGAAGAAAAATTCAAATGTCAGATGTCAGCATTCTTTATGGACAGGAGGTAAAGGTATCCAGTCCAAGGGGGAAAAATACGAAAGAAAAGCTCTCAAACTTAAATCTGAAGAATATTTCTCAATTAAGGTAGACAATCTAAAAACTGGCCAAGATTGATTGATATTAATTATGTAAGCAAATGTAGAATTGAACCAAGGCAGCTTTTTTTTTTTTGTGATCATTTATGTGTCTGAGGGATTGAATTAAGCAGATTTACACTCACATTCTGAGGATGTGACTGTAAATTTAACTAGGTCTCAACCTGCAACCCTCACACAATCAGCGTGGCCCCCAGGTCTCTCTGTCTGAGAACCTGGAAGCTGATTACAAGATACAGAATGTTAAAAAATGGAAGGTTCTATATGGGTGATTCTTTCCTCTAGGACAAAGAACTCCCAACTTAAGGAACTATTATTGTACCCTAACCCTTATCAGTAAAAAACTTTCCTCAAGCATTTCTTTTATGACACAGAACAAAAGAAAAATTCATAGATAGACTTCCAAAGCAGCATCTGCTTTTACCAGATTTTAAAAGATGATTTTAGAAGTAATGATATTACTATGTAGATAACACATTTACATTGGCCTGTGTTATACACAGGATCGCACTCCAAAAGCTCTTGACTGTTGACAAACCGTTTTGCATTTATGACCTCATTAGATCATCATGTTTGCCCTTTGATGTAAGTATTACTGTCCATATTTAACCAATGAGGAAAATGAAGCTTAGGACATTAAACAACCCACCCAACCTCATAGACTAGCAGGAGCAGGACTTAAATCCCAGGTTCCTGCCCCCTAACCTGTTTATTAAAAATCCACATCCAAATACCTGTTCAATTCAGGGAATAATGCTACAGAATATTTCTGGAACTTTCAAGGTCAATTCAGAAAATACTAAAGCAGCAATCTTTTTTTTTTTTTGGACAGGCAGAGTGGATAGTGAGAGAGAGAGATAGAGAGAAAGGTCTTCCTTTTTGCCGCTGGTTCACCCTCAAATGGCCGCTGCGGCCGGCACATCTTGCTGATCCGAAGCCAGGAGCCAGGTGCTTCTCCTGGTCTCCCATGCGGGTGCAGGGCCCAAGCACTTGGGCCATCCTCCACTGCCTTCCCGGGACATAGCAGAGAGCTGGCCTGGAAGAGGGGCAACCGGGATAGAATCTGGTGCCCCAACCGGGACTAGAACCTGGTGTGCCAGCACCTCAAGGCGGAGGATTAGCTTGTTAAGCCACGGCGCCGGCCAAAAGCAGCAATCTTAATAGCAAGTTCGAAGAGTTATGGCTCCAGCAGACTTTTAAATGAAAAGACCCTACCTTGGTGTTCAGAAAGATTCAGTCCCTGTTGGATGTGGCTACTCCTCTCCCTTCACTGATGGATGTTGGAGATGAAGTGGGTGAAGTAGCTATAGCATTGCATGGATGACTGAAACTTGCCTATCATCTTTGGGTAAGTACTTAATCCCAGTTCTTCCCTGTGGACTTAGTAGAAAATTAAAAACATGTATCTTTCAGCAGAAAATGATATTTTATAAACTGTCTACAGTTTATCAGTATAAAATTTCAGTTTCTTCTTTATTCTAAATGGCCATGGCCATGGTGAGACAGATAATCCAAATGTTTCCCAGGTCAGTACCACTGGACTAAAATTCTCCACTATAAATGATAAAGTACTTTGGCTGTGGAGAAGTGGGGGTGGAACGAGAAGGAGCACAAGGAATTTGTTTATACAAATTTACTCCCAGATGTCCTAAATAATGCCTCAAAAATAATCATTTAAGCTGTTCCACACAGAGAATTGTAAACAAACACATTTGCAATGTAGCTCTTTAAGTGGGAGAGTCATAGGGAACAGACAGACATTAAGTGGGCAGCAAAGAGTGGCTTTAGATCTGCTTCAAAAGTATCAAATGCTACACACCAAAGAAAAGCTTCACACAGCATGAAGCGACATTTCACTGATTTTCCAACTCCGCATTTCCATATACTTGTTCCCAAATGGAGTGAGTCAATCCCATTACTTGTGGATTCCATATAATCAAATGTGTATGCACCTTAAAATGTTCTGTAATCCTAAAATTAATATTCACAATGCTTTTACAGTCATTCAGAGATCTGTACAGAGTGCTGAAAACTTGGGATCATCCATTACATACATTCTTGGCTGAGATACAACAAACAATGATCTCCATGCTTATTTTAACTCTCATGTTTGTAAGCAAATGACCATATTTTTCTGATGTTTGCACTTTGCGTGTCTGCTTTGCTTTTTAAAATGGCCCCGGAACATAGTGCTAAAAATGTCCATTGTTGCTTGGAATATGAAGGTTGCCATGTCCTTTATGGAGAAAATACTTGAGTTAGATAAGCTTTGTTCAAACATAATTAATAAATTAATAATACTTGAGTGGGGGTTGGCATTGTGGCACAGTGGAAAAGCTGCCACCTGTGATGGGTGTCAGTTGGAGTCCCCACTGCTCCACTTCCAGTCCAGCTCCCTGCTAATGTGCCTGGGAAAGCAGTGGAAGATGACTCAAGTGCTTGGGCCCCTACACCCACATGGGGCACCTTGATGAAGCTCCTGGCTCCTTCCTTTGGCCTGTTCCAGTCCCAGCCATTGTGGCCATTTGAGGAGTGAGCCAACTGATAGAAGAGCTCTCTCTCTTTTGATCTTGTCCTCTCTCTCCATCAGTCTGCTTTTCAAATAAATAAACATATCTTAAAAAAAAACATAATAGTAGGGCAGGTGTTTGGTGCAGTAGATAATGCCACTTGGGATGCTTGCATCCCACACTGGAGGGCCTGTTTTTGATTCCAATCTCTCACTAATGTGCATCCAGGGAGGCAGCTGAGGATGGCCCAAGTATTTGGGTTCCCGTCATCCAGGTGTGAAATTTGGATTGAATTCCTAGCTCTCAGTTCTTGGCATTGGCCTGGCCTGCCCCTGGCTGTTGTGGGAATTTAGAGAATGTACCACTAGGTGAAAGATCCTACTGGTTCAACCTACCCTACCTGTCCATCTCTTTCTCTGTCTCTGCTTTTCAAATAAACAAACAAGTAAAAATTTATAAAAATATATATTAAATTAAGATGTCTCTAACAGAAATACACCTAACCCAAGGTTATGGGTTGATCAGTTGATGAGATATAACCCTTGATTTTTCTTAGGGGCAATGGTCCTGCACTTGCTAATTCAGTGTGCCCAGTGACCTTATAGAATACAAAACAACAGTAAATAATGAGATTGCACTATGGCTTGGTTTCTAGTAAACAGATTTATCAATCACATAAAGGACAAAAAATAATTTATATTACTGCTTAGAACTGTAGAAGTGTAGCCACAAACCTTGAATTTCATATAAACTTGTAGGTTTGAAAAAAAAAGCATACATTAAATGTGTATAATCTCGAGTAGGTATATGCATATACATTTTCAAGCATACTTTTTTCTTTTTAATGGATATATAACAATTTGTAAAGTAATTCAAATGACTTAAAAATTTCACAGTATTTAGGACATCTGCCATTCTATGAGTCTGCTGTGTATCCCGCTTCCCATGATGGATCGTTCTGTCCCTTTTTGATTCTATCAGTTAGTATTAGCAGACACTAGTCTTGTTTGTGTGATCCCTTTGACTCTTAGACCTATCAGTGTGATCAATTGTGAACTGAAATTGATCACTTGGACTTAAATAGCACTCTGGCCTCAGAATCAGCCCTTAAGGCATTCGGATCTGGCTGAAGAGCCCATGAGAGTATTGTAGGCATGGAAAGCCAAGATACCATGGAAAAGAAAAAAAGAAGAAGACCTAAATGAAAGATCTCTGTGAGTGAGATCCCAGTGGAAAGAACGGGGCCATCAAGGTAGGAGGTACCTTTCTCTGAAGGGAGGAGAGAACTTCCACTTTGACTATGACCCTGTCAGAATAAGATTGAAGTTGGCGAACTCAAAAGGCTTCCATAGCCTTGGCAACTCATGACTAGAGCCTAGGGAGATTACTAATGCCATAAACGAGAGTCACTGTGTACTTACTTCTCATGTGGGATCTGTCCTTAATGTGTTGTCCAATGTGAATTAATGCTATAACTAGTACTGAAACAGTATTTTTACACTTTGTGTTTCTGTGTGGTGCAAACTGATGAAATCTTTACTTAATATATACTAAATCAAGCTTCTGTATATAAAGATAATTGAAAATGAATCTTGATGTGAATGGAATGGGAGAGGGAGCAGGAGATGGGAGGGGTGTGAGTGGGAGGGAAATTATGGGGGGAGGGAAAGCCATTATAATCCATAAACTGTACTTTGGAAATTTATATTTACTAAATAAAAAAATTTTCACAGTATTGTGAAAGTGTAATGACTTCAGATATAATGAAGATGCAATATTATGTCCAAACAATGGCCTTGTTATTACTAGAGAGAGAGAGAGAGAGAGAGAGAATCTTTCATCTACTGGTTCACTCCCCAAATGGCCACTGCTAGACTGAAGCCAGGAGCCAGAAGATTCTTCTGGGTCTCCCACATGGGTTCAGGAGCCCATACATTTGGACCATCTTCCACTGCTTTCCCAAGCACATTATCACAGAGCTGGATAAGAAGTGGAGCAGGTGGTACTTTAACTGGTGCCCATATGGGATGCTGGCCTACTATACCACAATGCCAGCTCCTAAGCCATGACTTAAGAAGCAATCTATCAGCTGATGGGAACAGTTTCAATGAGTTAAGTGACATGTCCGTAGGAACTAAGCACCTACATGTCAATGTAGGGATTAAAAATCAAGAACACCTTAGTGAAATGTCCTATATTTTTCTTGTATTGCCCTATAAAAGCCTGTTTTAACCCTGAGAAATTTTTCTAGACCTTATTTTTCCATTGATAAAACCAAATCCAAAGCCAATTTTAAACAACCCTAAATAGATGGTTGTTAAATATTTCCATTGTTAATTCCACATGCCTGTATTTGAAACACTGCATTATAAATCATACATTTCACTTCACATTTACTTCTGACTTAGAAATGCATTATATCATGTCTGTGATCAAAGAAGATCACACAAGTTAAATTTGTAAACTGGCTCCATGCTAAAATTGCATTCCTTAGTTACATAATAAACCAAGTATTAAGCAGTGAATGTTCAATTTTGGGAAATATATGTCTTGGCTTCATATCTCCTACCAAAATTGTTGTTTTATGCTGAACAGAAAAGAAATTCAAGATAAGAAATTACCATAAGAAATGATAATTTCTTTCTTTTTATTTTTTAAGATTTATTTTTTTGGTTTAAATGACAGAATGCCATACAGATAGAGGGAGAGATAGAGAGATTTTCTATCTGCTAGTTCCCTTCCCAAATGGCTCCAAGGACTGGGGCTGTGGCAGACTGAAGCCAAGAACCTGGAGCTCCATCTGTAGCTTCCATTAGAGTGGCAAGGGCCCAAATACATAGGCCTATACCACTGCTTTTGCTGGTGCATTAGGAGGGAATTGGGTTGAAAATTGAGTAGCTGGCACTTGAAGTGGGCATTGTGATATGGGATGCTGGTGTCAAAGATAGCAGTTCAACCTGCTGTGCCACAATGTCAACAAATGGTCATTTTGAAATCTTATGATTACATGTCCCTCGAACTGACCAAAAAAAGTGACTATTTGGTAGCCATATGTTGAAAAACATTTGAGAAAAGCATTTCTTATTGCAAAGGGTATGTGTGGCACATATTTTCTTGCACCTGGCAGATTATCTTATTTTTAAATGGATTCAACAGTCTGTGAGGGGGCAGATGTTCATGACAACAGAAAGAGGACAAATTAGACTGAGTTAAAAAGGGAGCATACAGGAATAAACACAACATATGATTATTAGCCTACAGACATGGTATAAGAGAGAAAAACTTGACATGAATGAGAAAGCAAGGTGATGATATATATTAGGAAAATAGAGAAGGAAGACCAAGCAACAAGATTTTTTTCAAATAAAAAAAATCTGCCAAAGTTTCAACATCTTTATAGGATTCCATCTTACCCAGTATCCTCATCAAACCCACAAAAAAGAATACTAGAGACTGTCCAGTAAACGCTCAATATTCATTCAGTAAAAGCTCAATATTCACTCAGATTTTCAAACTTTCGCAGTGTCTCAACAGGTTGATTAGGTCACAAAGTCACTTGGAGTGTTAAGACACAATGTTTATTTGCCACATTTTCAAGGCAAACATAAAATTTAACTCAATGGACAAAGCTCTTTTTTTTGTTTTACACTAATTTTGACATAGTGGTTACAGAAGTTTCTGTCTGAAGGTTGAGTAGGTAGAGGGATCAAAAATTTGCTGCAAATTTGCTGTGACAAGAAAGAATTTTGCTTCATGGGTATTTTAAATGATACTGGGGAGAGTTAGAGATGACCCTGCTCAAAGACAGCATTATGCAAAGGGGTGACCAAGTGAAGTGCACAAGTATGATGCTTTTAGAGACATTCTGTGATATCATTGTGCTATCATATTGTGTTGCAATCACTCTTCATTTGTTCAGCGTTGTTTGGAGTCCTTGAATTCCCTCAAGCATCCAGACAAAATTGAGAATATTAAAGGTATGAATCAAATACCTTGAGAGCTATAAACAATTTAGATTAGTTCTACCTGAAGCCAATATATTCAAGTAACTGAATGTTACTTGAACTGGAATGAAGATGAAAGAAAGAAGGAACATCTCCAGCCTTTGAAAGGGAAAGTAGAAATGAAACATTTTACATTAGCCCAATAAATTTAGTTCTATGGCATTAATTAGAAATAGGCCCTAAGGCAGAGTAGGGAAGGAGCTTACTGCTCTAGTTTAGGAGAAGATAGTTTTAAAAAGCGGAGAAAGTCTCAGGGAAGAGTTTGAAAAAAATGACCGAGGAAACTATACAAATTAGAGGACACAGTAGACCTACATGGAGGGCATGGATGCCCACAACTCAGGACCTCAGCAGCCGAGAGTTTCACCAGTGAAGTGAGACAAGACTGCAGCAGCCCAAGTTACTGGCAAAAAAGCTGCAAGAAGAGGCTAGAGAGAACCTGGCTTAGAGCCCTGTGGCCAAACTAGAGGAAAAAAAAGAGGGACACGTTTCTCTCTCCATGATCACCTTGCAACAGCGTTCTATAACATGCTGATAGAGTGGGCACCATTTTGAACATATATAACAGATGTGCCAGCTTGTGTCTGTACCCAGCAACCAGCTGAGTTGAGACTCCTGAGACTGGTGGGGAAAATAAACAAGGGGCCAGGTGCTTGTCACTGTGGGAGGTTTGTGTGCCAGGACTGTGAAAAAAACAAAACAAAACTGAAGCTGTGTGGGAGGGCTCACAGTGTGGGAAGTCACTGTGGGAGACTCTACACACTTAGGGCTCCCTGACTACCTAATGAGGGACATTGCTGGGGAAACTGAGCTTACACTAAGGACTACACAGATCTTTTGTGTGGTCCTTTTGAGAGAGTGGATGAATAATATACCCACTGGGGTTAGTGGTCAGGCACTGGTCTCCTTTGAAGAAATGAGCTCAGCTGAGTAGAATAAACTTCCCCTCTGACAAAAAAAAAAAAAAGATAGGGAGATTTCCCATGCCAAACCTAGGTGTGTCACTTCAACTACACCCTTCACCATGGAGAACTGAACAGAGCTTCCTGGCCACACCCACCACACACCTCTAGATATTCTCTGAAAGCAGACACTCCATTAATCTACAGAGGGATAGTACAAAGATAAAAGCCACCAAAGGAAAGAAGAAGAAGAAGAAGAAGAAGAAGAAGAAGAAGAAGAAGAAGAAGAAGAAGAAGAAACAACAAGTGGGTATCTCCACAAATGCCAAATAACACACCAATTCAAGAAACTAGAATAAGGAAGACAACATGATACCCCCAAAAGAACAAAACACTTCAATACTAGCTTGTGAAGATCATGAGATTGAAGAAATGTCAGAAATGGAATTCAAAAAATTGATAATAAGATTACATAGAAGTAATGAGAAGCAAATGCACAAACTATTGAAATCCATACAGGACATGAAAGAAAACTTCTTCCACAAAATTGATATCTTAAAGAGAAATCAAAATGAAATGAAGAATTCGATAGAACAAATAAAAATGTAGTTGAAAGCTTTAACAACAGAATTGGTGATGTAGAAGAAAGAATATCTGACTTAGAAGACAAAGCACAGGAAATTATGCAGTCAGACCAAAAACAAGAAATTTGAAAACTAAAAAGCACTGTTGGTAATCTACAGGATACTATCAAATGACCCAATATATGGGTTCTAGGAGTTCCTGAAGGTGTGGAAGGAGGCAAAGGATTAGAAGGCCTTTTTGGGAAATAACAGAAAATTTCCCTAATTTGGAGAAAGAAATGGACAACCAAGTACAGGAAGCACAAATAACCCCAAATAGACATGAACAGAAAAGATCTTCACCACAACACATTGTAATCAAACTCTCCACAGTAAAACATAAATAAAAGTTCTAAAAAGTGCACAAAAGATATGTCAGACTACATCCAGAGGACCTCCAACTAGGCTCACAGGGGACATCTCATTCAAAATCCTACAGGCTAGGACAGAATGGCAAGATATATTCCAAGTATCAAGAGAAAAAAACTGTCAATCCAAAATATTATCCCCTGCAAAGCTCTCATTTATAAATGAAGGTGAAATAAAGACCTTCCATAACAAACAGAAATTGAAAGTTTGTCACCACCTGTCCAGCCCTGCAAAAGATGTTTAAGGATGTGCTGTACACAGAAACACAGACACATGGTCATCACTATGAAAGAAGGTAAAGGAATAAAAATTTTCAATAAAAATACAAAAGAAATCCAAAGTAAAAAATTAGAATATTTATGGAAAAATGGCAGGGTGAAGTTGTTATCTATAAATAGTCACCTTGAATGTAAATGGCCTCAACTCTCCAACTGACTGAAAGTGAAAAGATGGAAAAAGATATTCCATGATAACAGAAACCAAAAAAGAGGTGGTTTAGCCATCCTAATATCAGATAGACTTTAACACAAACACTGTTAAAAGAAATGAAGAAGGTTACTATGTAATGATTAAAGGACCAATTCAACAGGAAGATGTAACCATTACAAACATAAATGCACCTAATTACAGGGCACCTGAATATTTAAAAGAAGCATTAAGAGATCTAAAGAGAGACATATGCTCAAATATAATAGTAATGGGGGATCAATGGACATATCAACCAGAGATAATATCAGCAAGGAAACAGCAGTTATTTGATAGTATAGACCAAATGGACCTAACAGATATCTATAGAACATTTCTTCCTATCATTGCAGAATACACAATCTTCTCATTAGTGCATGGAACTTTATCTAGGACTGACCACATATTAGGCCATAAAGCAAGTCTCAGCAAATTCAAAAAAACTGAAATCATATCATGGATCTTCTTGGATCACAATGCAATGATCTGGAAATCAGCAACTCAGGAGTCTCGAGAACATATGAAAACACATGGAGACTGAACAATATGCTCCTGAATGAACAGTGGGTCATGGAAGAAATCAAAAGTAAATTCAAAAAATTTCTGGAAGCAAATGAGATGACTATACAACTTATCAAGACTTGTGGGGTATAGCAAAAGCAGTATTACGAGGAAAGTTTATAGCAGTGGGTGTCTATATCAAGAAATTGGAAAGGCACCAAATATATGAGCTGTCAATGCATTTCAAGGATCTAGAAAAACAACAGAAAACCAAACTCAAAGCTAGTAGGAGAAGGAAAATAATTAAAATTAGAGAAGAAAACAACAAAACTGAAACAAAAAAATACAAAAGATTGGCAAAAACAAAGCCGGTTCTTAGAAAAAATTAACAAAATTGACTTGCCATTGGCCCAACTAGCCATAAAAAAGAGAGAGAAGACCCAAATCATTAAAATTAGAGATGAAAAGAAAAAAAAAACAGCTACCACAGAAACAAAAATAATCATCATAAATTACTACAAAGAGCTGTATGCCAACAAACTGGGAAACCTAGAAGAAATGGGTAGATTCCTGGATACATACAACCTAGTTAAATTGAGCCATGAAGACATAAAAATCCTAAACGGACCCATTACCAAGACATAAATTAAATCAGGTATAAAGACCCTTCCAACAAAAAAAGTCAAAGAGCAGATGGCTTCACTGCTGAATTCTACCAGACATTTAAAGAAGAAATAACTCCAAATTCTTCTCATGTTATTTAAAACAATGGGAAGGGAGGGAATCCTCCCAAATTCTTGCTATGAAGCCAGCATCACCTAAGTCCTAAACCTGAAAAAGGTGCAGCAGAGAAACTGAACAACAGACCAATTTCCCTGATGAACATAGATGCAAAAATCCTCAACAAAACTCTAGCCAATCAAAACCAGCAACATATCAGAAAGATCATTCACCCAGACCAAGTGGGATTTATCCCTGGAATGAAGGGATGGTTCAACATTCACAAATCAATGTTATATATCACATTAACAAACTGAAGGACAAAAACCATATATTTATCTCAGTAGATGCAGAGAGAATATTTGATAAAGTACAACTCTAAGCAAATTGAGTATAGAAGGACCATTCCTCATCACAATCAAGGCAATTTATGACAAACCCATGGCCAGAGTCCTATTGTATGGGGAAAAGTTGGAAGCATTCCTACTGAGATCAGGAATGAGATGACCACTCTCACCATTGCTATTAAATATACTCCTGAAAGTTTTAGCCAGAGCCATTAGGCATGAAAAAGAAGTCAAATGGATACATATTGGGAAAGAGGAAGTCAAACTATCCCTGTTTGCAGATGACATAATTCTATACATAGGGGACCTGAAAGACTCCACCAAGAGACTATTTTTTCCACTTTATAATAGTAACTAGTATCACAGTAGCAAGTCCACTAACTGTTGCCAAGATCTGTATAATACTTTTTTAAAAGAAGGCTTTCATTTAATGAATACAAATTTCACGTGTACAGTTTTAGAAATATAGTGGTTCCTCCCCCAATTCCTGCTCTCCCACTCCTACTCCCACCCCACCTCCTACTCCCTCTCCCATCCCATTCATCATTAAGTTTCATTTTTAATTGACTTTATATACAGAAGACCAACTCTATACTAATGAAGATTTCAACAGTTTGCACCCACACAGACACATAAAGTATAAAGTACTGTGTGAAGAGAAGTTTTACCATTAATTCTCATAATACAATTCATTAAAGACAGAGGTCCTACATGGGGAGCAAGTGCACAGTGACTACTATTGTTGAGTTAACAAGTAACGCTCTTATTTTTTACATCACTGACCACCCAAGGCTCCAGACAGGAAGTACCAAAGCTATGGAAACCTTTTGGATTCACAAATTTCATTGGTATTTAGACAGGCCATATGCAATATGGAAGTTCTCACCTCCCTTCAGAGAAAAGTACAATCTTCTTTGCTGGCCCCTTTTTTCCACTGGGTTCTCACTCACAGAGATCCTTCATGGAGAACATTTTTTGCCATAGTGCCTTGAATTTCCATGCCTGAAATACACTCATGGACTTTTCAGCCAGATTTGAATGCCTTAGAGACTGATTTTGAGGTCAGAGTACTGTTTAGGGTGTTTGTAATTCTATGAGCCTGCTGTGTGGACTGCTTCCCATGTCCATCAAGAGACTATTGAAACTCGTAGAAATGAGTTTGACAAAGTAGCAGGATATAGAAATCAATACACAAGAATTAACAGTCTTTGTTTATACAGACAGTGCCATGACTTGATTGAGCATCTGAGATCTATCCCATTCACAATAGCTACAAAAAAGGTCAAATATCTTGGAATAAATCATCCAAAGATTTCAGAGATCTCCAAAATGAGAATTACAAAACATTAAAGAATGAAATAGAAGAAGATACAAAAAAAGGAAAAATCTTCCATGTTCATTGATTGGAAGAACCAATATCACCAAAACGTCCATTCTTCCAAAAGCAATTTACAGTTTCAATGTGATACCAATCTAAATACCAAAGACAGTCTTCTAAGATTTAGAAAAAATGATGAAATTCATATGGAAATACAAGAGAACTGGAATAGCTAAATAAATCTCATACAACAAAAACAAAGCTGGAGGCATCACAATATCAGATTTTAAGACATACTACAAGGTTGTTATAATCAAAACAGCCTGGAACTGATAGAAAAATAAATGGGTAGACCAATGGAAGAAAACAGAAACATCAGAAATCAGTCCAAGCATCTACAACCAACTTATACTGGAAAAAGAAGCTAAAAAGCAATCCCTGGATCAAGGACAGTCTCTTCAACAAATGGTGCTGGGAAAACTGGATCTCCACATGCAGAAGTATGAATCAAGACCCTTACCTTACATCTTACAGAAAAATCCGCTCAAAATGGATTAAAGACCAAAATCTACAACCTGATACCATCAAATTATTGTAGAACACTGGGGAAACTCTGCAAGACATTGGCACAAGCAATGAGTTTTTGGAAAAAAACCCAGAGGCACAGGCAATCAAAGCCAAAATTAACAAGTGGGGTCATATCAAATTGAAAAGCTTCTGTACTACAAAAGAAACTGTCAGGAAAGTTAAGAGGCAATCGGCAGAAAGGGAGAAATTATTTGCAAACCATGCAACTGATAAAGGATTAATAACCAGAATATATAAGGAAGTCAAGAAACTCCACAACATCAAAACAAACAGGTCAGTGAAGAAATGGGCAAAGTACTTAAACAGACATTTAAATTCAAATGGCCAAGAGACCATGAAAAAATGTTCAGGATCACTAGCCATCAGAGAAATGCAAATCAAAGCACAATGAGGTTTCACCTCATCCCAGTCAGAATAGCTTTCATACAGAAATAAACAACAAATGGTGAGGATATAGGGAAAACGGTATTCTAATCCACTGTTGGTGGGCATGTATACTGGTAAAGCAACTACTGAAGACAGTATGGGGATACCTCAAAACTCTGTTTATAGACCTACCATATGACCCAGCCATCCTACTCCTGGGAATTTACCCAAGGGAAATCAAATCAGCAAATAAAAGAGTTATCTGCACCTCCATGTTTATTGCAACTCAATTCACAATAACTAAGGCATGGGATCAACCTAAATGCCTGTCAATGTAAGACTGGATAAAGAAATTATGGGATATGTGCACTATGGAATACTACACAGTAGTGAATAAAAAAATCTGGTCATTTGCAAAAATGGATGAATCTGGAAAACATCATAGTTAGTGAAATAAGCCAGTTCCAAAGGGACAAATAACATATGTTCTTCATGATCTGTGAGAACTAATTGAGCACCTAAAACAAAATCTGTAGAAGTGAAATTGACACTTCAAGAAGGGATGACTTGCACAGCTCTTATTTTGACTGTCACTGAACAGTTTGGTTTTTTTTCTTCATACTATTTGTTGAACTGTTTACTTAACATAGGGTTAATCATATGTGTATAAAGTCAATTGAACATGGATCTCATTAAAAAATAAGAGTGGGAATAAGAGGGAGGAAGAAGTTTGTAATTGTAATGCTATATCATTCTGCATACATTTCTACAGACTTACTTCTAAGGGTACATATGGTTTAAAAAATTGCCATGGGACCCCAAACCCCATTAAGCTGTGTGTTAAAAATGCCATCTAAAGTGTTAAAATGATCATATTAAGTGTTAAAATGAACATACAGATAGGAATAATTATTAAAATGAGCATATAAATAGGATCAAGTGTCAGATAATAATAATAGAATTTAAAAGGAGAGAATGTTCCAACATAGGAAGCAGTCTACACAGCAGACTCATAGAATGACAATCATTTTAAGTAGCACTCTTACCTCAGAAACAGCCCTTAAGTCTTCCTGGTCTGGCTGAAAAAAAGCCCATGAGAGCATTTCAGGCATGGAAAGCCAAGACACTATGGCAAAAAAAAATGTTCTCCATGAAGGATCTCTGTGAGTGAGACCCCAGTGGAATGAAGTGGCCATCAAAGAAAGATGTACTTTTCTCTGAAGGAAGGAATGAACTTCCACTTTGCTTATGGCCATATCTAAATACTGATGGAGTTTGTAGACTCAAAAGGCTTCCAGAGCCTAGGCAGCTCATGTCAAGAGCCTCAGGCAGTCACTGACATTATACATAAGGATTTTAATTGTTAAATTAACAAGAGGAGTCACTGTGTACTAACTTTTCATGCAGGACCTCTGTCTTCAATGAGTTGTGTCATGAGAGTTAACTGTAAAACTTGTTTTCAAACTGTTTTGTGTGTGTGCAAAATGTTGAAATCTTTACTTAGTTTAGAGTTTGTCTTCTGTGTATAAAGTTAATTTTAAGTGAATTTTAATGGAGAATGGGACTGGGAATGGGAGAGGGAGGAGAAGGAGGGATGGGAGTGTGGATGGGAGGGCAAGTATGTTGGGAAGAATAACTATATTCCTAAAGTTGTGCTTATGAAATTTGTATTCCTTAAATAAATGGCTTCTTTGGGAAAATAAAAAAATGAATAGACCCTATAGTTAAGACAGATAAGATGTTGTTTCAAATACTCCACTGACAACCAGTGTGAAGCCTTTTAATGCCTCGTCTGTGAATTTATATTAACACCATGCATTTAAATCAGAAAGAGTCATATTTTGGAAACATAGCTGATTTGCCTCCACTTTCCAAGCAAAATAAACTGTATTCTTCATTTTAGAAGTAAATAGCTTTACCCAGTAGACAAATTCCTGAAGTTATTTAGAAAAAAACTTTTTTGTAAACAAAACTATTTTGTAAGCATTAAAAAGAATGTTCCAAATGTAAAATTACAGTGAATTCTAATTGCTTTTTTTTGGTAGAATTAGATTTTCAGATATTGCATTTAAGTAAAGTGGAGTGGGCCTCTTAGTCAAAGAGTTAATCCTGTTTTCTCAAGTGCCCAATTTATCACAGAGTTACCTTAGGCATAGAAGCATCTGGCTAAATGTGTACATATTTTTCAAGTACAAATTAAGGACTGAAAATGAGGCCAGGAATGAACTGTTGTGTGCAGCAATAGGATGGACTCATCAAACAGGGAAAGGCATAAATATTGCCTTAGACTTTAATAAGGATGAAACTCCATATATCATTAACAGTCTTCTGTAGATGTCTTGAAAACCCTGTCATTACATGAGATCCCTGCTTAATATTCTGCATGTGTGAATCAATTTGTGTTGAGGTAGCATTAAGTAGGTAGAGCATTAAACATAAGACTCTTCTTTTATTGTTAAGATATTTTGAAATAAAGCCTGCTTTATATGTCTTATCCTGTAGTTTATGCCAGGATATGTATCTGCCTACTTGTCTGTTCTCACCCAATATGATCTTAGATGGAACAATAAGTAATTTTGCATATTATTAATTAATCATTTTTTTATTTTTTTTTTTATTTTTTATTTTTGACAGGCAGAGTGGACAGTGAGAGAGAGAGAGAGACAGAGAGAAAGGTCTTCCTTTGCCGTTGGTTCACCCTCTAATGGCCGCCACGGTAGCGTGCTGCGGCCGGCGCACCACGCTGTTCCGATGGCAGGAGCCAGGTGCTTATCCTGGTCTCCCATGGGGTGCAGAGCCCAAACACTTGGGCCATCCTCCAGTGCACTCCCTGGCCACAGCAGAGAGCTGCCCTGGAAGAGGGGCAACCGGGACAGGATCGGTGCCCCGACCGGGACTAGAACCCGGTGTGCCGGCGCCGCAAGGTGGAGGATTAGCCTGTTGAGCCATGGCGCCGGCTATTAATTAATCATTTTATAGGAATTCCCCATCTCTCTTCTTTTCTCTTTGTCTTTTGAAAACTGGACTTAATTATTGTTGACAGAGGGAACACCTGAATAAATCTTTTGCAATTGCTGTATTTCCTCATGGATACTCAAAAATAACCAAAATAAATTTAAGGATGTTGGGATGGGAGTGGGGATGTAGCAGTGCATAGAAAGCTTTGGTGAAAGAAAGAATGGCACTGCTTATAGGATCCAGTTTCTTGCATTCATTATTTCTCTTATGTCACATTATGTGCACACAAATGCTGCATGTTTCTTTAAGTCAGAAATATGAATTATTTAATCAATGAATAGAAGATTCAGTCCATCCTAAGCAGGGTTTACAGGCACATGCTTAGTTGTCTTGAGAGCGTAGAGATGCCTGAGCATCAATCCTGGTATGTAGAATATGTTAAAGTACATTTAACTTGGTGGAAGGGTTTCATGTTGACAATAGCAATGCCATTATCATGTATTCACTTTCAATGCTACCAAAGTGAAACAACAGCCAAACTTCTATTAAATAATGTCCATGTCTACCCTGATGCAAAGAGAATCCTACTTTGGGAAATGGAATTCCAGTGTCTCATTAAACAAATTTGTTCTTGTTCTAAATTTAGGAACAAGAAGCTCATGGGACTACTCAAGACAGATGATTTTTTAGAGGAGAGAAACTTAGCCCTACTTCTTGCTCTGTGTATTACAAAGCATCCACACCCCAAGGTAATCAACTGACCTTTCTCTTAAATACTAATTTTTTAAATAGCCCTTAAAATGCCAAAATGCAAATTGTACATAAAATATTTAAAACATGAGTTTTCACTTTGAAAAGGTGAATTAATGAATTCATCAATCAAAACCCTGAAGTTCTGAAAACCACTAATTTACTCCTGTTGTAATTTAATGGGAGAAAAGTAGCCTTCCACTGGACAGCTCCATAGAAATGTAATTAACCTTTGCTGTTGATGGATCAGGTGGGATAATAGGTAGAGTAAGATGATAAATAAGATGCACAAGTAGGCACATATTTTTACAGGACACTTCCTTTCCAAGTTTTTGTGATTATTAAAATTTAAAAGCTATCTGTAATTTATAAATTATTCTAAAAATGTAAACTGTTCAACACTTGTTCATAAACAGATACATAGGGAAAAATTGATAACGAAATATTATATAATTAATTCTGTTGTAGAAATTGAGCTATTTTTCTCCCTCTTCGAAGTTTCTAATATTTTTCTTCCATTAACATGCATTATTATGTATTGTATTAATATGAAATAAAGCAAAGTAACATACCAATGATTCACTGTTCTACCAGCAAGTATCCATAGCTGATTCACATGTCCTGACAATTGTGGCATATTTTCAAGCAAAACTTGCAGTACGTAGTCTGACAAAGAGCCTTTGCAGGAAAAATGGATCAGAATATTTGAAAATAAAACTATCCTTAAGAGAGATTTAATTCTGTTCAAAATAGCAGAGAAGGTAATCCCCTACTTGTAACACTGAAGTATGTAGACAAAGCAAAATGTGCTCAGCTGACTGGCACCTTCCAACTCCTGTATTTACTGATTCAGGATGGAGTTCACTTGTCTCCCTCATTGTTTCTGACTGAACCACCAATTCTTTCTCTCCTTTATTCAATGAACTACAAATTCAGTTATCTTTGATTCTAGTCTATGGTGTTGTGTTTGTATACATGTCTGGTTTTTGCTGGCTTGAATAACAACCATGTTAATTTATCTCATTATTTTTGAGGTTGGGAATTTGTATAGGTTCAAGTTGGCCAATGGTCCAGTTCCACATGGTCTTGACTTGGTATTCGGCTGGCAGCTGAACTATCCTGGAGGGGCAAAGATGCTATCATTCAATTGTGAGGCACAATAGTAGGGGTAATGGCTTGCTGGAAGGCTGGATTGGGCTGCCTCCCTCTCTGTGTCATCTCAACTCACAACTCACTCCCTGCCCCACATGTGGTCTCTTTAGCCGAATAGCTAGATTACCTGCTTGATGTCCTAGGTTTCAAGAACAAGTGTTCAAAAGAGTAAGGAAGTAAAAGCTACCAGTCTCTTAAGGCTGAGGCCTGGAATGATTCTCGTCTATGTTTAAGGTTTGATAAGAGATTAGAAGGAGGGCAAAAGATTTTGTAGCACATAGAACTTCAAACAGTTTATGGAGAAGATTTACTTTTTCAATTTTTACAAGTTATCGCTCTTTTAATTAGTTTTACTTCCACAGGTGAAACTGGATGTACTATTTATGGAAAGGAAAAGAGCACAATTAAAAGTGGGACATGTCATTACACTGAGAAAAAATGAATATGCCTTCTTCAAAATAAAGAATACATATATTCTAATACTCCTGAGCTATTCCTTGGCTTTTTGCCCCACTTGTTAGGGAAATTTTCTTGGCCACCAATGTTTGTGCTTGTATGTGTGTGTGCTGGTACTTGTATTCCCATATTAAAAATATAAAATATTTAATACCATTTTTCAAATTATAAATATAGTTGATACTTAAATATGAAACTCAGTTTGACTAAAAATCAGGATTTATGCATTATCTAATTTCCTTTGCTTTTGGAGGAATAATTAAATTCAGGTTAAAGATTTTGCTTTTGTTTTTATTAAAGATTTTATTTATTTATTTGAGAGGTAGTGTTACAGACAGAGAATGGGAGAGACAAAGAGTTCTGCTTCACTCCCTAGATGGCCACAACAATGCGAGCTGGGCAGATCTGGAGTCGTTAGCCAGGAGCTTATTCCAAGTCTCTCACGTGGTTGCAAGGGCTCAACTACTTGGCTTTTTTTTTTTTTTTTTTTTTTTTTTTTTTTTTTTTTGACAGGCAGAGTGGATAGTGAGAGAGAGAGACAGAGAGAAAGGTCTTCCTTTTTGCCGTTGGTTCACCCTCCAATGGCCGCTGCGGCCAGCGCATCTCGCTGATCCGAAGCCAGGAGCCAGATGCTTTCTCCTGGTCTCCCATGCGGGTGCAGGGCCCAAGCACTTGGGCCATCCTCCACTGCCTTCCCGGGCCGTAGCAGAGAGCTGGCCTGGAAGAGAGGCAGCCGGGATAGAATCCGGCGCCCCGACCGGGACTCGAACCTGGTGTGCCGGCGCTGCAAGATGGAGGATTAGCCTGTTAAGCCACAGCGCCGGCCAGGGCTCAACTACTTGGGCCATGTTCTACTGCTTCCCCAGGCCATAGCAGAGAGGTGAATCAGAAGAGGAACAGCTGGGACCCGAACTGGCGCCCATATGGGATGCCGGCGCCACAGGTGGAGGCTTAGCCTACTGTGCCACAGTGCCAACCCCCAGGTTAAAGTTTTAACACATTCCCCTCAAAAGATCATGGACATACTAAATACATATGTGTAATGAAAATCATGGAAATATTTTAAGAAATCATGGCTTCAAAATTCAACTTAGAAAATACCAGAATAGGGGCTGGCGCTATGGCGTAGCGGGTAAAACCGCTGCCTGCAGTGCCGGCATCCCATATGGACTCCAGTTTGAAACCCAGCTGCTTTACTTCTGATCCAGCTCCCTGCTATGGCCTGGGAAAGCAGTATAAGATGGCCCCTTCACATGCATGAGAGACCTGCAAGAAGCTCCAGGCTCCTGGCTTCAGATCAGCACAGCTCCAGCAGTTGCAGCCAATTGGGGAGTGAACCAGTGGATGAAAGACCTCTCTCTCTCTCTCTCTCTTTCTGTGCCTCTGTGTAACTCTTTCAAATAAATAAATAATATTTTTTAAAAATACCAAAATAAGCTATTAAAAAATCTCTTTTCTTAAGGCTTTTGGCTGTATTTAAAAGACTAGATAGTATCTACCTATCTTTCTATCTATCTATCAATCTATCATGTTTCTATATATCATCTAAATAATCTATCTCTATTTAATGACCTACCCACATTGCTATCTCTATATCTATGTCTATATCTATGTAGATACAATTGTAGATAGATGATAGATAAATACAGATATGGCTATAGATAGGTATGTACATATACACACACACACTAAGGCTAGCTGTATGTTTGTGTATGCATATGCATAAATTTGCATTATAAATTTTCCATTGGAAAAAATCCTAGAACTATTCTAATTTCTCTCCCTTCTTACATATAATTTTATTCTCTGATTTTTGAGTTGTTCTGTTTTGGCAACAGGTATTTTGTGGGAAAACCTGTTTACTTTGTGTTGATGAAAACTTCTGTCTTCTAGTTTTTAATTGGTCCCTACACATAGACTGTGGGGCTTGAAGCATGATATGGCTATTTTGCCTGAACTAGTGAGCAGCTCTGAGGCTGTTAAGGTTACCCTTTATAGTCCTTCTAAAAATAGTAAATAGTTTTATTATGTCTTACAACTGCTCAAACAAAAATGGTTAGAATGCCTTGAGTGTTGGGTTTGGCTATCAGGATAGTTTCATACAGTAGTGAGATTTCTCCCCAGTAGGAGGGCTATGAACTGCTAATTAGCATCTATGACCTAATATTCACTAGCAACCAAGAGTAATAGCAGTAATTTCCAGTTTTATGCAGAGTACAAGTCTCTCATATTACCAGCACTTCTGTTTCATTTGTAATTAACTGCAAGCAATTATTGCAGCCAGAAAGTATATCCTAATGCTCTTAGGTAATAAAAAAAGAAATTATGTTTGTAAAACTTACATATGTGGCATGCTGACTGACCAGAGTTCTTTGGAAATCCTAAGGTTACATATCTATCAATTAATTATTTTCTTTTTGTCTATTCTGGTATCACTTTTGATTTTAGCTTGTAAATTTTAGTTCACTATTTAATTCTGTGTTCTTTGCTTGCAAAATAATACGTATTAGATTTAGTTTTAAGTTCATGGATAAAAGGAAGTACTTAAAAGCTAATAAGTAGGAGGAAATGTCATGATATTAACCAAAATGTGTTTAAGGAGACTGGCAATGCATACTTCTTAGGGGGAGATATCATAGGAAGAGTGTTTATGAGGTGGAAATAAATTTTATTTGAGGTTTTTCTCATGAAAGTTATACTTTTGTGAATAATAGTAGAAGTATTCTAATAAGAAAATAAGAAGTATTCTAATAAGAAAATGAGGTGATATCCTACTTTGGCAAAAAAAAAGGAGTAAAACCTCATGTATATAGATTTTTGAAGGAATATAGTTTTCTATATGAGGGATTTCTCTCCAGATTATTTACTCCTTTATGGGTTAGGCCCTACTTTAAATATGTTGAACTGTGTTTTCTGAAAGAAAAAAGATTAATTGATACCATGCTTTTCTTTGCATAAATTTTAAGGGCCCACCTAAAGTTCTGGAGGATTTTTCCTGTGCAACAGGGATATGCAGTCAGGTGGGCACAGCCATGGTTTTTGTCTTCACATTACATCAAGAACAGCTCTGCTCATCTGCTTCTGTGCTGCGCAGGTTTCCACCCCAGATTCCATCGAAGAACATATTTTCTTCCTCAACTTTAATCTTAGAAAATTTCCTACTTTAGAAAACAAACACATAGAGTTTAATGGCTTATTGATTAATCAAAGTGATCATTATGCTTATCAACTACTTTATAAAGAGATTTAAAAACATTAAAAATCTATATATTGATTTAAAAATGTTTTGCAACAAAATATACGTATTTATAATTCTATTTTTATAAGAACTTTTTGAAGTATCCTCCTACTAGACTTAAGTATAATAATGCAATTAAAACTGGGAGGTTTCCACTTTCCCCCTACACTGGATGACTTTGGAGGTCTCTGCTTTTCTGCTTAATATTTCTTGATTCTTTCTTTATCAACAACTGCAAGTTAATAACATTGCTCATGCTTGAAACCATCCCTATCTCTGCTTCTAATTTATTATAAAGCCAGAGAAGAAATGAAGGTGGCCATGGAAAACTGTGTGTTCAGTAAATCCTAATGTGATGATCTAAAAGCACATTGTGAAACTGTCAAATTCTCTAAAACCATAAAGCATTGCCATTAAACAGAACTAGACCAACAGGTAGGGAATGCTGTAATACAAATTTAAGCTCAAACTAAGGAAGGACTTATTCAAGCCTTGGTAGTATTGCATCTGCTGAAGCTGCTATTGGTAACAAAATTTTGTTTGCTACATACTTTTTTTCCCAGGCACTCTGCCAGCCCACTTTATACAGCATTTAATTTGATGACATCTCCTTCAGTACTGGTATGTATAATTATTGCTATTATCAATATTGTTATATAATATCCAAAAATTCATACTTTGATTACATAACATTAAAAAGTACATGCAGACACTAAGAGGAAGAGTTTGGAAATAACATTTACACCTGTTTGATTTCAAAAGCTGTGTGTGTAACTACTAAGTTCTTCTGCCTCCCAAGGATAATAGGGTATAAGAAAAGGAAACCTTAGTTTATAACTGAAGACACTGAGGATCTCAGCGTTGAAGAAGTGCAACTTACTTGCTTTCAATCTCCTTCAAGGCAGGAATTTTGAATATGAAGATCTTACTCTTGATACCAATTTCTCCTTCTGTTGGTCTTCCCCTTGTACCTCATTACTTGAGGCTGGTTTTTCAGATGTTATTAGATTGTGGCTCATTGTAAAATGCAACTAACTCTTAGCTTTCTGTCTTCTGTATTTTAGGGATTTTTATTGTTGTTGATCATCCTCTTGTTATGTGTCTTATTTTTCTTACCACTTGACCATGACTTATGCTGACTTCTCTCCTTTTCTACCTCAATTTCTGTATCAGTTATTTTTTAATA
This sequence comes from Lepus europaeus, assembly GCF_033115175.1. Classification (NCBI taxonomy): domain Eukaryota; kingdom Metazoa; phylum Chordata; class Mammalia; order Lagomorpha; family Leporidae; genus Lepus; species Lepus europaeus. Next base: position 50,525,227 of record NC_084830.1, read on the forward strand.
CATGAGCAGCTCTCCGAAAATTTATTAGCTTAAAACAATTGTTTACTTGGTTTACAATTCTGTATATGTGTATAATTTAGATTATGCTTAGCTGAACAGTTACTCTGATCTCATCTGGGCTTGCTGTCTCTATAGTCAGCAGCCAGTTTGGCTAGGGGATGATGTTCACGGGTGGCCTCAACAGGAATGGTCAGTTTCTGCTTCAGAAGCCTCATCTCCTCCAGCCTAGGCTTGAGCACTTGACAGCTGCTCACAGGAACGTGAAATTGTGCAAAACTTCTTGGAGACAAACCAACACTTCTACTGCATTCATTCTGTTGACCAGAGTAAGTCCAAATGGTAACCATAATTCAAGATGAGAAGAAATATACTCCATTTCTTCATGGGAGAAGATTAGAAGTCACATTTCATAGGGCACAGTTATAGGGAGGAGTAAAGAAAGGATTGTGGACAATTTTTGTAATATACAGCAATCTCATTTTCAAATTTGACTTATTTAAACTTGTCCTTTTTGCTTTTTATTAACAAAAAGAGAACAGATTTCAAGTAGTTCATAGATACAATTCGTTTTTTTTTCAACTTTAATTTAATAAATAGAAATTTTCAAAGTACAACTTTTGGGTTATAGCGGCTTTTGCCCCCATAGCCTCCCTCCAACCCTCAAACATCCCATCTCCCACTCCTTCTCCCATCCCACTCTTCATCAAGATTCATTTTCAATTATCTTTATAGACAGAAAATCAACTTAGTATATACTAAGTAAAGATTTCAACAGACTGCAACCACAAAGACACAAAGTATAGAGTACTGTTTGAGTAGTAGTTTTACCATTAATTCGCATAGTACAACACATTAAGAACAGAGATCCTACATGGGGGGTAGGTGCACAGTGACTCCCGTTGTTGATTTAACAATTGACACTCTTATTTATGACATCAGCAATCATCTGAGGTTTTTGTCATGAGCTGCCAAGGCTATGGAAGCCTCTTGAGTTCACAAACTCCAATCTTATTTAGAAAAGGCCATAGTCAAAGTGGAAGTTCTCTCCTCCCTTCAGAGAAAGGTACCTCCTTCTTTGGTGGCCCGTTCTTTTTGCTGGGATCTCGCTCACAGAGATATTTCATTTAGGTTTTTTTTTTTTTTCCGGAGTGTCTTGGCTTTCCATGCCTAAAATACTCTCATGGGCTTTTTAACCAGATCCGAATGCCATAAGGGCGGATTCTGAGGTCCCTTTCCCCCACATCCTCGCCAGCATTTGTTATTTGTTGATTTCTGTTATGTAAGCCATTCTAACCGGGGTGAGGGGTGAGGTGAAACCTCACTGTGGTTTTGATTTGCATTTCCGTGATGGTTAGTGATCCTGAACATTTTTTCATGTGTCTGTTGGCCGTCTAGATTTCCTCTTTTGAAAAATGTCTGTTTAGGTCCTTGGCCCATCTCTTAAGTGGGTTGTTTGCTTTGTTGTTGTGGAGTTTCTTGATCTCTTTGTAGATTCTGGTTATTAATCCTTTATCTGTTGCATAGTTTGCAAATATTATTTCCCATTCTGTCGGTTGCCTCTTCACTTTCCTGTTTCTTTTGCAGTACAGAAACTTCTCAATTTGATGCAATCCCAATTTTTAATTTTGGCTTTGACTGACTGTGCTTCTGGGATCTTTTCCAAGATATCTTTGCCTGTGCCTATATCTTGCAGGATTTCTCTGATGCTCTCTAATAATTCGATAGTGTCATAGATTTAGATCTTTAATCCATGTTGAGTGGATTTTTGTGTAAGGTGAAAGATAGGGGTCTTGCTTCATGCTTCTGCATGTGGAAACATAGATAGAATTCTAAGAATACAATAATACTTCTCTCCCTCCCTCCCCCTATCTTCCTTAACTTCAATTCTCTTGGCCATTTTGGGGCTCTATTTTCTTTTCTTCTTTCTTTTCTTTTTCTATCTCCCTTCTTTTAGCTATCACATGTATTCCCATGGCTTCAATTATTACTTTTTGCAGATAATTCCTATAGCACCTGCATATCAAATTCTTACCTTGTTCACGAGCTTCCAGATGGAATTTCCAAATATTTACTGTAAATGTAGCTGGTTTCCCACACATGCCTACAGTGCAACAAGTTCAAAACCAAACTCTACATTCTCTTGTAAACCTGTAAACCTGCTTTTTTTTTTTACTGTGTGAAATTTTATGCTGTTTCCAATATAAAATATTACACTGAAGACCCCAGAACCTATTAATTTATTGATTTTCCTTCAGTTCCTCACATACACAAACTTTTATATCTTCTCCATTGAGAATAGTATTCCTAAAACATATCTGATTATATACAAATTTCTATCTTAAAATTCTTAGTTTCTGAAATAAAAGGACAGTCTATTGACCCTTGTTATTGGTGATTTGGAGTGTTCTTGGAGCTCTATAAAATCAAGAATTATGATTATCTTATATGCCAGTTTTGTATGCCAGTGTGTAGCATCCTGCCTGACTCATCATATTTGCTCAGTAGATATTTGTTGAGTGGACAAATATAAAAATGAATGATGGTAGATTCAGTACAGAGAAGAAAAGTAAGAAGATTTATAAAACAACAGTCCTGGGTTTGAATCTAGCTCTGCCACCTTCTAGCTGTGAAAATGGGCAAATTTTTTTTGCCCCTGCAAGCTTAGATTTCTTTGTTCCTAAAATGAAAATAAATTAGTTAACTTAGAGATATTGTATGATTAGAGACAATGTATGTGGCATTCATATTTAAAAATCATTTTAAAACATGGCTATAGTATTTATCAATTCCATCAGTTTCAGGTGTGACCATATTTGAAAATACTCAGTCATGGGGTCTGAGTTTAAATTTTGATGTAATTTAAGTGTCAAGTCCTAAGAAACAGAGAAACAAAATAAATCCAGGGCCTAAGATAGAGACCCTAATAGGAATTCAAACTCAAGGAAAGACAAATTTGAAATAACTTAGAAAGGGAAGCTGTAAGGAAAGAAATCTAGATATCATTATAGAAAGAGTGGATAGATTTTTTTCTACATAGAATTTCATAAATTTGTTTCAGTGAACTGCTTTTTGCTATAGTAGGCATTAAACACAGCATTTACTCTTCTACATGACATTTTCTGATCATCTAGAATATTGACACTTCAGTTTGTGGTGTCTTTTTTTTTTTTGACTGGATATATTTTTTATCTTAATGGTGTTGATAGGTGGATCAGAAGACAAACTCAATGAAATAAAAGAGTAGTATTTATTCATGGTGATCAATTAAATTATTTGCCTAACTTAAGAGAACTAACTACTGTGCATCACTCTCAATTTGTAACTCAATTTGACATGAGATGACAGAAGAGAGTCTGAGTCTACCTGTGGAATATGTTGGTTTCTTTTCAGTGCTTGAAGATACATTCAAAGATAATTGGTTTGGGAAGACGCCATATAATTTTAAAATTAACCTGCATGCTGTAAATGTGTTTTATGTTTAAATAAAGAGGAAAAATTTTTTGAAAAAAAAAAAGAAAGAAAGAGTGGATAGAATATGAGGAGAGAGAGATGCTTGCTAGGGAGGTGACAAGCTTCTCACCTAGTGCTCCTATCTATCTCCAGAGTCTGAAAAGGAATGGATCTACAAAACTATCAGGAAAAAAATGACTCCATCTGCAAAGGAAAGAGGCTTAGGGGGCAGAGCACATAACTATTTCTTCTACCTGTAGGATCTTTATTTGGCTATCACAATATGTATTTAAGAAATCACAGGGCCCATACTGTCTACAAACCTGCCAAATAATCACTTAGGGCATATTTTAATTTGATTTCTGTTTCTCAAAGGTTATCCTTATTTTCAACATTTTAAAAATGATATTATTCTCCTTATAAATAAGCACGTAAATTTGCTTCCTTTGGCTTTTTTCCTTTTTGCCCAACTGTATGCAAAATTGTGTAACTATTATTGAGAAATATAGAATAAGATCTCAAACATTCTAAAGAATTAATGTATCTTAAATAATTTATACTATCTTGTGCGGTATTAGTATTTGCCTTACACATTCAAGTATGTTTGTCCTTAGCTACAATATTTTAATTAGGGAAAATAATCAATTCATCAGATGAATGATTTGATAATATTATCTTAATTCTTCATGTTTTTAGTCACCCTAAATATCTCCATCATCCTGATGATAGTTTGACTTCATCTTATGGGGTTTTTAAGCTTTATTTATTTATTTAAGAAATAGAGTTATAGACACAGAGAAGGAGAGACAGAGAGAAAGATTTTCCATCTTCCTGTTCACTCCCCAAATGGCGGCAATGGCTGGAGCTGAATGTTTCTGGAACTAGGACTCTGGAGCTTTTTCCTAGTCTCCCACTTGGGTGCAGGGCCCCAAGCACTTGGACCATCTTCTACTTTCCCAGGCCACAGCAGAGAACTGGATTGGATGAGGAGCAGGTGGGATATGAACCAATGCCCATATGGGATGTCAATGCCACAGTCAGGCTACTACGCCAAAGCTCCAGCCCTTCATCATGTGTTCCTAACTCTGATTGATTAGTAATGGCTGCCTAGAACAGAGAAGGAAATTCAAAGGAAGTATCAGAATTTATTCAGTGTATTTACATACCTATTCTATATAATTGTATAATAATCTTTTAACACTATCAGTGATTTTCAAATTATTTATTGACATGGATTTTCTCATCTGAATCACAGAACACAGAAAATGAATTAACTACTTTCTCTCAGAATGCTATTCAGTTGATACTGTACTAAATGCATAGAAGAGAGGTTACTTACATACATACAATGGATAATTTGATGCACAAAGGAAAACTTGTCCCTATATTGAGAAAGATAAGACAATCCAATAAGTATGTCAAATGCTGCCATAGGTGTAAGGAGGCCCACAGGGCAGTTCTAGCTTTCCATTTGCATGTTAACAAACTTCTTTTTAGGAGTGTGTATATGTGTGTGTGTATGTACTCATGCATACACACTGAGTATGTATATATACAACAAGCATGTCACAATACAGAATTCATTTAAATAAATTGTTCCACAGTTTTGAAGAACATTGAAAATTACTTATCTGGACTGCGTTTTTGTGACTGAAGTTCATTCTTTTCTTTTCCATGCATGTTAAATTCTCCTTATTGCCTGAGATAAATACAAATGTTTCTGTACATTTTGCTGTTAATTCCTCCTTCCTACTATGAGAGTATATACAATTCCTCTGATTGTTTCATATGGAAGTTAGAACAAATATTAACAACTTTAGAGAGAAATAAAATCTACATCATGTAGTCAGTCAGTAGGATAATCAGGCCCCCCTTTTTTTTTTTCGACAGGCAGAGTGGACAGTGAGAGAGAGAGACAGAGAGAAAGGTCTTCCTTTTTGCCGTTGGTTCACCCTCCAATGGCCACCATGGCCAGCACATTGTGCTGATCTGAAGCCAGGAGCCAGGTGCTTCTCCTGGTCTCCCATGCTGGTGCAGGGCCCAAGGACTTGAGCCATCCTCCACTGCGTAGGCCCTTAATACAATGATTAACAGGATCCTTCAATATAAGAGTCCAGTGTAAATTTCCACTCTCACTATAGCACCTGGACTTTAAAACAGCTGTTCCTTTAATAATTTATAATTTTTTTCAAACAATGTTTTTGTTCCCTATGTTGTGTGAAAGATAATGCAAATAATATAACCTCGGCAAAATTTTCAATAATCCATGAGTGGATTTTGTGAATTCTGTCTAATAATGCCTTCTAATAGATGAAAGCTATTTGAGGCAGGATTCACTTTTTGGCACAGATCATTTCAATGCCCTGTGTAATGCAGCACTTGGAACATAAATTGAGACCTAAACACTAAATGAAGGTCAAGTTCACATTCTCCAAGAAATACTCATTTTATAACATGATTTATTTTACACAATTTATTTGCTCTATATTTAGAAGTCCAATTAGTAGCCAAATATCAAATGTGCATGGTGGGGAAATTCTTGTTATTATAAGCACCCAGTGTTGCCTTCATATATTCAAGAGTTATTTACTAGGTATCTACTCATTCGAGGACCTAGCAGAGAAGGATGTAAGAATGTAATAGTTGGGCCTGATTGATCATATGTGACTTGGAGGCCCATGAAAGAGCAAAATTAGAAAAAGCAAATAAACACTCACCAGAAATTGTGATCAAAGTTACAAAAGACATTGCAGTTGGCTAAGCTCAAGACTAATGAAACATGGACCTTTGGGTGTGACTGGGAAGTATGTTTTGAAGAAATGCCTTTATGCTGGGACTCCCATCGAGGTATGTTGGAGGTGCCTGGGGGAGCCCTGTGAACCTGGGATCAGCACAGTGGAAGGTAGAGAATGAAGTAATTCTCCAGAGATGGGTTGAGACCTGTTTATAAGCTACTGATGAGTTTGAGTGTATGCATGACTGAAAACAACTGATTTTTATTTTTAAAGACAACTACAGAAAGAGGTTTGCGGGTGAGCAGGAGCAGGAAAAGATGTGCTAAACAGCAATTGCAATAATGCTGGCCATTGATGATGGAAACCATGGCAAAGGGAGACACAGAATTGACTATTGTGATGAGTATTTGTAAACCAGAATGAATAGGACTTACTGATGGATTGTATGAGGTGGAGTGGGGCACATGGTAAGAGATATAATTAAGTTGGGGATAATACTCAGGTTTCGGGGCTGTCGCTATAGTGTAGCGGGTACAGCTGCTGTATACAGTGCTGGCATCCCATATGGACGCCGGTTTGAGTCCCAGCTGCTCCACTTCCAAACCAGCTCTCTGCTATGGCCTGGGAAATCAGTGGAAGATGGCCCAAGTACTTGGGCCCTTGTACTTGCTTGGGAAACCCAGAACAATCTCCTGGCTCCTGCTTTAGATTGGTGCAGCTCTGTCATTAAAGCCATCTGGGGAGTGAACCAGCAAATGGAAGACCTCTCTCTCTCTGCCTCTGCCTCTTTGTAACTTTGCCTTTTAAATAAATAAATCTTTACAAAAATATGTAGTTTTCTGGCTTAATAAAGAAAGTAGATGATAGTACCTTTTACTAAGAGAATATTGTGCAAAAGAAGGCTTATTGAAACGATTGAGAGTTCAGTTTGAATTCAGCTTGAGATGTTTGAGATATTTGTAGAAATACTGAGGAGTTAGTTGCATAGAGAGGAAGTACTTTAGATTTGAAATGTAAATTTATGAATCATTCCATAGAGATTATGTTTAAAGCTGTAGAATTGGATGAGGTCACCTAGGGAGAGAATATGGTGAGAGAAGTGGGCTCAGAACCTAACCCAAAGGACATTAACATTTAGAGATTATTAGTGATCTGTTTACACTTGCAAAGAACTTTGGAAGGGTACTAGGAAGATATGCTGTCATAATGCAAGCCAACAAAAAAAAAAAAGAAGAAGAATCAAGTGGAGATAGATGGTCATTTGGCTTAATGGTTAAGATAGTAGTCATGATGCCATGTCTCATGTTGAAGTGCCTGGTTTGATACTCAGCTCTACTCTTGACTCCAGGGAGGCAGTGATGGTGGTTCATGTTTTTAAGCTCCCACCACCCACTTGGAAGACCTGGATTCGACTTCCCCCACACACAGCCCCAGCAGTTACAGGCATTTGGGTAGTATGCCAGTGGATGGGTGTTCTCACTTGCTCTTTCTACATCTCTGTTTTCAAATAAATAAATATTTTTCACAAATAAAAACAGGGAAAGATCTGCCATGGAGAGTGCTGCTGAAAAGCAGCTGGAGTTGATGACAATTAGATGCTTGTTGGGCATGGCAGCACAGGATTGTTCATGAGTATTGTTTGATGGAAATGATTGACTAAAGATAGAGGATCAAAGCTCCAAGGAAAACTGAAGCTAGTAGCATTAGAAAATGATTTTTGATGGCTGGCGCCGCAGTTCAATAGGCTAATCCTCCGCCTGCGGTGCCAGGACCTGGGGTTCTAGTCCCGGTAGGGGCTATGGATTCTGTCCAGTTGCCCCTCTTCCAGTCCAGCTCTCTGCTATGGCCCAGGAGTGCAGCGGAGGATGGCCCAAGTGCTTGGGCCCTGCACCTGCATGGGAGACCAGGAGAAGCACCTAGCTCCCGGCTTCCAATCAGTGGGGTGTGCCTGCCAACGGTAAAGGAAGACCTTTCTCTCTGTCTCTCTCTCTCACTGTCCACTCTGCCTGTCAAAAAAAAAAAAAAAGATTTTAGAAGGAGGAAGTGAATGGGATTCAAAATGTAAAAAAAGGGAGTTGACAGTTTGGAAATTGAGAAAAAGTTAGGAGGGCTCCCCTTATCAATTCTCTTTCTTAGTCGAGCAGATCTTTTCAACAGAGGGGAAGGAGTGACATGAGATTTATGGTGAAAAGAGAAGAGTTTCTCACAAGCTATAATTTCATCTGGGGGCAGTAGGGGCGGGGCAGTTGTCTAAGATAGCCTGCCAGGCTCACATACACTGTTGGAGACCCACAATGTGACCAGGAAGAGAATGAGAGATGCTAAGTCTCATCTTTTTGGTTGACTGGCAGGAAGGCAGTATCCTACATTTTAAACTCAAAGTCACAAGGCTCAGAAAATAACTCAATGCTTCTCCAAAAGGAAAGATTTCTTACTTTCAAATATCTGGTTTTAATTTCTGTATAGAAAGGGTTTGTTGCTTGATTGGGCTGTGAAGAAAAAGCTAGTCACTTCTATTTAAATATTGAGTATTATTTGGCTTAAATTCTATTTCTAACCCGTGGAAAAGTTTCACAGGTCTTTAAAGAAAGAAATAGGCTTACAAAAGAACTGAAATTCTGCTGGAAGGTTTGAAAGCAATCTTAAACATTTCAATACAAATTAATTTTTATACCAGCTCTAAGCTTTGAAGGGAGCAGGGACTGAGGTAAAAGAAGTGTTATGGGAAAGAAAATACTCTCTTGTGACTGGAAAGAGATCATTATTTCACCATTATGTGGTTTTACACATTCCTGGAGCAGGGAGTAGACTTTTGTCTACCTGAAACAGGTGAGAAGCTGGTAATCTTTGTATATTGTAACTTAAATTAATCTACACAGAGCAGAAAGACCCAAACAGTGACTTATCTTCTCAACCAACAGAAAACCCACAGAGGAAGGAGACGTATATGCTACCACATAATACAGAATTAAAGTTGAGAGCAAGTACAGCTGATGAAAAGGTAAGACTTTGAGTATTTGTGACATTTTATTCAAAAGAATAATCAGAACAGTAAGGTTAGATGATCCAATAGTAAATAATTCAAATGTGGTTCAGATGTATCACATTTTTGCCTTTGCTTTGAAATGTTATTTTAAAAATGTAAAATAATGTTATTCATGATCATCAACTCAGTTCATTTAAATAATGATTTTATGGTGAGACTGTTTGTCTTAGCAGTTAAGATGCTCCTGTCCCATGTCACAGTACCCTGTTTCAATTCCCAGAGCTAATTCCTGATTCCAGCTTCTGACCAACGCATATCCTAGGAGGCAACACTGATGGCTTCAGTAATAGGATTTCTGCCATTCAAATGGGAAATCTAGGCTGAATTCTTGGCTTCTGACTCCGGCCTCTGCCCAGCCCCAGTCATTACAGCATTTGAGGAATAAACAAACAAATGGATGTTCTGTCTCTATATCTTTCTCTCAGACAGTCTATCTACCTTTCTCTCTCTCTCCTCTCTCTCTCTGTATCTATCTTTCTCTGTCTCTCTGTTTCTATGTGTCTCTCTGATTCACAAATTTAAAAATATTTTAAATATAAATAAAATAATGATTCGTATTTGCATGATAAACATATTAATCTAAAAAATACAATTAGCTGGACTATTTACCCTGTTATTTTTGTATCCTGTGAGAAATTTAGCTACTTATGGCATATGATTGTCACATCTTTCCTTGATATCAGCCACTGATAAGAGAGAATTAGTAAGTAAAGTAGAATGTACGTATAAATCCAAGAGGTCTTGAAGAAATTACTTCAACTTGGTTAAGAGGTTTGAGTCACCTTTAAACTAGTTAACTCCTATTCATTTTCTAGACTTTTCCTGCATCATACCCACACCCAAACTTCAAAAACATAATTATGACTTTGAAAACATTAATATGTCTCAATGGCATTGCATGTTACTGTCAGTGAATAGAAATAACACTTAAAATATTCTAAATGTGTGTCCAGCACCCTCCTCTGTGACTGGAACCACTGACACATTTTATCAAAGTACTTAATCCAGCAGGTTCATGTTTACATATCTTTAAACCTAACTCAAAATTAAACAAAGGGAAATATTTTTGTTAACATATAGTATGTACCAGTCCCTAAAGTTAGTGCTTTAGGAAGCTCCAGTCTTCTAAGAGATGATTGTTTTCTGAAATGCAATATGGGCCTACTATTGTTTTTCTTCTACTAAGAATTTAAGGACCAAGGACAGTTACGGCAATCCTTGCCATCCCAAATTACAAGTAAATTTGAACTTTTTAAATTCAGATACATGAATCATTATTGCCAAGTAATAATGGCAAAAAAGTAAGTGAAGGGTAATAGCCACTGTTTGGAAAGAATAATTCCACATTTATAATATTCTCTAAGAAACAAAAAATCTTCAAATTTTTTTCAGAATTATTTTCATACTCCAAGAGACAATCAGAACATAATGTTACTGCACTGTATTCAGCCTCTTGGCACACTGTGGAAAGTAACTTGCATTAGAAAGAAATCCAAGGGAGATTGGAACTACAACACTTGCTACCTGTAGAACAACTGAGTATGGAGGCTTACCTAAAGAAGGCATTGAATGATTAATCTGCTTCTAGGAATGCTCTAGTAACCTGGAGGAGAGAGATGACCTGCACCCAATCCTGGGAGGAAAATCAGGGTGTGGTCCCAAACGTACATATTACTAAAAACTCAAAGTCAGAGGAGAGGTGTTTGGGATAGGGATAGGAGTAGGATGAACAGGTAAATGGAGTTGTCCTCCATGAATCAATTTTCACTGTCAGATAAGGAATAGAAAGCAAAGACATATACCTTAGAAATTTTCAGATTGCCTATAAATAGGATAGATATCAGCCAGGTTTCCTGAAACCTTGGTTTTAGAGAGGCAGGGCTAGAGCTAGGTGAAAAGGGTCTATACAAAAGATCTGGACAGAGGGAAGATATGCAGGATGCCTGTCCCCCTCATGGAAGGACAAAGGTGATGGTAGGTTTTGGTATTTCAAGTAGAGATTGAACACCTGTTCTAACAATCTACAGAAACTAAGGTTGTATAATTATATAGGGCTAATGTTGTCCATGGATTTCTGTGAGTATAGATAGTGTGTCCTTTGCACATAATCAACACTTAATCAGGAATGCTACTAGTATTAAAGAAGGCATTCTCTAAGGGTGTTATTAAAGAGTCTGGGAAGTGGTGATCTCCATGAGTCTCAGTATATGGAGAACAGAGTGAGTCTAAGTGCCTTCTGAACCCTTACCCTAAGAGTTGTCCCATTGAATTTAGGAAGACAGATAGATAATTCACAGATGACTGGGTGTTCGTTGCAAGGATTCAGATGGATGGAGGACTGAAATTTCTATTCCTTCTGAGAAACAGTAATTCTCCATGAATATGCTAGATGTGAACAATCTTGATCACAACATTAAAATCAAAGAGAAATGAATTCCCTGGAGAACTTGAACAAGTTTTAGCGCAGCCACATTAAGCACTCGGTGAGTAGACCTAATTTTCTCAATCAAACTAATCTCACATGGTCTAATAGCCCCATTTGCAATTGGTACTGTTGATTCACATGAATGTGAAAATAATGGCTTGAATCCAAGAACCAGCAAGACAATGATTACTAAAGTTAAAGTGATAATCAAAGGTCTTTTAAAAACTGCTTCCTTGTCTTTTTTGGTCAATTAATTGCAGAATTAAAAAATGCCAATTAAGGTTGGAACTCGATCATTGTTGGGTTGTTTGTACATGTGGTGTATTGTCTTGCACACAGGCATTCTACTATGTGTAAAATAAGAAGTAAGATCAGGTCTTACATCTTTTTGACTCTGCCTATTTTGAGTCTTTCAATTTATTAGAAAGACCAGATTAAGAAGACCTATTGTACATGGTTTATATTTATAAAATGAGTAATATTTTAAAATGCACCCTTAGAATTAATAGATGTTACTCTGCCATAACAAATAAATACATCAAATAATGTAATTCCTAGGTATTGAAAAATATGGCCCACTTTAGTTTTAGAAAATGATTAAATACTATTTTTCAAATGTTTTGGTTTTGGAAAGCTGCCAAATGGTTTTTGCCAAACACATTTTTCTGTCATTTCTCAAACCATGTGTGTGTTTTAATGAACGTGTAATCCGTATGTTCTAATTCACTTAAACTTAACTTGAGAAAATCTGTTTTAGGAATAATATGATTTCCAAGAAAACTTTAGAGCTGTCCTGAGAAGCCACATCTTTACTTGTATTGAGAGGCATAGTTGATAGTGAATAAACAGAACAGATCTATGAATTTAGAAAACAAATCTGAATCTGAGATCCACATTTTCAGTGATTTGTAACAGCTTTACTAACTGATTCTTAGTGAAATAAATAAGAAAATCCAACTCTGAATTATTGCTATGCTATGTAAAATAGAATATAAAGAGAAACAGGCCCATCTCTCCACATCTAGCAAACGTACTAAAAATAAAGATAGCAATAATGGAAGAGCAGAAATACAGTTCAAACATACATTTTGTGTATGATGGACTCAATTTCTAAGTCTATCCCACATTAATTTACAATAAGTCTGTCTTTAAAGCAACAGTGAACTGAAAACAGAGACTGGGAAATCAATGAATAGTACTATAAAAGCAACGCGTTCCTAGGGGAAAATCCAGATACCAGCTAGAATCACAAGTAAAAAGTGTGTTGCTCAAGGAAGGGCAAGTGAACCTGAGGGGGAATGAGGAAAAGGATGGTCCTGGGCTGGTGACAGCCCTTAGATCACAGAGGAAGAAACACAAATTTTCTCTAGGAAAAAGCAACCTCACATTAAGTTCCCAGAGTTTTGCAAAGTAAGTTATGTGGTATAAAATTCATGTACCTAGAAGGTATAGCAAACCTATGGTTACATGCAACAGGTATTCACAACTCAAAAACAATGACACAAGACAGCAAGCTACCGTAAGTGAAATTCAACAGAAATGTCATATGGCAGACTGGATTCCCAAGTACCCCATAAAATTAGAAATATGAGCTATAACATAAATATATAAAAATAGTTTCTAAAATAATTGTAATTTAAAAATAAGCAACATTTTCATTTGTAATGTAGGTGATATGAACAGAGACAAATAGAACTTTTACAAATTAAAATTAAACTACAGAAATAAAAGAACACCATAATTGATGTATAAAGTAAGTACAGCTATAAAACACATTTTAAAATGTTGCATAGAAATATAGGAGATGGAAAAATGAACTTTAAAGATAGGGAGACAATAATGAAAATAATCTGTGTCAAAGTGAGAAAAAAATTCAAGATGGAGGAATAATAGTGACAGAGATAATGATGACCATTTTCTAGAACATGAATCCAGAGGCACAAAATTTACAAAAGCTCAGTAAAGCTTCAGAACACCAAGCACAAAGGGAAGTTTTGTACCACATTCAAAAAAATTAGACTAATAAGCCATTTTTCTAAAGAAACTATGGGAAGTCATGAAAACTGAATAGCTTCCAGATATGGAGAGAAAATAACTATCAGTCCAATTGGTGTGCCCAGCCTAATTATTTTTTAATGATGAAGATAAATACAGATGTTTGTGTGGCCCGCATTGTGGCATAACTGTTTAAGACACTGCCTGTGATGCCAGGCTCCTATATGGGTACCAGTTGGAGTCCATGCTGCTTCACTTCTGATCCAGCGCCCTGCTAATGGCCTGGAAAAGCAGTGGAAGATGGCCCAAGTTCTTGGGCCGCTGCACCCACCAGAGACACAGATGAAGCTCCTGGCTGCTGGCTTTGACCTGGCCCAGCCCTGGCTGTTGCAGCCATTTGGGGGAGTGAACCAGTCAATGGAAGATTCTCTCTGTCTCTCTCTCTGTGTGTGTCTGTGTGTGTGTGTTTCCTTCTCTATATAACTTGGCCTTTCAAACAAAATAAATCAATTTTTTTTAAAAAAGAGACATTTGCAGGGCTGGTGCTGGGGCATATCTGATGGAGTCACCACCTGCTGGGCCGGCATCCCATATGGGCGCCAGTTCGAGTCCAGGCTGCTCCACTTCTGATCCAGTTCTCTACTATGGCCTGGGAAAACAGTAGAAGATGGCCCAAGTACTTGGGCCCCTGCACCTGTGTGAGAGACCCAGAAGAAGTTCCTGACTCCTGGCTTAAGATCTGCACAGCTCCGGTCATTGCGGGCAATTGGGGAGTGAACCAGCAGATGGAAGACCTCACTCTCTTTCTGCCTCTCCTTCTCTCTCTGTGTACTTCTAACTTTCAAATAAATAAATAAATCTTTAAAAATACATTTACAAAAGATTAAAAACTGAGAGTTTACCGTAGAAACTTCTTTTTTAAAAAAAAAATATTTGAAATGCAGAGTTACAGAAGTAGAGAGAGAAGGAAAAAGAGACAGTGAAAGATCTTCCATCGCTGTTTTACTCCCTGAATGGCTGCCGTAGCCATGGTTAGTACAGCCTGAAGCCAGGAACCTGGAACTCCATCCAAGTCTCCCACTTGGATGTCGGGGCCCAAGCACGTGGGCCATCTTCTACTGCTTTCCCAGGCACATTTGCACAGAGCTGAATCAGAAGTGAAGCAGCCAGGACTTGAATTGGCCCACTTGGAAAGCAAGTGTCACCAGCTGCTGCTAAACCCACTGTGCCACAATGCTGGCTCCACTATAGAAACTTCTGTAAGACGTATTTCACAGAAAGAGTAAAAGACTGCAGAAGCAAGCCCTGAGAAGCAAAAACTAGAAGTGATCAAATAAAATGGAAAATGAAATCTAAATAAATATAGTTTGTCTAAATATTAATAAATAATAAACATGCAACTGAATAAAAACTAAGAACTAAGGTACTTAAGCATGGTAGCTTATTTCTATTCAACAGTTTCATAGAGATCTGTTATGGGATGAAGTATCACTCCCTAAAAGACATATCCAAGCCCTAACTTCTGAATCTGTGGACATGAACTCATTTGGAAATAGTTGTTTCAGATGTAATTAAATTAAGAACTTCAAGATGAGAATATCCTGGACTTAAGGTGGACCCTAAATAGAATGACTGGCACCCTTATAAAAGAAGAGTGAATACCAGAAGATGAACCCAGAGAGTACCATCATGTAAAGACAGAAGCGAAGATTAGAGTTATGCAGCTATTTTTTTTTAAGCTGCAAATGCTAGATATTGCCAGGAGCCATCATAAACTAGGAGACTCCCTAGGTATTTTAGGATTTTTTTTTCTATTTTGTAAAGAATATCACTGGAATTTTGGTGGGTCTTGCATTGAATTTGAATGTTGCTTTGAATAGCATGGACATTTTAGCTATAACAGTTCTTTCAATCAATGAACATGGAATATATTTTATTTATTTACCTCTTCTTGGTTTTTTCATCAATGTCTTATAGTTCTTTATGGATCCTTCATGTCTCTGGTTAAATTTATTGTTAAACTTGATTTTCTTTCTTTCTTTTTTTTTTTTTTTTTTTTTACAGGCAGAGTGGATAGTGAGAGAGAGAGAGAGAGAGAGAGACAGAGAGAAAGGTCTTCTTTTGCAGTTGGTTCACCCTCCAGTGGCCACCGCGGCTGGCGCGCTGCGGCCGGCGCACTGCGCTGATCCGAAGCCAGGAGCCAGATGCTTCTCCTGGTCTCCCATGCAGGTGCAGGGCCCAAGCACTTGGGCCATCCTCCACTGCCTTCCCGGGACATAGCAGAGAGCTGTCCTGGAAGAGGGGCAACCGGGATAGAATCCGGCGCCCCAACCGGGACTAGAACCCTGTGTGCCGGCGCCGCAAAGTGGAGGATTAGCCTGTTAAGCCATGGTGCCGGCCGTTAAATTTGATTTCCTAATGCTATCACAAATGGGATTTTTCTCTTGATTTCTATTTCAGTTAGGTAGTTATTTGTGTATAAAACTGCTACTGATATTTGTGTGTTGATTCTGTACCCTGTACCTTTACTGAATTTGACTTCTCTAACAGGTTTTTTTCTGTGATCTTTTTTTCCATGTTAGGATCATATCATGAGGTATTTTACATCTTCCTTTCTTATTTGGACACATCTAATTTCGTTTCTTGTCTGATTGCTCTTTTTAATACTTCCAGTACTACATTGGCTAGAAGTGGTGAGAGTGGGCCTTCTTGTCTTATACTAGATCTTTGAGGACAATATTAATAAAATTGTGCTATATTTGGGTTTCATACTAATTAGGTAGATGGATATGTTTATTTACTTTACTATAGTAACTGTTTTACTATATATATATGTATTCCATAGTGTTATGTAACACCTGATATATGAGTGTACATAATAAAACTTATTTAGAAAGATAGGACAAGGTAGTGTAATGGATTCTCCCCTTGATCTTCTGGCAGGAAGCAAGCTTACCAACACCTTGGTCTTATACTTCCACTCCAGGCCTGCTTCTGTGTAAGCCACCAAGGCTGTCGTAATTTGTCACAACATCCCTAGGAAACTAATACAAAATCTTATTTAGTAAGAAAAGAAAGTAGTACATATAATGTTTCAAAAGGGGGAAAAAGAATTATGAAACATGACATAATTGTCAATATAGGCAAAATCAACTAAAGGAATATAATTAAATAATTAGAAGTAGTAGATATGTAGGATGAGTATGCCTAGGATTCTAATGTACAACATGAGAACTACAGCAAATAAAATTGTACCATAGTCAGGATTACCCCTAAATGAGTTAGGTGCTCTTGCCACAAAAATAAACAAAACAAAGGATCAATACGTGGGTAGCTGAGTGTTAATTCGCTTGACTCTAGTTACTGTTTTGACTATCTATTTGTAGCTCCTAACATCATGGTTTTTTTTTTTTTTTACTTTCTGTGTGTGTTCCATAACATCATATGCATAATAGTATTTAAAAAAAAAACAGTATGAGAGTTTAGCAAGATGGTTAGATAGTACATTAATATATGAAAATCAATTTTACATACATAGACTAGAAACCAGATAATACAAGTAGTTCTCCCACTTTTAATTGTCAAAAAAAATTGTTTCCTAGAAATAACAAAAGATAAAAAGTTTCATGGATATTTTTTCTCAAAGATATTAGAAAATGTCTCAGTATATGAATGTTATTTTTGAGCAAGATAGAATTGCACATCAATTATGCCAAAATTGAACTACATATGCCATATAATTCCAATCAAAATCCTATGGGATGTTTTAAAGAAGTTCACAAATTTTTTCTAATATATTAAAAATTAGTCGAAGAGTAGCCAAAACAAACTAAAAAGAAAAATAAGGAGGGAAGACTTGCTCTGCCATGAATCTACATCTGTTATAAAAGTCACCATGCACAGTATTTTGTGATTTGTCACACTATCAATGGGACAACTGAAAATTTGGGAGGAGGAAGGGTTTCTGATAGCACAATGACTTGGGTATGCTACTAATGAAATATTAGCATCTTGCAACATGTGAGACAGATCTACATGATAAAGGTAACACTGCTCAAAATGCCAAAGATCCCTAACTGAGATCTACTGGACTCTACCCTTTGAAACAGAATTATATGTATTGCTAAGGGATAGGCAAAATAAATGACAGAAGAAAAAAAAATCCAAAAGAGCTTACATAGCTGGAAACTAAATATAGTAGACAAATGACATTGCAAATCTTTGAGTAAAGGATAGTCAGTAAAAAATAGGTATTAGCACCATTCAGTATCTTATGGAATAACTGTGTTTCATCCTCATTTCACATCAGTTTTTGAACCAAATATTTTAAGTCTTAAAATTTATTGATATACTTTATGCCCTTGGAGTGAATAAAATTTTATTGAAGATCCTAAAGAGTTAGTCATAAAATAGAATTAAATAATAACATGAAAGTTAAAAATTTCTTTTTATCAAAAGAGATCTTAGATAAATGAAAAAGCTCACAAAACAAGAGAAGATATTGGCCATTGAACCAAAAATCTCTTATCCTCTGTTTCATATAAAGTACCAGAATTTGTTACTGGTTTGCTTGTTAATAATTTGAAATTAATAAAGGGTGTGGGCTCTTTCTTGCCACATATTCAGAGAAGAATTCTGAATACTGGCACAAATAAGCCAGGCAGTGTGATAAGTTTTTTTTTTTTTTTTTTTTTTTTACAGGCAGAGTGGACAGTGAAAGAGAGAGAGAGAGAGAGAGATGCTGATCCGAAGGCAGGAGCCAGGTGCTTCTCCTGGTCTCCCATGCGGGTGCAGGGCCCAAGCACTTGGGCCATCCTCTACTGCCTTCCTGGGACATAGCAGAGAGCTGGCCTGGAAGAGGGGCAACTGGGACAGAATCCGGTGCCCCAACCGGGACTAGAACCCCGTGTGCCAGCGCTGCAGGCAGAGGATTAGCCTATTGAGCCGTGGCGGTGGCCCAAGTTTTTAAGCTTTTTATTCAGTGAGAAAAATGCATAGGAGCATGAGGGCCCTGTCTAAGAAAGAACAAGAAATCTGGATTCACACCGAGCACCAGGAGCCAGCCACGTGGAGGAGCATGCAGGCCAGAAAGCATGGGCAGGTGGCCCGAAGGCACGTGCCCAGAGGGCATGGGGGCAGCAAGGGTCCGAAATGGTGGTAAAAGAGCAAAAAGGGCCGAGCCCACTGAGTTCCAGGCCTTTAATCCCCTCACAAAGGGGAGTGGTTAATTAGCCTGACTGGCCAGTGGGTGCGCAGGTGTGGGCAGGTTAGGGCATGAGATCACAAAGGGGCATGGTGAAGGCGTGCTCTTCCAGCTCGCAAACCCGATCAGTTTTATCCTGTGTGCCTGCCTACATCAAACTGAGGCAATAGAAAACAATAAACAATTAAATGTAAAATTATAAAATGGATGGAAAGCATCTTACAGAATATGTGTGACAAATGGAGTGCATGAAAATATATTTTGGGGTGGCCGGAGCCACAGCTCAAAAGGCTAATCCTCTGCCTGCGGTGCCATCACCTGGGGTTCTAGTCCCGGTCAGGGTACCAGATTCTGTCCCGGTTGCACCCTCTTCCTGTCCAGCTCTCTGCTGTGGCCCTGGAGTGCAGTGGAGGATGGCCCAAATGCTTGGGCCCTGCACCCGCATGGGAGACCAGGAGAAGCACCTGGCTCCTGGCTTTGGATCAGCGCGGTGCGCCAGCCGGAGCAGCCAATGAGGGGGTGAACCAACAGAAAAAGGAAGATCTTCCTCTCTCTCTCTCTCTCTCTCTCTCTCTCTCTTCCCCTCTCAAGTAAATATATAAAGATTTTTTAAAAGGACAAATATTCAATAATATCAGTAATTAAGGAAATGAAAATTAACTATGCAGTGAGATCTCATATTAGAAATTATGGCAAAAGAAAAAATATGCAAGGATATGGAACAAAGGAAAATAATCACTACTGCTATTGAAGATGTAAACTGATACAGCCGTTTGGTAAGCAATTGGCATTCTCTTCAGCTGTGCTACTCAGTACACTTACATAGATATATATACATATGAAAATTTTATAAACAATCTTATTCTGATGTTATTTTCCCATCATTTCAGTTGAAAAATTTCTAGTTGAAGTATATGAACTTATTTCATGATCCAATAATGACTTTTAACCCACAGTTTGAAGATATGGTTTTGGAGAAACTCAGATGTTATTCAGGAATAAGATAGAAAACTTCAAAATTTTCTACCAACAGAAAAATAGTTACACTGTCATATTCAGATAAACAAATATCATATAACTGTAAAAATGAGTTGACTATTACAGTGTCAGTGAATTTTGGAATTATTACTTTGAGGGATAAAAGCAAGACATGGATTAATATTTACAATATTTATAAAGCTAAACCAATGCAGAAAACCAAACAATCTGCATTTTAGGCTGTATACATACATTTAAAAAAAACTTCATAAAAAGAGAAAGAATACTAAATCCAAAATCACTGGTGATGGTTCTCCCTTGGATGAGGCAATGGATTCAGTAAAAAGTAGCAAGTAGCTTCAATGGAACCATTTCTTAAGTCAGGTAGTGGGCTCTTATTTTGTTATCTTATTTCTTCACCCAAATGTGTTATGCATACATAGAATATTACATGATGAAATGTAAAACATTTTTTTAAAAAATTGAAAAACAATCCTTTAATAGTTCCAGGTTTTGAAAGTTGAGATACTACTAGGTTGATGCTAACACACACTTTTTAATTTCCATGAAATAAGTAGTGGATGGCAGGAGAGTGGCAGGCAAGAACTTTCTGGCAGGTTTATTGGATTTTGAATGAGTTACAGAGTTGGGGGTGTCTCCTGAGACACTTTAGTGTGGGCTTGACAGTCATCTGTCTTCTGTGGTTTAGGAGTGGTCCTGTCTCAGGCAAGGATTGATGTTCAAGGGATGGATTAGATGACCTCTTTGATCCTCTTCAGCATCTGGTCTTTGGTCTTTCATTCTTGTCTCTCTCCTGTGGTCCTTGACAATCACGTGGCCTCACTCTCTGCCTCTTCCTATGTCTTCCTCATCCACCTTAAACAATCTGCCAAGATTACAGACGTTTTCTAGTGAATGGTATCTCTTGGACAAAACATTCATCAGAAGAGGCAAATAAATCTAACAACCTAAATGATCAGCTCTGGACTTTGAACTTTTTACCTTTTCCAAGGAATGTTAGTGTCCATAGGGACTAAAAGCAGAGCAAAAGTACATCCATATGATGTATTGTTGTGTGAAAATTCCATGTAATGTTTTTACTGATCAAAAAAATTAAGAAAAGTATGAAAGAAAATGATCTCAGCCAATACATATATAATAGCATATATGTGTGTGTGTGTGCATGCACACACATACACATAGAAGAAATAGTAATTTAAAATATTCATGGAAAATAAAATTAAAAGATAAGTTCATTTTGGTGCAAAAATTTTTGAAAGCTGTGCATAGTTGTTTCATAATACACATTTTCCATGAACTTTTTGCAGATCCTTATTTGTGTGTACACAAGGATATACATACACACTATCCATAAAAAGATAAGCATGAAAAATATTTTCAGAAGAAGATCCTGCAACTTTATTGTGGCCTTGTCAGTCACCTGTTTTCTGTGGCTTAGGAATGGTTCTATCTGACTGTGGTTTTAGGGACTATATGAAAAGTGGTAACATCTCTATGGCTGATCTCTTGATAGAGCCATTAGCAGTATCTTGATCAAGAAATCAAACAGGGCCCGGCGCTGTGGCATAGCAGGTAAAGCTGCCGCCTGCAGTGCCAGCATCCCTTATGGGTGCTGCTTCGAGTCCCTGCTGCTCCACTTCCGATCCAGTTCTCTGTTGTGGCCTGGGAAAGCAGTAGAAGATGGCCCAAGTCCTTGGGCCCCTGCACCCTCATGGGAAGACCCGGAGGAAGCTCCTGGCTCCTGGCTTCAGATGGGCGCAGCTCCGGCCATTGCGGCCATCTGGGGAGTGAACCAGCAGATGGAAGACCTCTCTCTCTCTCTGCCTCTCCTTTACTCTCTGTGTAACTCTGACTTTCAAATAAATAAAATAAATCTTAAAAGAAAAGAAAGAAAGAAAGCCCAACAACTGAGTGTGCTTGGTCCCCAGGCACACTTCCAGATCCAGCCCAGGTTCATTTCATTCTAGCCACATTGGGGGAGGCTCTGCTTCAAAACCTGAGACCAGCAAAGTGTGCATTTCATTGGAACACTACTCTAGGAATACTTTCCACATTGCCTCCCTTGATGATTAGCTTATGTTTCAGACATTTGAAATTGTGCAAATGTCTTCATCCTAAACCTCTTGGACACCTATAAACGATTCAGTAATTCTCTTTCTGATAAACTACCGAATTAGTTTTTTTTCTTTTGGAATGTTTAGGGTGACTTTATGAAGTTTCTTTCCTTTGGTTTTTCTCATTTGGAGAAGTCTGGGAGCTCTTTCAATATATGTTCACATACAGAATATGAAATACATTTGTTGTTTAGGAGCAGGAATGTTAATTTCTCAGAAAACTTCTCATTTGTTATCTGAGTTGGAGGCAGAAAAGTATGCTCCAAGGAAACTTCTTTATTTTTCTGACTTCTCCAGAAGCTTTTCACAATAATATTTTTGTCTGTTACCTGTGTTATTTAAAATAATAAGTAAAATATATTAAAGAATTCATTGGAATAAACTGAGACATAAGCTGGACGTATGATGTAACACACATGACCACAACGTTAGGGACTCAAGGCAAATGTCTGTGTCCAATTTGCCACTGGAATTCTACAGCAAATGTCATACTTCCCCCAGCTACGCCCTCCCTCAAAGCAGCAGCCAGCTGCAAGACAGATTCCCACCCAGACGGAATGCAGGTGAAACATCAATACAGCAAGAGCCCAGTCAGAAGGGGGCATGTGGAGCTTGGAGAGTTTTCGAAAATTTTATTGCAAGAACACATGTGTTCATGTAGCAGATGGAAGCAATTATGGCAGGAAAACTTTGCCCTATCCTTAAGACCAAATTCCAATAATGTGAGCTCAGGCTAATGACTATCCTTGAGGACAAGTAAAATCAAACCACAGTGAATTTTGAAGATTGACTTCATATTGCATCAGGTCATGATCTGCCCTGCTAAAAACTCATCAAAAGTGAATATTATCTCTACCTCATTTCTCCTTGGAAAAGGATGTGACCTTGAACTCACTCATCTAAAATTAATATGCCTTCCTATAGTCTCTGTTACAAACCTCATCTGACACTGGTACTTTAAAGTCTGACTTGCAGAAAATACAATTATGATTGCTAATGAATAGCATGATTATTCCAGATAGGAGAAATTTACTTTGTTTGGCTATTTCAGTTCATTTGCTTTTTTCTAAAATATTCTCATTGAAAGAGAGAGGCAGATGTGTGGCATCTTTCTTAATAAATAATACCATGGGAGACAGGATGAACAAAATACAGGAAAATGCTGTTGAGTGCTGAATCTGTGACCTATAAAACAGTCAGGAATATTGGAAATAAATCTACTCCTTGAATTCCCTTGTCTATGAATTTATCCGACTTGAGTACTAATATCTCTACCCACTAAATGTTGTCATATGATGGTCTTTCCTTAATGTTCACTCTCAAAAACTTTGCTGGTAATGATTACAGATGTACAGACATGCTTGTTGTACAGTGATACATTCTCATGTGTTAGAGGAGTTCAACATCATTATCCTTATGGGACCACTGAATGAAAGATTTACGGAAAAGGAGAAGGACTAGACTATGAACATTCATTGTCCATAAGGAATGACGTCAACTGTTTTAAATCCATCTTCTGGAAAAATGCAATGTCTTAATTTCCACTAAAAGGCAGAATACATGTATAATTAACATATTTCAAAAGTTCTTACAGGAATCAGTGGCTGCTCTATCTCAAGCTCTCAAACAGGAACATCACAGGACTGTTCTTTTATTAATCCAGTTCAGAGTAAAGATACCTCACCCCGCATCAATGCCCCATATCAGCAGGAAGTAGCCATAAAGGAAAAGGTGCCACATCTCTTAATCTGTACTTGGAGTCAGGATTGACAGAGCAAGGACATAGGCCTGTGATTTTGGGCCATCTGGGTCCCACTCCCTGTATTCTTCTCCACCCCACCCTCTGCATTCTTCCCCAACTAATGGGCCCACAGAAAGGAAGGCCCACTGAGTTCTTACATGAAGAGCAAGCTCAGATCCACCTGCCTCGTGGCCCTTACCTGGCTTATGCTATACAAACGCAACCCATAACTAAATTCTTGCTCTCTGCCACATATTTGCTTTGTGTGCATTTCTGCATTTAGCCCTCTCTGAGAATTCATTTCCCTTGAATAGATTTAGTTTTGGCTGTGGGGAAAAAAGAAGGAAGGAAGGAAGGAAGGAAGGAAGGAAGGAAGGAAGGCGGGCGGGCGGAAGGAGGAGGGAGGAGGGAGGAAGGGAGGGAGAAAATTTGACTTTTTGAATATTTTGTTATGCTAAATAGAGAAGTGAATGATGAACTAAGGAAGAAAAAGAAGTCTCACAAATGTATAATATTTGTCTTAAGTTATTTAGTTAAAATGCAGGCCATATCCCAAAGGTGGTCAAACAGTTATACTAGCCCAGTGCCTTTGCACAGCTGTAGGAACCATACGCACAGTATAGTAGGAAGAGCATAGACAATAGAAGTTAGAAGTGTGGCTACCATTCCTGATTTTCCACTCTCCAGCTCTGTTCCTTTGGATAGTGGCTTGACTTCCACAGTTCTCAGTGGCTTCATACAAAACAGGAGGAACAAT
The DNA here is from genome assembly GCF_033115175.1 of Lepus europaeus. NCBI lineage: Eukaryota > Metazoa > Chordata > Mammalia > Lagomorpha > Leporidae > Lepus > Lepus europaeus. The sequence goes on from NC_084830.1 coordinate 50,549,692, forward strand.
GCCTGCTATTTTAGTGGATTAATAATTATGGACATGAGAAAATACATTTGACAGCATAAATAGAAGTGTATTTGCCTGGCTGACCCAAATAAGTAAGGGGTACCTTAGGTAGCAAAATCTGGAACACTTATTATTAGATCTACTTAATCAGAACCCCCAGACAATGATGTCTGTATCATTTGGGTACACCACATGGACTTCACTTCCTCTGAGAAAGATCTGAATATATTCATTAATTTGGGGATATATAAACTCAGAAGATACAGTCATCATGAAAAACCAAACCTTCACTGTGAAACAAACCATAATGACTGCACTGGCAATTGACTTATAAATGTTTTTATTCAGCAAACAACCCAGAGCACCTGTGATCTGTCATAATTTGTGCTAAATGCTGAGGATATAGTAATGAGAAAAACAGGGTGACAAAAGCTGAAGTCGGACCAGATGCTCAACAGAAGCTGGGGGCTGGGAAAGGTGATGAGTAGCAGTCAGGGAGTTGCTTGAACTTAACCACACAGGGCTGGGGTTAAAAACTAAAGTTCCTCAGATGGAAATTTCATGGCCTTAATGAAAAGGCAGAGGCTGATGTTCTTGATTAGTTACACTGAAATCACTGAGAACAGAGAGTTAACAATAAAATATTTCTCCATCCACCCTTCATAAATAGCATTCCACTGGCCAGCCTCTGAAGCCAACCACTACCTCTCCCATCCTTTACTATTTGATTTGTCAGCAGACCCTGTTTCTATTTTAAGGAATTCAGTGAGTTAAGCCACTGTTGGGGTGCTTGTGTCCCATATTGGGGTGCCTGGCATGGAGTCCCACCTCCACTTCCAATCTAGATTGTTACTAATGTGCCTGGGAGGCAGCAGCTGATGGCACAGGCACTGAGTCCCTGCCACTCCTGTAAGAGACCTGGATGGAATTTCTGAAATCAGACTCTGTTCTATTGTGGACATTTGAGGGGTGAGCCAGCAGATAAAATCAATCAATCAATCTCTCTCTCTTCCTCTCTCTCTCTCTCTCTCTCTCTCTCTTTCTCTCTCTTTCTCTTTGTGGGTCTGTGCTTGTGTGTATGTGTTAGTCAACCTTTCAAATAAATAAAATTGAACAAATAAATGAAATCACATCAAGTTTCCCCAAGGCCCCAAGGATACCCTATACTGTAAGGTACTGTCAAGATAGTACTACTGAAGACTTTCCTATTTGTTTTACTCATGGCATTTTCAATAATTTCATATTTTTAAAGATTTATTTATGTATTTGAAAGGCAGAGTTACAAAGAGAGAGGGAGAGATCTTCCATCTGCTGGCTCATTCCCCCGATGGCCGCATGGCTGAGGCTGGACCAGGCTGAAGCCAGGAGCCAGGAGCTCCTTGCAGGTCTCCCACAATGTGGCAGGGACCCAACGGCTTGGGCCATATTTTTCTGCTTTCCCAGATGTATTAGCAGGGACCTGGATTGTAAGTGGGCAGTCAGAATACGAACTGGTGCCCATATGGGGTGTTGACATTGCAGCTGACAGCTTTACCAGCTATGCTACAATGCTGGCCCCTTCCAATTATTTCTTTACAAAAGGGCTAGAGTAATTTTTTTTAATTTAAAAAAATCAAAATACATTATTCCTGCTTAAAATCGCTTTAATAATTATCCACTCACCAAAAGATAAAATCCAAACCCCTCCATGGCCTTCAAAGCCCAACTTCCCTCCCTAGATCCCTCTCTTTCCCTATTTCACTCTTCGATGAGCTGCTATCATGCTGACTGTTTCTTCCAAGAACTCAAAATGCTTTTTCTAGTCTACAAGCCATAGCCCTACTTATTCTGCCTTAACCATTTTTCTCTTAGGTCTTCAAATCGTTGGCTCATTCTCAGCTTTCAGGTTTCGGTTCAGATGTGGCTTGCTCAGAGAAGCCTGCCCTGGACACCTTGGGAAGCGGTCTCTCACAGCTGCTCTCCAGTACTTAGCTCAGAGACTTATTTCATGGATATATCACAATCCATCACTTGTGTATCTTCCAACCCTTCCGCTCCCCCATTTTAGTTCCATTAAGATGTGGATGTTTGTCTATCTTACACATTGCTTTATCCTCACCTATCATGAGATAGGCACTAAAAGCTATTCAGATGAATATGTGAATAATATAAACCAAACCATGTTCATAATTTGTTTAAAATAGAAATGTAAGAGTAAACAAGAAGATGTCACTAACAATCACTTAAGACACAGAGGGAGCATAGTAAGGCAAGGAAAGAGAGTTTGAAGCAAGAAACTAAAAGGCATGCGCAGAAAGATAGAAGAGCAGTTGTGATGTGATTAAGAGAAACAAGGGGCTGTTCCACACAGTAGAAAAGCTCTGAGTACTGCCAAGGGCTTGTCCCAAGCAATCACATGTTTTAAGATTTCATCTAAGGAAAACACAACTGAATTAACAAAGCACAGCACACAAGACCAACACTGCAGTCACCTAGTGAAGAAAATAATACAATATGCCAACATATTTTACTTTATTTAGTGAGAAATGACAAAAAAATAATGTCTAACACTGGGAACCCATAAGCAGGTCTGATGACTAGGGAAATAGGTATGACAGATGACAGCGTGGAGTGGGGAAAGACTGGTTAGAAGAAGACACTTTGGGAAGTTTAAAAATATGTATTTATTTATTTATTTACTTGACAAAGAGAGACCTCCCATCTGCCGGTTCACTTCCCATATGCCTGCGTCAGCTAGGGCTGGGCCAAACGCAAGGACCCAGAATTCAATCCAGGTCTCCCACATGGGTGGCAAGGAACCAGGTACTTGAGTAATAATTAGCTGTGGGGCTGGAGCTGTGGCGCACTAGGTTAATCCTCTGCCCGCAGTGCTGGTATCCCACATGAGCGCCAGTTCTAGTCCCAGTTGCTCCTCTTCCAGTCCAGCTCTCTGCTGCAGCCTGGGAGGGCAGTGGAGGATGGCCCAGGTGCTTGGGTCCCTGCACTCACATGAGAGACCAGGAGGAAGCACCTGGCTTCTGGCTTCAGATTGGCGTAGAGCCGGCTGTAGTGGCCTTTTGGGGAGTGAACCAACGGAAGGAAGACCTTTCTCTCTGTTTCTCTCTCTCTCACTGTCTGTAACTCTACCTGTAAAATAAGTAAATAAAATCTTTTAAAAAAATAATAATCTGCTGTTTCCCAAGGTATACATTAGCAGGAAGATAGAATCACACTACACTGTGAGTAGATTCTATTAGTCCCTTTTCACAGATGAGAAAATGAAGGCTTCCAGGGGATATGTCACTTGCAAAAGTTCACAGAGTTAACAGGTACCAAACAAGGATTCCACCACACTGTAAAATTCCACTTTCTTAATCACCATCCTGTGTGGCTTCTCAGATGTTTTGAAATGTAGATCTAGGAATCAGTTGAAGGTAGAAATTAAACATTCGCTCTTGCCAGTCAGCAGCATCCAGAAAAGCCAGTCACAGTGTAGCTGAAAATTATAATCAGATGGGTAAGTTTTAGATGGTGCTGCTGGCCAGGTTCCTCCCAGAACAATTAAATCAGAATCTCTGGTGAGGGGCTGGCGCTGTGGTGCAGCAGGTTAACGCCCTGGCCTGAAGTGCCAGCATCCCATATGGGTGCCAGTTTGAGACCCTGCTGCTCCATTTCCAATCCAGCTCTCTGCTATGGCCTGGGAAAGCAGTAGAGGATGACCCAAGTCCTTGGGCCCCTGCACCTGTGTGGGAGACCCAGAAGAACCTCCTGACTCCCGGCTTTGGATCGGCACAGCTCCCGCTGTTGTTACAATCTGGGGAGTGAACCATCGGATGGAAGACCTCTCTCTCTCTCTCTCTCTGCCTCTCCTCTCTCTGTGTAACTCTGACTTTCAAATAAATAAATCTTAAAAACAAACAAACAAACAAACAAAAAAGAATCTCTGGTGAAGGGAAAGTGGAGCTTAGGCATTAGGAGATTTTAAAAGTGTCACACGAGGAAGCTGTTTGGCACAGCATTTAAACTGTTGCTCAGGATGCTGCCATCCCATATTGAGTGTGTGGGTACAAGTCCTGCCTCTGCTCCTGATTTCAACTTCCTGCTAATGTGTACACTGGGGCAGTGAGTGAAGGCTCGACTCAAGTGATTGGATTCCTGCCACTCATGTGGAAGACCAGATAAAATTCCAAGCTCTTGGCTTCAGTGTGGTCCAGTGTTCATTAATTGCAGGCATTTGGGGAGTAAACCAGCGATTAGATCTCTGTGTCTCTGTCTCTGTGCCTCTCAAATAAATTAAATAGATGAATAATATTTTTAAGATTTATTTATTTATTTGAAAGTCAGAGTTACACAGAGAGCAGAGAGAGAGAGAGAGAGAGACGTCTTCCATCACTGGTTCACTCCCCAGATGGCCACAATGGCCGGAGCTGTGCCAGGAGCTGAGCCAGGAGTTTCCTCCGGGTCTTCCCACATGGGTGTAGGGGATCAATGACTTGAGCCACCTTCTTCTGCTTTCCCAGGCCACAGCAGAGAGATGGATTGGAAGTGGAACAGCCGGGACTTGAACTGGTGCCCTCGAACCGGTGCAGCGGCACTGCAGGCGGTGGCTTTATTCGCTATGCCACAGTGCCGGCCCCGTGAATAAATTTTTAGAATGTGCCACTGGTGATGCAATGTGCAGTTTTTTTTAAGGTATAAAAATTCCCATTTTAAAATTTATTTTTGGGCGGGTGCTACGGCTTAGTGGTTTAAGCTGCTGCTTGTAGCACCGTATCCCATATAGGTGCCAGTTGGAGTCCCAACTGCTCTGCTTCAGATCCATATGGGAAACCTGGAGGAAGCTCCTGGCTTCTGGCTTTGGCCTGGTCCAGCCCTGGCCATTGTGGGCATTTGGGGAGTGAACCAGCAAATGAAGCGCTCTCTCTCTTCCTATCCCTCTCTCTAATTCTGATTTTCAAATAAATAAATCTTTAAAAATAAATGAATAAAAAACTTATCTTTTAAAATATTTATCTGACAAGTTCTGCTAGAAAAAGCTCTATCTGATATTGGTCTAAATTGCCAGTCCTTTTTGACTTGTCAATGGACCTTCGCAGGTGTTTCAAGGACTAGTCTTTTGTCATCTCATTTCTGCATTGCCCTGTACTAGTCTAATTAGTTCATTTCTGAGCCTCATGCTAGTCCTTTTGGGCATGTTTGCTTATGGGCTGGCAGAGCAGGCTTTCTGGGAGCTGGCATTGTGGCTTAATAGGTTAAATCACCTACTTGTGACATCAGCAGTCAATGCTGGGTTGAATCCTGGCTGCTGCGCTTCTGATCCAGCTCCCTGCTAACATGCCTGGAAAAACAGCAGAAAACAGTCCAAATACATATACCCTTGTCATCCATGTGGGAGACCCAGATACAGGTCATGGCTCCTGGGTTCTTCCTGACCCAGCCCTGGCTATTACATGCTTTTGGGGAGTGAACCAGTGGATGAAAGATCTCTTTGTCTTTTTCTTTCTATGTGTGTCACCCTGCCATTCAAATAAATAAATCTTGGGCGGGTGCTGTTTTGAGTCCAATATGGGTGCTGGTTTGAGCCCATGCTGCTCCACTTTCGATCCAGCTCCCTGATCACGTGCCTAGGAAAGCAACAGAAGATGGACCAAGTGCTTGGGCCCCTGCACTCACATGGGAGACCTAAAAGAATCTCCTGACTCTTGGCTTCAGATCCGTCCAGCTCCAGCCATTGCAGCCATTTGGAGAATGAACCATCTGATGGAAGACTTCTCCCTCTGCCTCTTTCTCTCTATAACTCTGGCTCTCAAATAAATCAATAAATCTTTAAAAATAAAAAAATAAATCTTAAAAAAAGTGCTTTCTATTTCATGCAGTGACATTCTGTTACAGTCTTCAAATATAGAGACTTCAACTATATGTTTTGCTGTGTTAAACTAAATTTAACTTGACAGCATAGTAATATATGTGTACATCACACATGAAATAAAATATTATGTAATAAAGCAATTATGAGATAATGTTCACCTCCTTTCTAACATTTTATGAAAAAAATTATTTCAACTTTTCACCAGCGTTTTCAACATCAGTGTCTTCCTCATTAGAGAATCTTCAGTCATGTAAAATAGATGCCTAAGCACATCATGTTCATTTCTATTTTTAAGACAGAATAAATTTTGAAATGACGAATAAGTCTGTGACTAAAAATTTCAAGCCATAAGAGTCCCTCTTTTTTTTTTTTATAATATCAGTGCAGGTGTTTCATTTTATCTCAAACAATGTATAAGACATAACTGCTTACTATCTTAAGTTTTAAATTTTATCTGGTATCACATAAATTTTTATGTATGTCGTTTTGAGTTCGTTTGAATTCTCCCACAGTCTGAACTGAGACAAGGATGTGCGGGAGGTGGTGTCTGTGGATGTGATTCCAGGAATCAAGAGAGAGCAGGCAAGGAGAGTGAGGCAGGAAAAGACAAAAGATGAGGTCAAGAGCACAGTATATAGAGCTTGCTGCTGTGGGCGGCGAGGGTAGAACTAGGTCAGTTCCACCAGGATCTGCTGAGCAGTTCCGGGAGTCTCCCAGAATTGTGCACCCAAAGGCTGGAAGGAAGGCTGGAAGAGGCACTCACGACTTCCTCCCCTATCTGTACAGGTAGCCCTAGGGGCCTTTATTTCCCATTGCTTGCACATCAAAGAAGCTACAGTGCAATAGTCCCAGTGGCCCCCACAGTTTCCAAGAAGCCCTGGGGGGTGGAAATCCTGTGCCTGAGACAGGACCATGCTGGCAACAGGATTGTCAGGCTTTCCAAAAAATTATCAAAATTAGAATTGGGGCTGACTCCGTGGCTCACTTGGTTAATCCTCCACCTGTGGTGCAGGCATCCCATATGGGCGCCGGGTTCTATTCCCAGTTCTTCCTCTTCCAGTCCAGCTCTCTGCTGTGGCCCGGAAAGGCAGTGGAGGATGGCCCAAGTCCTTGGGCCCTGCACCCACATGGGAGACCAGAAGGAGGCACCTGGCTCCTGGGTTCGGATAGGCGTAGTTCCAGCTATAGCGGCCACTTAGGGGGTGAACCAACAGGGACTGCTCCAATGCAGCTTCTTTTTTTTTTTAACTTTTACTTAGTAAATATAAATTTCCAAAGTACAGCTTATGAATTACAATGGCTTCCCCCCCCCCATAACTTCCCTCCCACCCGCAACCCTCCCAACTCCCGCTCCCTCTCCCATTCCATTCACATTAAGATTCATTTTCGCTGGCACCTTGGCTCAACAGGCTAATTCTCCACCTTGCGGCACCTGCACACCGGGTTCTAGTCCCGGTTGGGGTGCCAGATTCTGTCCTGGTTGCCCCTCTTCCAGGCCAGCTCTCTGCTGTGGCCCGGGAGTGCAGTGGAGGATGGCCCAAGTGCTTGGGCCCTGCACCCCATGGGAGACCAGAAGGAGGCACCTGGCTCCTGCCTTCAGATCAGCGTGGTGCGCCAGCCACAGCGCGCCGGCCGTGGCAGCCATTAGAGGGTGAACCAACAGCAAAAAGGAAGACCTTTCTCTCTGTCTCTCTCTCTCACTATCTACTCTGCCTGTCAAAAATTTAAAAAAAAAAATTCATTTTCAATTATCTTTATATACAGAAGATCAATTTATTATATATTAAGTAAAGATTTCAACAGTTTGTACCCACACAGAACATAAAGTGTAAAATACTGTTTCAGTACTAGTTATAGCATTAATTCACATTGAACAATACATTAAGGACAGAGATCCTACATGAGGAATAAGTGCACAGTGACTCCTGTTGTTGACTTAACAAATTGACACTCTTGTTTATGGCGTCAGTAATCTCCCTAGGCTCTAGTCATGAGTTGCTGAGGCTATGGAAGCCTTTTGAGTTTGCGGACATCGATCTTATTTAGACAAGGTCATAGTCAAAGTGGAAGTTTACTCCTCCCTTCAGAGAAAGGTACCTCCTTCTTTGATGGCCCATTCTTTCTACTGGAATATCACTTGCAGAGATCTTTCATTTAGGTTTTGGGTTTTTTGTTTGTTTGTTTTTTTGCCAGAGTGTCTTGGCTTTCCATGCCTACAATACTCTCATGGGCTCTTCAGCCAGATCCGAATGCCTTAAGGGCTGATTCTGAGGCCAGAGTGCTGTTTAGGACATCTGCTATTCTATGAGTCTGCTGTGTATCCCAATTCCCATGTTGGATCGTTCTCTCCCTTTTTGATTCTATCAGTTAGTATTAGCAGGCACTGGTCTTGTTTATGTGATCCCTTTGACTCTTAGACGTATCAGTATGATCAATTGTGAGCTGAAATTGATCACTTGGACTAGTGAGATGGCATTGGTACATGACACCTTGATGGGATTGAATTGGAATCCCCTGGCACATTTCTAGCTCTACCATTTGGGTCAAGTCAGCTTGAGCATGTCACAAATTGTATCACTGTAGCTTCTTTGATGTGCAAGCAATGGGAAATAAAGGCCCCTAGGGCTACCTGTACAGATAGGGGAGGAAGTCGTGACTGCCTCTTCCAGCCTTCCTTCCAGCCTTTGGGTGCACAATTCTGGGAGACTCCCGGAACTGCTCAGCAGATCCTGGTGGAACTGACCTAGTTCTACCCTTGCCGCTCACAGCAGGAAGCTCTATATACTACGCTCTTGACCTTTCTCTCTATCTCTATCTCTCAATGTCTAACTCTGTCAAATAAATTTAAAAAAAAAATTAGAATTGGTTTGAGTATATTTGATGCAGGCCACCAGAGGTGTCTACCACACTTCTCTAATTCAAGCTGTATGGTTTATACTGACATGCAACAGCATCCCCTGACTCACACTGCCCAATGTCTCTTCCACTACCCAGATAATCATTTTCAACTCATTTGCCTATTTGTAATTTTATTCCAATGATGTGTTTAGTATGCTGTTTCTTGATACATCAATTTCAGATGTTTTCTATTGTCTTTCTATTATAAATAATATTTAGCCTTCTGCCTAAGATACACCCTCCATATGTTGAAAAATATTTATCTTCTCTTATATCCCAATGTGTCATAATTTGAAGTATTATTTTAAATATTTTAAATATCTATCAGTATAATTATACACAATTGAAAGATATAGTAATACAATTTGTTTTCCTGGGCAATTTTTGTTTTCCTGGAGTTACAAGAATTTTTTTTCCTTGTTGTCTTTTGCCATCAAAAATTTATCTCTATACTTTCTGAGGAACTGAAAATTACGACTCTATATGCTATTTCAGATTCTTTTTGATTTACTTATTTGAAAATCAGAGAAACGGGGAAAAAGAGAGCAAGAGAGACAGACATACAGACCAACAGAGAGAGCTTCTATCTGCTAGCTCACTTTCCAAATGCCCACAATGGCCAGTCCTGGGCCAGGCTGGAGACAGGACCCAGGAACTTGGTCCAGGTATCCCACATGGATGGCAGGGTCCCAATTGCTTGAGCCATCACCCTTGTCTCCCAGGGAATTGCTGGGAATCCAGAGTCGGAGCTAGAGACAGAAATCGAACACAGGTGCCCCAGTACAAGACACATGTGTCTCAGCTGCTAGACTAAAGTCTGCTTCCCTTAGACGTATTTCTCCTGGACTCCTGCATTTTCCTTTTTCCATTGGGCATCCTTGACTTTACCTCACAGTCATCCTGAGTTTCGCTTCTCCTCTTACCTGGTTTCTTTTTACTTTACCTCCTGTTCCCTTGGTCCATGTTTCCTTATATTTATGTTCCCCCTGAAGAAGAGCGCCCAGGAAGTAAATTTTTTGAGATCTGGATCATGTAGAAGCATGTTTCCTCTGTACCCTCACTGATCCATCATTGGGAAGAATATAAAATTTTAGGTTGAAATTCTTTTTCAGAATTTCAAAACTAATGCATCTTAACTTAATTTTGCTGTGGTACAATGGGTCTTCCAAATTTCTGACGCTTTGAGTGTATTTTCTTCCGGTATTTGTCCTGTTTCTTTTCCCCGTCTACAATAATTTCCATGCAGATTTTCATACGATGCACTAGGTATTTTATAGGCCATTTTCAATCTGAAAATCCAGGTTTCCTCGAGTTTTAGAAAATTTCTTTCACTATTGTTTAATAACATCTTCATTCTTTTGTGTTCTTTTTTGTCTGATTCGTCATTTCTTTGTCATCTTGCTCTATTTTCTGGGTGATTTATTTCTCCATTATTAAAGTTATTGTTTCATCTTAAAGCTCTTTCTTGGTCTCTGATTTGTCCCCTGTGAATTTCTGTTTCCTGACTTGTTTTGAGTACCCTATCCTTGGTCATGCTGTCTTGCCCTGAGGCTACTATCGTGTCCTTTGTTGTTAGGTCTCTAATGCCTCCTGAATTGATATACAGAAATGAATTCTCCAAGAATATAATTATGTCTGTTTCTCAAGTTTACTTCTGCTCTTTGCATTGTTTTTGTTTCTTACACATTTTCTTTCCCTGTTTATTTAGGTTTTCTTCTTAGAATCATGCCACTAATGTCAGATAGCTTGAGCGATTCACTCATTCACAAACCCAAGTCCCCAGAAAGCTGACTGGAAGGTCTGCGTGTGGAAACAGCATTTGTCAACTGCTAGGCCTCATTACAGGATGCTTGAGTGAGGACATGTCCATTCTCATGGGGACTTTAATTATTTTTTTCTTTTACCTTAGCACCTCAGCTCCACCATCTAGTCTGCCTGCAATCCAGATAATGATGACTCTATGGTTTAGTGTCTCCAGAAAATAAATTTCTGTTTTCCTAGCAGATGAAGAAAGTATCATCTTTCTGGGGATAAGACATAGGTGTGGGAGAACTGGGGGATCTGAGAGTCTAGTTTCTTCTTATTAGAAACTTTCTAATGACTTATCTATTTTTCCAGCCGGTCTCTCATTCACATTTTCTAGAGAAGAGAGTCAGTGCCTTAATCCTGGGTCTCTCAATACCTTTTATTTTACACGAATAACCTTCCTTCTCATTGATGTCCATCTCGGGTGTGCTGAGGCACAGCGTCCTCTAGTCTGTTGAGTCAGTTATGCTTCACCCATCTGTTTTCCATCTTCTGTATCTCATCCACTCCTGTTCCCTTGTGTCCCTAAAGGGTGACATTCTACCCTTTTTGATTCATTAACTGTAATATCAAAGGGGTTTCAGAAATGTGAATATATATCACATGCCAGTATACTTAGTGAAAAATCCAACTGTTATAATTCTTTTATTCTTCACATTTTTGTTGCTAACTGCCATTGAACAAATTCATAAAATAAAGTAATTCATTAACCAAAAGACTGTGGAAAGGAATTAACCTTCATCTAGTCACATCTATAAGACAAGCACAATACTAGGTGTTTCTAACAAAAAATCAGATTGGATCCTTAACATCTCTGCTGTTCTGTAATGACCATTTTACAGATGAGAAATGGAAACTCAGGAAAATGAAGTCATTTTACTAAGATCACAAAGCTAGCAAGTGGAGAGACTAAGACTTGAGTTCAATGCTTATGGTCTCTTCAGTGCTGCAGTGATTGTCCCTTAAGTAATTTCTCTCAAATGCAGGGAAATGTCTCAGAATGTCAACGTATACCATCACCGTCAAACAGGAATATAAGCATTTCATTATTTCACAAAGAATAGAGACTGTTTTGGGGGCTAAGTGCTAAATCTAAGATTTTCTCTTAAAATTATTCCATATCTCTCTTTAGAAATGACTTTTGCTTGAATGATTTGATGTAGAGGCAATTGGGGGTGGGGAGGGCAACCTAATCTTGGTGCCTTGCCCTGAGGCATATAGCTTGGATTTGTTGTTTAACTCCTTCAAATCAAAAAGCATTCTTAGCAAGCCAGGAAAGCAAGATGCTTTCCCCCGTAGAGGTCTGGCTGAGGAACAAGAGCCCTAGATGAAGTTCCAAGAAAGCAAAGTTTCAGCCATATGGGACAATGACTGCGTATCGCCAACTCCAAAAACCATAGTCTCAAGCTGGAAATCAAAGGAAAGTGAGAACGTCTCATCCAGAGCCTTGAGGGTTGGATAACAGAGCCCAGACTGGAAATGTGATGTGGACTCACTTACCATTTTGCACATTAGCTTGAGTCACCAGCCACGCACATTTAGTCTAGGAAAGACCTTTTCCCCTGGGGTTCTTCCCAGTTTCTTCAATGCCAGCTGCCTTAGGAATGCCAATGTAGGGCCAGTATGTGTTTTAGCCATTCATGTAGAACCTTTAGTTTGGTAAGTCACAGGACCAGTGAGGAAGACCTTATAGCACTTTATTCTTAGAGACTGTACTCACTCCCCTCTTCCATTTCTCCTTTTCTGCGTCTCACAATATCACTCCCTTACATTATCCTAGCACATGCAAACACACACACTCACAGAAAAACCCAGCATGTATTTATGAACCAAATCCCTCATACCAAGGCGTCCTAATTCATATATAGTAAAAAGTTCTTTTTTTCCCCAATGATAAATCTTCCATTTTTTTCAAGTAAAAAACTCCTCTGTGCAAAGCTATCATGTCGTCATTTTCCTTTTATTTAAGGGAAACTTCTCACGGAATAGAGTCTTCTTCTTCAACTTTGGTGAATATGCTGCTGGATTCCAAACTGCATTAGGGCTTTCATTATGATTTATAAAACCCATATGCACAAATATAGTTAATACATTAAATAAAGATTATAATACACCTCTATAGACATTGTGTGCCATACAGTCAAGAGGACTAACTTTATTTTACACTGTCTTACAGCAGAGCAGAAGTAATGCTATACTCAGCATGCCACGGGTAAAGAATCCAGAGCAAAGAAGATAAAAATACACAAATAAAAATCCATGACAGCATAGTCTTTTTTTTTTTTTTTTGACAGGCAGAGTGGACAGTGAGAGAGAAAGGTCTTCCTTTTTGCCTTTGGTTCACCCTCCAATGGCCGCTGCGGCCAGCTCATCGCGCTGATCCGAAGCCAGGAGCCAGGTGCTTATCCTGGTCTCCCATGCGGGTGCAGGGCCCAAGCACTTGGGCCATCCTCCACGGCACTCCCGGGCCACAGTAGAGAGCTGGCCTGGAAGAGGGGCAACCGGGACAGAATCTGGCACCCCGACCGGGACTAGAACCTGGTGTGCCGGCACCGCAGGTAGAGGATTAGCTTATTGAGCTGCGGCGCCGGCCACAGCATAGTCTTATGACATGCTGCTTTATTATCATTCTTAATAAGAATATTGATAGGGTAAGAAGTATTTCTTTATTGGAATATCCTTATAATCATTTCTCAGCTGCATTATAGAAAGAAAAACAAGAGCTCAAAATGTTTTGTATCAAAGTATTTATTTAGGATCTATCCACACCCAGTCCCAGAATTGAGAGACCAGGAGCCCCCAAAGTAAAATAGAACAAATGCTCTGGCCGAGGGCATTGTTTCAGCTGGTATCATGAGGCTGATGAGGAGAGCTAAGGCAAAATTCACAGTCTGACTGGATTGCAGATGCTCGGGGGATGGAAAGTCGATTATGGTCTTTTCACCTTTATATTGTGGTGGCTAAATGCAGAGCAGGTTTGTAACTTAGATATGCTAGTTTTGTGTAAGGCTAGTTGAGTGATCTCCGAGAAATGATTTATGGAGGTCTTAAATCCGTTGTTAGCAGGCAAGAGCCACATTTCATGTGTGACTGGTGTAAGTCGTCCTTCATGACACTGTTCTATTGGTTTTGCCCATTTTCGCATCATTATTCAACATTTTCTAAGAACAATTCTTCCACTCCGTGAGCAATAAAAGAAGCTGGTATTATTGATTGCCTATAACATGCCAAGCTCTGTGTTTGAAACTTGAGTCACATTATTTCTAATCTTAGAACAACCTGACAAAATGGGCATTATCCCCATTTTGTCCAAGAATAGACTGCGGTTCAAAAAGATTAAACAATGAAATAAATATATTTCAAACCAGATCCATCAGACACAGAATCCTGTACTTTTTCTACTATATTAAGATGCATTCCTTCCTAAAATTCAATCTGAACACTTAATTTCTCACTCTTAATGACTTCTATAAAATGCCATTGTTACTGGAGAAGCAAGGGTTCTTGTCTTCGGACAAGAAAGAATTCAAGCATGAGACAGAGAGCAGGGGAAAGCAGCATAGCAAGGTTCATTAGGGAGGGACATCCGTAAGAACGGATCGACACCTCTCCAGACAGAACCTGAGAGTGCCCAGTCACTCAGCCTGGGGGAGAGCAGGGTTACGTGGTTCAGTGGAGAGAGTACACCAGGGCAGGCCAGGCAGGCGGCTCAGCAGAGAGGCAGAGGGCTGAGCGCATTGCCTGGTTGAGGCCGGAGGTTTTTAAGGGGATGAGTCTTGCTTTCCTGCCTCCTCTCCTCCTCGCACAAAGACTTTTTGGATGTAAATATGAAAAATTCCTTTCTGAGTTTCCCCCGCTGAAGTTATCAGACAGGGGGAAGCCTGGCTGGCATATCCCCGGTTAGAGGAAGGATGGTTATTGGGTAGAAGGGGCAAGATGTTTGAAGTGCAGATGCTGGGCTGCACCTGGAAGGTTCTCTGGATGACTTTGAGATGCGGATGCTGGACCTGGATGTCAATGCCTTAGGCCTTTGTCACACACACTTAGGCTCATTTCTGACTTCCTACCTAACACCATGATTTTCACGCTATGGGCCATGGAGCCATGCCTGCTCAATATCCTCCCGAGCTTGTTCAGAGGCATTTAGCAAAGCTAGTTAGTGTTAGATATCACACACTTTGCACACAGGTATCTGGAGAAATGTGAAGGGCTCCAAAGATATTTCGAAAAAAATTAAGTAAATGTTAGTAACAGGGACATGGGAAAATACAGACCAACTGGAGCAAACTTAGAAAATGGGAACCCAAACAGTGGGTGGCCCTGAAGTCCTGTAGTAAGTGTTCAATAAACCATATGCATTTCGTGTGGCTTACAAGCCAATGGGAGGCAGATTCGATTTAATCACTCTCATCAATAATTGAAAGGAGGATATTTATATCAGAGTGCCTGGATTTGAGTTTTAAATCTACTTCCAATTCCACCTTTCTGCCAATACATACCCTGGGAGGCAGCAAATGAGGTCCCAGTATCTGAGTCCCCACCACCCCTGCTGGAGATCCAGACTGATTTTCAGTTCCTGGCTTGAGCCTGGCTCAGCCCTTGACTGTTGCAGTCATTTGGACAAACGGCAGTCAGAAGATACTTCTCTCTCTCTCTCTCTCTCTCTCTCTCTTTTTCTCTGTATCTCTGCCTTTCAAATATAGTAAAAAGTAAAAGAAAATAAATCAAAAGATGGTTAGTGATGAGTCATCCTGTCTACCAAATGGAATTAATTGTAGGGAATTCTGGAATCAGGTTTCTTTCAACCCTGGTTGGAAATTGGCAATGCTGCTGCTACCTGCCAAATATGTGCCACAGATACTTTGGGAAAGAATTAAACTGGCACATATTGGTTTGCCAACAGTTATTTAATAAGAAACTTAGATGACATTACCAAAGCCCTTGTATTTGTTTTATTTATTTCTTTTAAAAATTTTTGGATTTGTGTGTCCTGCCCTAGGTTTCAGGCCAAAATGCTTAATTAATGCTCAATCAACACAGCCCCTGTGCTGATGAGCTAATATTATATTTATTTCAGTGATGAAGAAAGTGACATACTAGGTAGAAAACTAGGCAAGGTGTTAAAAAATAAGGCCCCCAGCCCTCTGCTCAGTACTTCTTTTGGACATCCTTTAGGCGCTTTCTGTGTTGTTACAGAGCCTTGAGCCAGATAGTGTCATGTGTGTGGAAATGCGTGTCCACTATGGGTATTGCCTGATTTCCCTTACATGTGACTGCCAGTTCCTATAAACAGGAGCCAATATCTGATAACATCACAGAGTTCAAATCATGTAGGAGTGTTATTTTCTGTGTCTTTGATGGAATGGGAAAGACAGAAAGTAATTAAAATGGATAAATTGAAATCGGTCTTCTGCTTTTATGTAGATCTGGTTAATCACAGACATGAACTGGGTAGCTAGCCCTGGATCCATGAAAGAATAATGAAATTCTGCAGGTGTACTTTTTTGTTCTAATCCTGTGAACTGAGAGTGTTCTTGGATCCACCTAAACTAAGAAAGTCTAATTGAACATCACAAGGTAGATCTACCATCTATTTTTACATTGTTAGACATAAACACTTGTATTTTAAGTTCTTCCTAGATGGGGGTCAATTTCTTTCCTGTTATTAAAAACTCTTTATTGCATTTCCTGTCATGGTGATTGTTAGTTTTGTTTGTGATAATCTTGAATAATTCTGTAACTGTGTATGCAGAATACATTTCAACGTCTATTTTATGGGGAAAATGTTGAGAACATTTTGTACTTTGTCCTCATCACTTCTAACACATGTTCCAGATGTTTCTGTACATGTAAATACTGTCATAGGACCTGTAAACTGTTGTTCCTTGGGTGAAGTGACATCAATTATTTTCTCGTATTATGTTTTTTTTTTTTTTGTGGCAGACAAGGGGAAAGGAAGAAAAAAGAGTTCATCCCTTATGCAAACTTTTATTTCTTGACAGCAAATGGATTTAATGAAAAAATCTCTAATAATATGGTCTGATCTCTCTGCTTAATTACCTTAAGTTGCAAATAGATTAAGTGCTAAATAAAACCTTTATCCTGTGAACAATAAAGTTCTCTAAAATCTGTAGGAATTGTCAAGAACCAACAAATCCTTCCTTTGTGTATATGAGTAGTTGATAAGCCTTATATTTACTAAGAGTTTGATCTCAGAACTGATTATTCAGAGGAAAAAGAAAAATATTTTAAAGCATTCCTAAAAAGGCAAAGCTGCAGGAATTGCATCTTTCTCCAGGAGGAGTCATTTCTAGAGAAATATTTCTCAATTTTTCTCTCTTGTCCTCAAGACTTCCAATACTGCAATTAAAAATATATATTTTTGGCTAATCCTCTGCCTTGCGGCGACGGCACACCGGGTTCTAGTCCCGGTTGGGGTGCCGGATTCTATCCCGGTTGCCCCTCTTCCAGGCCAGCTCTCTGCTATGGCCCGGGAAGGCAGTGGAGGATGGACCAAGTCCTTGGGCCCTGCACCCGCATGGGAGATCAGGAGAAGCACCTGGCTCCTGGCTTCGGATCAGCGAGATGCGCTGGCCGCAGCGGCCATTGGAGGGTGAACCAGCGGCAAAAAGGAAGACCTTTCTCTCTGTCTCTCTCTCACTACCCACTCTGCCTGTCAAAAACAAATATATATATATATATATATATATATATATATATATATATATGTTCTGGGAAGGCAGGTCCTTATTTCTCTCTGTGTATGCATATATTTGTATGTATTTGTTTGTGATTGTAAACCACAGCCAAGGTACCTTTCTCTAAAAAGAGGAGAGAACTTCCACTTTGCTTATGGCCCTGTCTAAATACTGAAGGAGTTGGTGGATTCAAAAGGCTTCCATAGCCTTGGCAGCTCATGCAAGAGCCTTGGGTGATCACTGACGTCATGAAAGAGTGTTAATTGTTAAATCAACAACAGGAGTCACTATGAACTTACTCCCCATGTAGATCCTCTGTCCTTAATGAGTTGTATTATGAGAATTAATGGTAAAACTTGTCTTCAAGAGGTACTTTATACTTTGTGTGTCTGCATTGGTTCAAACTGTTGAAATCTTTACTTAGGATAGAGTTGGTCTTCTGTATTTAAAGATAATTAAAAATGAATCTTAATGAAGAATGGGATGGGAGAAGGAGTAGAAGGTGGGACAGGAATTGGGGTGGGAGGGCAGGTTTGGGGGAAGAACTGCTATATTCCAAAAGTTGTACCTATGAAATGTATATTTATTAAATAAAAGCTTTCTAAAAAAATCTCCACAGCCAAACAGAATAGAGAATTTTGGTTATAAATTAGACCCTGAGGTCACACTTCATGAACAACTTGACCCTCTCATATTCCCATTGCTGGGTATGGTGAGAACGAATGGGACAAAATAAGCATTTATATGTGTACAATGCAGTGTTTTGAGATGCCTTATTGGAATGTAACAGGTTACTTTAAACTCTTCATCTAAGGGCATCTGAACCTTAAAAACACAGCAAGTGTTCAGGAGACTGAAAAACAGCCCCGCCATGTCTTCTCTCCACCAGGAATTCAGAAACAACAAGGTATTTCTGAAAAAAAAAAAAAAAACAAAAAAAAAAAAACAAAAAAAAAACTGTACTTCCTTGGCAACATTTTGACAGAAGAAATTCTCTAGGTTCCTTTTCCCCACAGCCTGCTTCTACCCAGCATAAACATAACCAAACTGTTCAATTACATAATGGCTATTTTAATTATTATTTTGTTTAAGACAAAATGTATATTAGCTCCTACGAAGTTCATTTTTAGCAGGAGGGTGAAACTGCGTAGCTGTGAAAGGGAAGCTTTCCTTGTAGCCCTGCAGGGGTCTGGGTTGAGGGTGGCCCTCCGTTCTCCCTCATGGCCAGCCAGGTCTCTTACCATTTTATTTCAATTATTACCAAAAGCTATCCATGTAGGAGTAGTTCCATAAAACTGAAAATTGCAGTTAAGTTCACATCTTAACAGCATTTCAAGTGCACATTGTAACAGAGTCTCCCAGTAATCAAGTTGCAGGAAGGCTGTTATAATAGTCTTTCTCTCTCTCTGAATTGCAGTGGGAAAGGCAGATGTGGAAATTATGAGTAATGTAATTGATGATCTTAAAGCTTTTAAATACCCAAGCTCTCAACAATCAAGATCTATTTGAGTTCAGAATCTAATAAGAAGTAAATACAATGGGTTTCAATAAGACGTTTTATCAGGAGCTCAGCAGCACTTTGCTCCTTCTGCTTTTATGGGTAACATTATCATCTCATCAGCCGACAAGTTGGAGAATTTTATTGTGACACATAATCATTTTTAGTTCATCATATTTCTCCTTTTCCTTGTGCAGTTTTTTTCAAATGAAGTTTGCTCATTAAATATACCATTTTAGAGGGTTTTTTTCCTATTAGATTTAAGAGGGAAGGAAACAGAGTGTTGTTAAAACAAGCTGTTTATTGACAACTAATTTATAGTGTTCCATTGTAGGTAGCACCATAAAATACACCAATGTGTTAAAAATAATACCCCTCAGATATTTCTGAGATACTAGTTTCTAAAAGCCTGCTTAGTTCCAATTATTTCCAAATTCATCTTGCAATTTATTCCTTAGCTTGGCCCCAAAGAACTTGCATGCTGTTAAGAGTTAATTCAAATGCCACATTAAATACACCTCGATATTATTTTCGTTAAAATGCAAATCATTCATAATATCAGGGTGATCTTACATTCAGAGGGAACAGCAATAATGCCTGCTTAATGATGTATTCATCAGTGCCGTAGGTGTCTTCATACTATTACTATAATATATTGTT
Organism: Lepus europaeus; assembly: GCF_033115175.1. Lineage (NCBI taxonomy): Eukaryota > Metazoa > Chordata > Mammalia > Lagomorpha > Leporidae > Lepus > Lepus europaeus. Next base: position 50,569,100 of record NC_084830.1, read on the forward strand.
TTCAGAAACAGGCTTGACTACAAAGAAAACTGTATTGTCTCTGCAATAATGATTTTAAATATTTCCTTTCTCTTTTGGCAGAAAATATATTTGTTGAGCACACAGAAATACTGGTCATTTTTCCAGGCTTACCATCTTCACATTCAGATGATACAATCACTACCAACTAACCTTGCTTCTAAGATATGAAATTATTAACACCACATTTTAATCACAAAGCAAACCTACCAAAACTGGCTTGTGTTTTTTGTTGTCATTGTTGTTGTTGATCTATAAGGAAAAATCATTTTCAAATTTCCGTCATTTTTTCTCCCAAATTTTCTAATAAAACAATAGGGCAACAGCCTAGGGATTATTGTTTTCCTTAGCCAGAAACAAAACAAACAAATGTGTGTGTATAAATGAGTAAATAATTTCTTGCAAAATAATGTAAACTTTTCATGGCACCAATAACATAAAATATAAATTAGCGTTTATTTTTCTGAACATGTTTTGTCACTTTCCAGTGGAGCAAAAGGGATAAAAATAGATCAGGAAGAGGGAAATGTGAGATTCAGTGGTGATTGCTGTGTTTTTTAAAAACTCATTGTGGGGGAAGCTCTGTAGTGAGGAGGTTGATCAGCAACAACCTCAAAAAGGCTTTCCTATTTCTCCGTTTTTCCAAGTTCATGGTTTTATTTTATACTAAATTTGATCCTTTAAAAGAATCTTTAAATTATTCTACCATCTATATCTATCTATTTAAGATGACCATAGGCAACCTTTATGCCTCTCTTCATAATGTTGACTTTTAGTCGCAACCTTCCTGCGACTACAGATGACTGGAGGGGCTCATCAATTGATTATAAATAACATTCCACTTAAATGTGCAGTTAGGAAAAAGAAGAATAAAAGAGGTGGAAGAATTTTCCCTCCTCCAAAGCTCAATGTCCCAGAATTTCCCAGGGATAAACATTAAAGCTAACCAAAGGATCTTTTGGAAGCAGGGTTGTTTTGCCATGGATGAGGGATTACTGATTGGCTTTTTAACTTCAGCTTTTCCAAATAGTTTTTCAGTTATTTAATTTACTCTACATGGAGTCTATTGATTATTCAAGTTGGCAGTCAATTTTATAGGGCACCCCGCTGTTTCTTTGCTTAATGTAGTCAATGATTGTAATTGCTTGATCAGTGCAGCCCATGAAATAGGTTTTGTGTCTTTTTTTACAATGCATTGATGGCTTTATCTGATGCAGCCTTGGCAGGGGCTGGGTTTTACAGCGCTACCCGGAACTCCCAGAGGTCTCTAGATGAATGGCTACGGCGGGCTGTTGGAGTTGCTGATGCTGAGCTCCAGAATGTATTCACACATCTGGCATGCCACACTTGGCGCGGGCGCCAGCTTTGTGTTGTGCAGTTACGGAATCTCTCACCAGTGCCTAGTTAACTGTTTTCACTAAGGGAATGAGATAAAAAGCCATCCAGAGAGCTGTTGGCACCCACTCTCTGTCACTGTAGTAACACATTAAAATTTTTTTTCAGTCTTTTTTTTTTTTTTTGTAAGAGGCAAATGATGTATGGAAACAACAAATTACGTGGAATGTTTATGTTTTGAACTTTGTTTGGATTCTGAAAAGCATCCCATGGGTATTCGGATTTCCTGTAAACCAACAGGCAGTCCCCCGCCTTCCCTCAACCACCGCCTTCTCTTGGATGAGAGCATGATAGTAGGAATTGCATCCAAGTTTTCCGTATGAACTGACAAGGGCTTTAGATTTCGAGAGAAAGGTGGATAGCAAAATCACAAATGTGAAAAAGCAGCCTGAACCACCCTCCACGGCTCATTACAATAAAAAGGTAATTCTCCTGTCCTTCACTGAATTGGGTTAAATTGCTCAGGCATCATTTCCCTATGCCTGCATGTCAGTGTTTCATATTTGCTACAATTTGAATTGCATTATTAGACATGTAAAATGTAGTTTTAATAAGTAGACCAAGAAAAAGTAATGAAATATGCAATGGAGTTGCATAAATCTATGGACAATATAATTATATAGTACACATACACGATTTATAATGCCCAAGATTACATCCACCACAAAAAGTGTGATAGATTTTTAGACCAGCTGGGCTCTGAGTTGATTTTCTCAGCAGAGTTTGACATTGAAACTGGACAGGTACAGTTTCTTTATTAATCCTTTTCTTTCTGAGTAATAAAGTATAAATGAATAATGCATCTTTGAAAAGGAAAATCTATTAAGAAGACAGAAAATAATATTTTAAATTCCTAGGTTTACATAGAACTGAAACAGCCATTAGAGAAAGTAACTATGTAAGAACATCATATATGTGTGTGCAAGTCTAATAATCTGCAGTTGGTGCATGAGAAAAAATATGAAAATTTTCTGAAAGTAACTTTTAGATTTTTCCACTCCTGTGAGATATTGCTAGCTTCTTTGCACCACGACTTCAGATTTTAATGCATGCATATAGAAGGTTTTTCTGACAAAATCTTTGCCCCCTTTACTTTTGTGGCCATTAGACATACTCTAAATACTCATATACTTTATCCCTGCCAGGCATAGCTGAGTCTATGAAATGTTCTTTCCTTATGTAGGATGTTATTATTTAATACGTTGAACAGAAATAGGCCAAGTCAGCAATTTATACTAGTTTACTGCCAACTCTGGTTTTGAAACATGAAAAGAAGACTGTTTCTTAAGGACAATGGAAAGCATCTTACCAGTCCTCCACTCCTAATTTCGTTTTACTTTGAAATGTTATAAGAATTGCGGGCACTTTGAAAAAGATGTCTGAGTCACTCTCTCATTGCTGTACACACCAAGCTGGTCTGCCTGTCTGAAGTCTGGCTCTGTCCACAGCATACACACAAACACAATGAGTGGCACAGCAAAGCGCGATATAATAGCTAAACAAAACATTCAGAAGAACTGAGGGGCTCACTAATATGACAGCCGATGAAAAGCCTTGCTTGAAACTGACTTAAGCAGACTTGTGATACTGGAGGAGTACTTGGAAAAGAGGCCAAACTGAGTTCTGGGAAGATTTTCATTGTCCAGGTTAAAACAATCACACCTCACTCTCTACCCTTGCTCCCCAACAGTGACAAAAGCTTGGCAAATTGGTTCCTGAGGGAGACCCTGTGTATTCAGTGGGGTCTGATCTTGTAGTGGGATTACCTTGGTTTTGAGTACCTATTTGGGGAGTGGGTTTCCCTTTTCTATTCCTCTCACCCATTTGTTGATGATTATAAAGTTCCAGAGGACATAGTCTTTGCTGTGTTCACTTGCCTTTTATTTTTCCTTTTGGTAGCAAGGTGTTAGGCAGATGTGGACACTTAACAAATATGATGGTGCTGAGATAAGACCCAGAAGAGAATAAGTCCAAGTAGGCTTAACCACCCATTTGCAAAGATAGGGAGAGTTTGAACATTCATAAGGATGTCAGGGTTCTCTCTCTGATTGTCTTCCTTGCCTAGTAAAGTTGTGGGAAGGGAATCAGGAACAGAAGTAGTTTTATTCAACAGAGGTAGACTGGAAGTTCTGCTGTGGCAGGTAATACTTCCTAAACTTGGGCAAATTATTTACTCTCTCTAAACTTCAGTTTCCTTTGAGGAGAAGCACAGGGACAAATACCAACTGCCTAGCATTATTGGGAGTATTAAACACTGCATCATGGTTAAGTGTCTGGTTTGTGAAACAGAAGAATTCCAAAAATGTAAGTTCCACTCAGCTGTGCTTACCAGAGAAGGAAGTGCACTTGCTTGCTCTTCCTGTATTCTGGAGCACCTGTGTCTGATCTTGTGTCTGATCTCTGTCTTTTTTTGTCTTTAATACAACTTTCCTTTCCATGCCTACCTTTACCAGTTGCTCCCAGAAGAAACCTAAATGTAATCCAGAGCAATAAAATTAACACAGTGGCAATGGACAAAAGTCATAGGGTGCTGTTTCTGCTAAATGACATATATTGAAGAAAATCTCAGAATTAATTGGTACCATTTGTTGCCTGAATTCCCTTCTTGTAACTCTCCTGAAGGTATCCAGCAGCAGATAGAGCCAGGAAATGAGGCCCCAACTCCTGGCCAAAGCAGGTTGTACTGACCAAGGTATTTTATCTGGAATGAAGAGCCATAGAGATGAATTGTAACTGAAGTTATCAAATAAAGCTACAGATTAAAAGAAAGCAAACTAAAGGTCTAATATATTGGAGGTGGATGTGAATTTTCTGGTTTATGTGATAACAGGGAGGAAATGGAAAGATATTTGGAATGAATAATGAGTCTAAAGTATTTGTCGTGAGCAAAACTGGCTTGCTTCAGCTTCCTGATAGGACCTGGTTGGCATGGGGCCGTATCGGGTCATTTCAAGGAAAAAGAATTGAGGCAAAGAATCCTGGACACTCAAAACTAGGACAGACTGCATGCAACTCTGCCTGGATAGAAGAGAGCTCTCTGGTTCTCCTGATTAGTTTGAATACTGCTGACTCTGTACCCGCTGGTGGAAGTCATCCTTGTATACTCCTTGACAATCCAAGGATCTTGCATTGATGCCATGAAAGAGCAGTCATTTTAGAGAAAAGTCTTCTACCATGGCCATGCTGCATATTTCCAAATCTACTGCTCCTGACAGCATTTTTATTAGAAAGTGCATAGCTCTAAGTATTTCTCAAAAGGCAATTTATTTGTCTACACAGAGGTTTGGGAAAATATTCTCTAATATGTCTTTAAAGTATAAGCTCCATACATACTCTGACTCAATTATTGTGATAGCCTTCTATAGAGTCATACAAAGCCTTTTTCCTAGATTTGCCCATAACTGCTGGTGAATATCAAAATGCAAATAGCAAACTTAAGTTTTACTCATTTCCTGTGGGGCGCTCTGCTTCAGGAGTTTTCATCCTTGACAAAGGGCATTCAGGATGCCTCAAGAAAGGACAGAGGAGTAGGTGTCTGGTCTAATAGTTAAGATACCAGTTAGGATGCCTATAACCCATGTTGGAGTACCCGGGGTAGAGTTCTGGCCCTGGTTCCTGATTCCAGCTTCCTGCAAATGCAAACACTGATAGGCATTGATTATGACTCAAGTAATTGAATTCCTGCCTCCTTTGTGGGAGATCTGGATTGAGTTCCTGTCTCCAGGCTTTGGCCTGGTCTACCTTCAGTCACTGTGAACATAAGGGAGTGATCAAGCAGATGGAAGCTCTCTTTCTCTGTCGCTTTCTTTCTGTGTGTCTCTGTCTCAGTTGCTCCTCTTCCAGTCCAGCTCTCTGCTATGGCCTGGGAGTGCAGTGGAGGATGACCCAAGTGCTTGGGCCCTGCATTCCTATGGGAGACCAGGAGAAGCACCTGGCTCCTGGCTTTGGATCAGCACAGCGTGCCAGCTGTAGCGGGCACTTGGGGGGTGAACCAACAGAAAAGGAAGACCTTTCTTTCTGTCTCTCTGTCTCTCACTGTCTAACTCTGCCTGTCAAAAAAATAAAATAAAATAAAAAAAGAAAGAGAGAAAAGATATCAACAAGGATACAGGGGACAGGTGGAAAAGAGACCCTGTATATACAGTTACCATAAGCTACAGAAATTCTGTTCTTAGCCAGGTGTGATTTTGAAAATGTGGAAGGGGAAGAATAGTTTGAATAAAAAATATCACTGGAAATAAACCTTAAATAGACAAAAAATCTTCCAAAAGGAGGTAGAATTTTAACTGCATACTTTGTCATCATCTCACGTCAAGCAACATCAAAATTTCTTCCTCCTCTTCGTGCATCTCCACTTCAACTAACAATAGAAGGAGAAATCTTGAAAGTGAGAAGTCACGTTTCCCACAATTCTAAATCACACTGAATATTGTTCATATCTAATATAAAATCTTGTTATTGGCAGCTATACAAAAGGTATACTCTTTTCTCTTTTACTTCAATTTTGGCCCTAAAATTCTCTAGCTTATATTCCAACAGGAAGGTGGAAAAATTGATCCATACATGCATTTGTTTATCAATTAACATGTCTAGCTATTACTTAGTAGATATTTTTACATATATGTATATATATGTGTGTTTATGTATGATTTCTAACTCAAGTTTCATTGAAACTCATAAGGTAAGCAATATTACACCTCCTTTGCTCAAAGGGAAGCAAAATAATTTCGCTGAAGTTACACATGTACTAAAGGAGAGATGCATGGTTCACATTCTGAGTTTAGTCCCAAACCACAGCTTTTGCTCTCCTTCTTGTCACTTTATATGCTCAGTAAGAGGCAAAGGAATTTTTCAAAACTGGATTGTTGAACATTCTATCCTTTAAAAACCTATTCGTGGGTCTACTTCTGAGTGTGATAAACATGTCTGCCACATAGAACTAAGTGTGTCTTGCTCACTTAGTCTTGGACATACTGATAGGGGATTCATCTTGCAAGCGTCCTGTTGGGCAACGCATCCTTCACTCTGCAGATTGGCATGGAATTCCTATCCTTGCATGAATAGGAGCCAGTTTGGATATATTCTGGACACTTCATATTAAGATTAAAAAGTCCTGGGGCCAGCACTATGGAATAATAGGTAAAACCACCACTTGCAGCGCTGGCATCCCATATGGGCGCTGGTTCATGTACTGGCTGCTCCACTTCCGATCCAGTTCTCTGCTATGGCCTGGGAAAGCAGTGGAAGATGGACCATGTCCTTGGGCCCCTGCACCCACGTGGGAGACCCAAAAGAAACTTCTGGCTTCTGGCTTTGGATCAAGCCAGCTCTGAGCCTTGCAGCCATTTGGGGAGTGAATCAGCAGATTGGAAGATCTTTCTCTCTGCCTCTGCCTCTCTGTAACTCTGCTTTTCAAATAAATAAATAAATCTTAAAAAAAAAAAAACTTTAAAAAATTCTACCTACAACCCAGAATTCAGAAGAAAAAGGCTTGATTTTAAATGCGCTCACCTGGTATTTTTTTAATTTAAAAAGTAAATGTGCATAAAAAATACATCTAATTCTATGTACAAATATTTGATGCGAGTGAAGAATTTCAAATTCTTTTCATAGTAACTCCACCATTGTCCTTGGTTCTTGCAAAATCCTTTCTCCTTTCAAATCTAAGGTTTAAAACTTTTTAAAAAATCAGGATGATATATTTTTTATTTTTGCTGAGTGCCTTCATGGCTGAAAGCTTCAACCTCCTGAAACCCGTGGGAAGACAGAAGCACAAGGTGTTCATGCTTGCTCGGAGGGCATTTGCTCACACTTTGGTTACTAAGAGCTCATTACCAAGTGATACATTTACCCCAGTGATAGAAGTCAACCTAAGTCAAACTCCAAAACAGTTTTCACCAAAGGGTCTATTAAAAAAGTTCCAGACATGGGTGTCTGGCATAACTGGTAAGATGACCCATATCAGCATTGCAAAGTTTGAGTCCCAGCTCTGTACCCCATTCCAGCTCCTTGCTAATGTGGACCTTGGGAAGCAGCCAGTGATGGCTCAGGCCGTTGGGTCTCTGCTGCTCGTGGGGGAGACCTGACTTGAGTTCCTGGCTCCAGGATTCAGCTTGGCCCTGCCCCAGTCATTAAGGGCATTTAGGGAGTAAACCAACAGATGGTGCATTATCTCTCCCATTCTGTCTTTCTCCATAAGAAAAATGCCTCACATAACATTTATGATTTTATAAACCAACTGGTTCGTAAATCAATGAATTTTAAAACCATATAATAAGTAAACTTTAAAAAGTAAGATAATAACATTTACAAAAACAAATACCTATTATGGGGAGGAATTTGTTGAATATTTCAGTAAATTAAAAAGGAACAATTTATCTACAAGTAACTATAGAATATTAACTGCACCTCTCATTGGCTACATTTTATCAATGTCTAAAATCATGCTTATGAAAGGTCTTCTAAAAACACATAGAAGATGCATATTATGAAGAACTGTGCTTGGATTTATTTGATTTGCACAAAAATAAACATATTTTAACTACAGCTTCCAAGAACTTTTTGAAGTCCTCTTATGAATATTTAAGTCCACTTATTAATGAGCAGCTCTTGTAAGAAGGCTGCTATCCCAGAAAAATCCTCATACATTATTTTCTATCCCCAAATCATATCTCTTTAAAACATGTAGGTTAATTTTTATTACATTTACAATTGTTTCTGTTTGCCAGTCAAGCTTATTTATTCCTGGTAAGAAATTCTTTAATTGTAAAGATTATTTTTAAAAAATTCTCACGAATCCCATGGACGGAACTGAGTCAGATTGGACTGAATGGACCAAATGCTCATCCAGACAGAGTAAGCTCCCTGAGAATTCTAGCTCTATCAGATGTTCTTCCCTAACATTTGTGTGTGTGGTCCTAACTTGAGATTTTTCAATTGGTTTCCATTTCCACCACTCTCGACATCCAGATTCTGACTGTGCCTAGCAGAGGAAGTGCCAACATTCCATGAGAACAACGGTCTCTATGGAATTTTTGACTTGACCAGAGCAGGAAGAACAGGAAACGTTATTTTTAAAAGAACCATTTTTCACACTGCTGATGTCTGGAGAATGAAGATAAGCTTTGAGCTTACTTCCAAATCTTTGGGTGCTCCTCCAAGCATGCTCTAAATGGGGTGTGAAACATAGCATGCTGGACTGGGATTGGACAGTGATCAAGAGGAAGCAGAATTGGCAGTGGGGCTTTTTTTCGTTTAGCTTTCAGGATGGTGGAGGTGAAGCTGGAGTTTTCCCATCCCTAATGCCTTATCTAGGAGACAGCACAGTGAATACGGGGCCAAAACGTTACTTTTCCTTTTTGTAAATATTATACTTTGAGTTGTTGAGTTTTGGTGAGCCACAGAGCACAAAAATAATCTTTATTCTTGAAATATTTATACATACAAGTATTACTGAAATAAGAATGCATAATTCCCTGGATTGGATTACAAAGTTGGTTTTTAGTGCTTAATGGAAACATGATATGGAAGTGGGTGCTGGGGCAGGAACCGAGTTGTGGAAGAGATTGTGGATGGTTAAGAAATTGTTATTGACTTCCTCACGTCGCTGTGGCTTTTTGCTTCCTGAAAAATATTTATTGTTTTCTTAGTTTTACCTGTGGATTTAAAAAAAGATATAAATCATTGTGTGCTTGAAAGCTATTTGTGTTGAAGTACTGCAGTGAACTCTCCAGAGATCTTTTCTTTTTTAAAATATGTGAGTATCTCAAACCTAAAAGTATGTCATAAATATCTTAGTACTGTTAAGGATCTTATATATACAAAGAAAATTGTTCTTTAAAGTATAGTAAAGCAAAGCATAACATAGAATAGTTCAGTTTTAAGTTTGAAGATTAGCCATTATAACAGGCCTCCCCCATATTTACCTATTATATAATCAATATGCTTTCAGCAGAATGAAGAAAAGTTAGTATTCCAGAACTCTTTAAGTAATGCTAGAAGTAGCCCTTTCCTCTCTGAAAATGCATAAGATTTCAGAACATTCATTTCTGCTTTTGTAGAAATTCATGAGATTAGAGAAGACTACAGGTGGGTTCTAAACATTGGAGAGTGTTATATGACGATAGTTGAGAACAAAAATTTATCTGCCCCTGCTAATATCCAATGTCCCCTTACAGTTGAATTCAGCAAGGTGAATGACTAAGTAATTGAATGACAGCATTTACTAAGGGGATCCTTCACAAATGCCCAGGTCTAGTGCAATCAGAATGTTTGAAATGATGATTTATCTTAATCTGGAAATTATGAACAACCATAAAGTCACTATGCCCGTGGATTTCTTCCCATGGAGAAAACCATCACTGTGAGTAGAGGATGAAATTTTATCCACTTATGCCCTTACAATGAAACCTTCAGGACACTGTCACCCATATGGGAGATCCAGGTAGAGTTGCAGATCCAGGCTTCAGCTTGGCCCAGCCACAGCTGTTATGGCTATTTGGAGCATGAACAAGTGGATGGAAGAATCTCTCTCTCCCTCTCTCTCTCCCTCTCTCTCCCTTTCTCTCTACTCAAGGACTCCATCCAGTTCTCCCACATGGGTGAAGAGTTCCAAGTTACCTCTCGGGGTGCATTAGTAGCAAGTTGGATTGGAAGTGGAGTAACCAACTGTAATCAGAACTCTGATGTGGGATGTGGGCATTGGAAGCAGCAGCTTCACCTGCTGCACCACAATGCCTGATGTTTAATAATAAACTTATGATCATGTATAATGTGCAAGACAAAGACCAGGGAGACATGGTCCTTGCCCTGCAAGTGTTGTCTTCTCACGACATACAAAGAAGACGCGAGAAGTCCTTCTTAAGCATCTGGTCATTGGAATAATGTTTTTGGGATCAGATCTCTCCCGTCAACTACCAATGAGCTACTTGAAATACCATGGAATTTGAGACAGGGTATAAATACATAACTGCTTAAGAAATATGACCTTACAGGTTTTAGGGTGTTTTATAATCTTCAAGACACTTTCATGTGCATGTTTCAAAAATGTGTGAGATGGAAAGAATGATATTTATAGGATGAAGAACCAAGAAAATATTAACTGCTATTATTTTCCAGTTCTTGTTTTATCATAGAGGTTCTCATGGCAGATGATTAAAAGTGACCTCACAGGGCCGACATTGTGGCGTAGTGGGTAAAGTTGACACCTGCGTGGCTGGTATCTGACATGGGTATTGGTTTGTGTCTTGGCTGCTCCACTTCTAATCCAGCTCACTGATAACCGCCTTGGAACAGCAGCAGAGGATGACCCAAGTGCGTGGGCCCTACCACCTACGTGGGAGACTTGCAAGAAGCCCCTGGCTCCTGACTTTGACCTGGCCCAGTCCCGGCTGTTGTTTGGCCACCTAGGGAGTGAATCAGCAGACAGAAGATCTCTTTATTTATGTATCTCCCTGTCACTGTAACTCGGAGTTTCAAATAAATAAATAAATTTTTAAAAAGTGATTTCACATTTCTCCAGGGCAACAGAGATAGTATTATCCTAAGAACTGCTTAAATTTTAAATAAAAGATTCTCCTTATTTCATAGCAGTACCATTTTTCTATTAACATACAAGTGTAGGCCCTTGAAGAGTTAAAAATGAGTTATTGCATTTATTCACTTACCTTGGCATCAGTTGCAACATGGCTTAAAGGCAGTGACATGTGGCAGAAAGAAATCAATATCTAAAAATAGTTAGCTATGCCATGGCTTTCATTTGAAAGGGCAATCATTTCATTTTTCTTTGGCATTTCATGGACTTTGTCACCCTAAATTAAAAAAAAAAAAAAGGAGATCAAAGTGGATCTGGAAGTTTAATATATATCTGAAAGTTCTTTATTAAAGCAGCCAGCAGCCTTCTGTGTCTCTTGTTTTTAGTCTGTTGTGTCCAGTTGTGAGTTTCATAGACTTTTCACAAGAACTCATTTGTGTGATTTAGGGAGAACTGCTTGATTTATTTTCTTGGCCTTGATTGGATTAGATCTGGGCTTATCCATTGGGATATTTGGTTTAACTCCTTATTCTTATGTTTTATCACATTATAATTTAAAAAAAAGAATGTTCTCCATCAGAGGCTGTTCACAATCATTTATCCTTACTGTGTCAGAGAGAAACAGAGGGAAAAGGAAGAAGACACTTTCTCATTCATGGTTCTTTTAAAAAAAAAATGTTCTCTTGTCTTCACCCCTCCCATCCTGATATCACATGCATGGCTCCTTCTCAGCCTCGACAAGCCAGGGCAGCCCCTGTAATATGATTCCAACTTGAGCCCTCCAAACACCTCATCTCCCATGCAACCTGGAACCTTCATTCCAGGCCCCAATTAGACTGATACCTCTGCCCAGCTCCGATTGGGGGTGATGGATCGGCTGGGAGGGTTGGGGGAGACAAGGCGATCTTCTCAGCTCCTCTGCATTCCCATAGGCACGAAGCATTTGACAGATTGGGCAGAACTGCCACGAAAGAGTCTGACACAGATGGTGTAATTAGAAAATGCGAAGTGCGAGTGTGAAATTTATCTTTGATCAGCACCTCCTTGCCAGATTGTCATCTATGTTAATATGATGATGGCTTCTTGGAGATGGATAGAAGGAAACAGCAGCCTTGAAGAGGAAACGGAGATTGTTCACTCCATAGAGAAGATATTCTATTTACTTCTGAAATCCAATCAATTTCAGCAGGCCAAAATGAAATTGTACTTATTTAATTCATATGGAAAACAAGCCTAACCTGATTCGCACACTTTATTAAGCCTATAATCAATATGGTAAAATCTGCACTTCAGTTGGAAAGGGGGACATGTTAATTTTTTATAGAGTAATAAATAAAAAAATACAATCTATAACTGTAGGCGCTGTTGAAGACAATGTGCATCTCTCTTTATCAAGGCTCTATGAAAAATGCATAGAAGAAAATCACTACGCTCTGTAGCGTTAAAGCTCCAGACACTGCCAGCAAAGTTTTATTTTCCACTTGCCTCTACTCTTTTTGCTTCAGAAAAACACCTATGATTTTTATCCAGCCTAAAGTATACTTGTTTTATTTGCCTTGGTGTTCGAAGTTATATACGTTTCTATCTGTAGCAAATTTAGAAGTTTTAAAAATAATACTAAAGCACATGTCTAGTCAAGACTCGAAGAATTTGCTTCCTTTTCATATGATCCTATTGAAAATTCGGACCTCTACCGTGAGAGAGACCAAGTGTAGCCATAAACCATTATTGTTAAGTTTTTTTGTGTTCAATAACAGTAATCTTTTCTTTGGATGGCTCAGAAGGTTCAGGTTTACAAGCAACTATGATAGACTACATTTTGCTATAATCTGCTCAAATGTTCACGTTGATGGTGCTAATTTTCAGGAAGGTAAATTAGCATAATTAATGACCAGCCAAATTTGGGGGTAATACAGTATGTAATTAACATTAGAGAGTTCTGTTGTACCACCTGCCCCCACATTTCATTGTTGCAGGGATCGAACTGTACAGGAGGAAATTTTCCCCTTTGCTGCACTGAGCAGAAAGCAGCTTTCTTCATCAGAGTAAGCCATTAGCTGTAATGGCATGTAGGTGTAATGGAATGTGCTCGAAACATCTGTGCTGAGAGCAGGGGAGAAATTGCTGCATGCAGTCGTAGGCCTTTGGGGAGCTTGATTAAGGGTTGCTTCAGAGAACTTGAGATTTGGCTTGGGATGCAGAAACAAGAAAAAAAAAAGGAGAAAGAGAGAGAGAAGAAAGGAAAATAATGCTAATAGATTTACGGATGTACTGCAGGGAGAACAAAGGATTTTTAATTTTTTTCTTCCTTTATTGCTCTTATATTGCATCTGTTCTCTGTTGGGCTTTCACTTATTGAAGTGATCTGGAAAAAATGTAACTCTAAATGCAGTTTAGTGGAAAAGAACATAGCCGTAGAAATAAAATAGCTTGATTCCACCCCCCTCCCCATTTGGGTAGCTAATGGGAGGTTCCTCACAACCTGTGAAGAGAAATAATAAATATTATTTATCTTAGGTGTTATCTTAAAATTCATCTCAGAAAATAACATGAATATTCAGATTTGAGGCTGCAAATAATTTCTTTTCTTTTTCAGTCTATCTGCACACAGCAGTTTTTGCAATGCACCAACTAACTAGCTAATTCATTTTGAACTGCTTAATTCAGTATTTCTAAGAGTACTTTGTGCTGATTTTTGAACTCACTTTTCACAGAAAATTTGCATAAATATAGATATTACATGTAATAAAATTTTAACTGTTGAAGACAATAGAAAATTTTTCTACTGATTTATTTTTGTCAGTAAATACTTAGTGAGCACTTGCTATGTGCCAAACACTGTTTCTGTGCTGGGTGTTTGGCCACTATTGCTGGGAATGTAATAAATTACATTTAGCAATAAGCATAGCTAATTGTATTGCTTCAGCTATCTCCTTATTCCAGGATGACTGCTGAAGCCAAATCGATCATGCAGTGATACACATTGATTGCTGAAACAACTCAATTGAATGAATTGATTTTGATGAGCTTTGGCCATTTTAAAAGTGTTAAAAAGAAAAAAAAAAGTAGCTTTTACCTATAGACTTCACAGACAAGCAAAGCTAAAAAGAGTTATATTTAGATAAGGGTGACAGAAGGGTTAAACATTTTTGAAACTAATGCATCTGAAAGGGAATTAGCATTCTGCATGGGACAGATGTGAACGTCTTACCTAGAAAATTAGAAACAAACCTGAAAATATTGGGTGATTTTATGATTAGGTAAATCTTACACTTTCTAATTATAAATGACAATGAAGCACTCTATTTGCTGGAATCTATCTTCCTTATGAAATAAGGAGCTTGCTGAGCCCGTGCCAAAAATTCCTTACACTGAAGTTTAAAATATGTAGGGAGGCAAGAATGTAATAAAAATTCAAAAGCTAATAATATTATGGCGACTGGCATTGTTTACAATGTAGAGCACCTGCTGTTTGAAAAAAAAAAAAAGGAAGAAGAAAAAGTGAAATCATCCAACTGTTTCTAAATGGAAAATCTGGGCTCTCTGCCAATTACACAATGTGTTTCAGGTGCACTGTAAATAGGAACAATAAAAGGTGCAAAGGAAAGAATAGGAAATGTTAAATCTCAAATACATGAGAATATTAATAGGATGTTTCTTGAAAGAAAATCTTGGGAATCTTCCAGTGTTCTCCTTTGTGAGGAGGGGGTTTAAAATTTTACAGGGCATAGCAAAGTTCTAAAACTTTTAATTGCCTGTGTCTTAAAAACAATATGTATAAATGCAAGACCATTTGCTTTGGCTGCATTGCTCTTAATTACTTCAGGCAGAAAGGTCAATCTAGACCTGCAAACACGAATTACATTTCTCTCTCTCTCTCTCTCTCTCTCTCTCTCTCGTGTTCACGCTTCTTCTTATGGATGGCAGTTTGGAGAATTAGACCCTGAAGGTAAGAAGAGGAGAACAGAAACTTCTGCTGCTTATTTTGGAATATTTTCTATATCAAAATTAGCATTAGGAGCAACTGCAAAATATCAGACACAAAGGGTGGTAGGATGTCGTATTTCTATCTTCTCACTACAGAGTGTTTAATAATGGATTCCTCCAGAATTAGACACCTATTTTTACCAGTTAACAACTCGCATATGCCAAATTTTCCTTTCTAGTTCAAATGTTTTTCCTCTTCCAATGAGACATTTTAAAATCAAATCATCTTTGATATGTCTATTACATTCTAAAATGCCAATCTTTCACAAATGAAACTGAAGTATCATCTTAATGCATATATTTTAAATACTTCATAAGGTTATACAATTACTTTATAGTGATAAAAGAAAACTAGCCTTCAAGAACTGGACATCACTTAAATATATAATATTTTCATAAACTACATACAAAATCATTTTATTATTATCTATCAGGCTCTGAAAATTCCTAAGAACTAAACAATTGAAGGATATTTGGTTAAGTTGTGTTTCTTTTAAGTAAGGAAATAAATGGAACTACATATAGTCTCCAAAATATCCTTAATAGAAAGGTAATTATTAATATAAAGTGATGTGCTCTATAATGAGACAAAACATGGGAGAAGAGTTCTTGCTTTTGTACATCAAATCTGCAAAAGAATGTATTTACTGCTCGGTAAGACTTTGAGCATATTTAATCTACCTAAGCTTATTATCCTTATCTTTAATTTTTGACATTTTGCTGAAATACAGTATACATACCAAGAAATGCACATAAGTATACAGAAAAATGAGTTATTCTATCCTCTGCAACACTCGCAACCACTTTACTGTAATGAAGTTGGTTGTGTTAAAAACAAAACACTACTGTTACCCCAAGAGTCTTTATTATTCCTCCTATTTTTTGATGTGGGAAACAAGAGTATATTGTTATTTACATGGTATGAATCGGTGAAGCAATATTTATTACTAAATACCAAATGACATGACATCCACAGAATTTTTATACTCTAAATATACTCTCTCTCTCTCTCTCTCTCTCTATATATATATATATATATATATGATTCATTTATTTATTTATTTGAAAGACATAGCTAGAGAGACAGAGGCAAAGAGATAACTCTTCTATCCACTGGTTCACTCCCCAGTGGCTGCAATGCCTGGAGCTATGCTGATCCAAAGCCAGGAGCCAGGAGCTTCATCTGGGTCTCCCATGTGGGTGCAGGGGCCCATGGACTTGAGTCATCTTCTACTGCTTTCCCAGGCCATAGCAAAGAGCTGTATTGGAAGTGGAGCAACCGGTACTCGAGTGGGTGCCCATATGGGATGTCAGAATGGCTGGCGACAGCTTTACCCTCTATGCCACAGCACCGGCCCCTATACTCTATATATTAACTTCCACAAATCATAGAAAGCCTTTGTCTTTCTGGGTTTGGCTTATTTCAGTTAGTATATTGATCTCCATGTAGGTCAAAACAAGGAGTCCTCAAAATGTTCACAAAAAGTGCATATTTTGGAAGAAAATTATTCACAGATTTAAAAAAAATTTTGCATCAAAATACTCTTCTTTTTTTTCTATGAACTTTTCGAAGTACTCTTGTAGTATTTACCATGTATGATTTTTATCAAAAATTAAATGAGATACTGCAGGAAAAGCACTTAGTCTAATGCCTGACACAAACTGTAGAGCTCTAAATATTTAGCTAGTTTAGCTAGAACTGTTATTATTTTTTATGTATTTGCATTATCTCTATCACAGCTATCAAGAGGTAAGAAAGGGCTTTTGCAACCATCAAAGGACTTTCAAGGACTCCAAGCCCCGCCCCCAAAGAAATGAGATTTTCCATGTATGTTCCTTCACGGTTCTTTCACTGAGCACCATCAGTGGTAGAAATTCCATGAATCATCCTGATGTTAGCTTGATTTTTACTTCTACTACCACCTTACTCTTCAGGACACTGCATAAAGCAATGGAGTATGATGGAGAAATGGAGCATTATCAACAATTTCTAGAAGAATATGAATTACAGTTGTTAGGAAAGTGAAGGAGTAAGTAATATAGGAAATGGACAATATTAGCAACAGGAGTCTGGAAGTGCATACTTTAATATGCCAGAATATTTGAAAGCATATTTGTCTATATTCCTAATAAAGTAGGGTCTTTTTACTTTTTACTTGTTCAACTTTTTATCCAGCAAAGTAGTAAGCCTTTTTATTGTAATGTAAACTTAAAATATGTTATCTCAAAAACTAAAAAAAGACAGAAAGGGAGAAAGAAGGAGGGTGGGAGGGAGACAAGGGAAGAGAGGGAAAGAAAAATTTTAAAAATTCTGAAGCTGGCACTATGGTGCAGTGGGTTAAAGCCCTGGCCTGAGGTGCCGGCATCCCATATGGGTGCCGGTTCTAGTCCTGGCTGCTCCTCTTCCAATCCAGTTCTCTGCTGTGGCCTGGGAAAGCAGTAGAAGATGGCCCAAGTCCTTGGGCCCCTGCACCCGTGTGGGAGACCAAGGAGAATCTCCTGGCTCCTGGCTTCGGATTGGCACAGCTCTGGCCGTTGCGGTCATCCGGGAAGTGAACCAGCGGAAGGAAGACCTCTCTCTCTCTCTCTGGCTCCACCCCTCTCTGTAACTCTGTTTTCAAATAAATAAAATAAATATTTTTAAAAATTCTTGGATAATAAACACATCACCAGCTTCCCTATCCTGTTTTATGTAAATAAAGTTGTCAAATTTCTAAAAAAAAGTTAGAACATGAATTAAAAAAAAGGATCAGATTAGTAAGATTAAAAATAAGATTAGAATGTGAGCTTTGCTTTAGAACCACTTGCTTTTGATTCCCAGTTCTAGTATCTATTAGTACCCATGGACATTTGGGCAAATAAATCTTCTCCAGTCTCAGTTTCTCACCTGTGAAATGAAGATATGAATTCTCATTGTGAGAATTAAATGATAAAATGGCTAGTAAAGTCCCTGGCAACTAGAAAATGCATACAAATATTTGTTGCTTGTGTTCTAAATTATCTGCGACTTCATCTTCTCTTTTGGATTTATTTTCAGAAGTTTATTATATTCTCTATACATATATGTAAGGCAGTTCTAAGAAAGGAAAATTTATGTCAAAAATAGATTTATAACTAAATTTTAAAATATCAGGTATCTCCCTTATTCAATTAATGTTCTCTGATTCAATAACCTTCAAAAATTACGCTACACCTACATATATTGTCACATAAATATGTTAACATAATATTGCCAGCTTGGTTTTCTCATGTTTGGAATTAGGAAAATAACAACAACAAAGATTTTCAAAACAACAGTGTTTTATGAAATATACAGGAATAATCAAGGCATTAAGGTACCAACTATAGACTCCTAGTTTAGCACATATTTTGGATCAAGTTTTTCATTTTGTCAAGTCATTTAAAATATGTTGTTGCTTTAGGTACTACCAAATATTTAGTAATCACCAGGCATTTAATAGCTAAGTTGTTAAAATTATATTCTTATTTATTTCCATCACCTTCTCCAAATAACTTTCAAAATCATCGCTCCTCAAGTGGCAGTGATGTTGTAACTTTCTTCTCTCGTAAATTGTCCCTGAAATTCTGAAAAATCGCAATCACAGAATGTTGAACACATTTAGATATTTCCTTATAAATATGATGTATCTTCTGATAATATTCTTCTACAGGTATGAGCCCTTCTAGGTAAGTGCAGCTTACTGATATTATCCTGAACGTGTACTTTTTAAGTACCTGGCATAAGTTCTACAAGGGCACTGATAACATTCAACACCTTGAATGAATATGATATTATATTGATTATAATGATGGTGGTTACGGAGCATATGTAAAATAGAAACTAACATTCTTGGTAAGTGAGTGACTAATTCTACCTATGGTTGGAAAAAAGACATCGACTCCCAACTGTATAGCTTGATTCCATCCTTAATTATTAATCCTGTTTGATGGATAACCTTACTCATGACATTGGCATAAACATTACCAAGGCAGTGTGTAATTGTGACCTCTCCATATCAAATATTATGGTCACCATGAGAACCAATAGCTATGTCTTTGATTAGACAAAAACATGTCTGAACCTGCCTCCACTGGAAGACATTTGACACATGTTCTGCATATAGAAAACATTAAATATTTGCATTTATTCTGCAGTTTTTGATTCCTCCTAAGTTCAAATCCAATGAAAAGCAAAAAGAGTCTTCCTCTCTCTCCAATAGACATTCTTGATTTAGAACAGACTTCTCTGGACCAGATCCCATATCTATCTTTAGCTATCACTGCAGCTACAGACATTAGATTCCCAAATTGGCCAAATTATTTCAGTGCATCTTGATCTTCTAGATATAGGTATATAAAAGATTCATCCAAACATTTAGAGTGGATTAATGTCACTCAAATGAAAATCAAGATTTGGTTGCTGAAAGAACACTGGATGACAGTACTATGAAAGAGTAAGAATCTGATTTGTTATTGTATATTCCAAGGCAGTTATCTGGCACATAGCACTCACAATACATATGTGTTGCTTTTCAAATAGTTTGTGTATCACAATGAAGCAGACAGAATGGAAGACTGGGTTTTTTATTCAAGTAGCAACTATGAAATATCTACATTTTTAATGAAGCGGCTTTATAATCTTTTATAGGAATTTATTATATGAGATAAAATAGGGGGATAAATATGGTAGAATGATGTGGATAGCAATTCCATATAAAGCATGCGGTCAAAGAGGAATTGCCTGTGTGTTGAAAGCTGTAAAATTTTGTGGAGCTCTATCACAGGTGGCATCAAGTTGTACTGATGGTAAGATTGTACTGATGGTAGAGACTGGAAACACAAAGAAGTGTGCATAATATAGTGTCAGTGAGAAAATGTTTATGACAAACCATGTCATTTTCCTTTCCATTCATTCATTCCTTTTCTGAAATATTTCCTATGCCTATCAGGTATAGCTCAATCATGTCATCTGGAGGATGAGATTGAATGCCTTGCTAAGGACCTTGGTCTTTCTCAAAAGGCAAAAGATACTTGGAAGAATTTAAAGAAGGTCAAAATATAACCTAGCCTGAACTACTGTTGCCAAACAGCAAAATAGAATATGAGGAAGTAAGAAGGGGACAGGTAGGGAAAGAAGAAAGAAAAAAACGGGGGGAGGGAATAGAAGAAATATAAAAGGGATTCTAAGAGGAGAAAAGTAAACAAGAAATGGTTATTGGGTGGCCGGAACTTTTACATATTTATCTTAGTTTTATTTCCCATGTTTTTTACGCTTTTATTACAAAAGTAATACACATTCATTTAAATACTAATTATGTAGTAATAGACATTGTGGTTCAGGAAGTTAAGCAGGTGCTTGGAACTCCCGCATCTCAAGTCGGAATGCCTGGTTTGAGTCCTAACTGCTCAGCACTTCCAATTCAGTTTCTTACTAATGTATCTGGGAAGGCAGTGGAAGATGTCCTAAGTACTTGGGTTCCTCCCACCCATATAGGAGACCCTGATTGAGTTCCTGCCTTCGGGTTCCATCTGATATAACCCCAATTATTGCAGCCATTTTGGGGGAATGAACCAGTAAATGGAAGATCCCTTTCTGTCTCTGTCTCTCTCTCTCTCTGTCACTCTGCCTGTCAAAAAATATTTAAATAAATATAAACATAATAACTCTATAGAATTACTTACAGCAATAAATGTTGAAACCCCTCTCCAAATATTATTCCACAAGATTAATTATTGGTAATATTATGGCATACTTTCCAAGTTACTTACACAAAAACTAACCTCCCTTCCTCCTTTCCTCTCTGTCATTGTCTCTTTCTCTAATAGAAATGATACCATGCTCCATGTGTTATTTTGTAATTAGAATCTTTCTTTCAATGATACACACTGAGCAATTTTCCAAGTCATACAAGTACACACACAGATAGATGAGAGACAGAGAGAGATTTTGAAGGAGTTTATGAAATGTCATAGCACAATTTAACTGTAATATATTTAACCATTTTCTAAATGGTGTATGTTTAAATGGGGTGAATCTTTTTTTCACTTAAAAAAGCTTCAATCAACATGCTGTACATCTGTACCTGGACATGTAAAGATTTCTGCAGTACAGATTCCAAGAAATGACATGTTGGATTGAAACTGGTACAGATTGAAAAAAAAAGATACTGCCAAAATCCTGTTTAAACTTTTTGTACCAATTTATATTTTCAGCAATAGTGTTTATTAATAGTTAGTGTCTATTTCCATACAGTCTCAAGGACTTTGTTCTAGCATTTGTACAATTTTGCCAATGAGAGCAAATTAAATCAAATCTTGAATTTCATTTATATTTCCCTGTTCATTTATCTCATTTAATCCTTACTATAACCATTTGAGTGATGTATTATCATCTTGATTTAGAGATTGGATACTGGATACAAAGATGTTTTTATTTTGATTCAGGTCAAAATGTTATAATTCGGTGGCTGTTGCTGTTCAAAGAGTCGCCCCACCTCCCAACTGATATGATAGACCAAAGGAAAAGACAAGTTTCAATCAAGAAATACATTTGTCAGTTTTGTATTTAACTCTATGGTGTCTGCAATGGGTAAAACAATTAATGTAAAAAATATTATTCTATGGGAAAAGGAGAGGGAGGAGGAAGAAGGGTGGGAGTTCTGAAAGGAGAGAGGGTAGGGTGGGAACAACTGCTATGTTCTTAAATTTGTATATATGAAATACATGAAGTTTGTATACCTTAAATAATTTTTTAAAAAGGAAAAAAGTTCAAAAATATATTATTCTAAATCTTATATTTGGGTCTTCTGTACATTAACCAATGACTGCTGAGGCAAACTCAAACCTTCCTCTTGTGAACCTTGGTGGGAGAAGCTAGCTGTTGAGTTTTACCTTCCTCAGAGAAGGCCCTTGAATATTAAATGAGGAATCACTACTATTTCCAAATGTTATCAGTTTATGAAGTAATACCTACTAGAATAAATGTGTCAAGTGAACAGTTTAGATTAAAATGATACTAAAGGACTGCAATTCTCATAAGTAATGACACATACCTAGTATAATTTCTGTGGTCCACATTTGAACAGCAAATAGTGAGTTTAGGCATTCCACCTGCCCTGAATCCCAAGTGCTATCCTCAGGTCCCATAGTGCATTAGGTATTTCTTAGAAGCCAATTAAAACAATGTTGATATTAAGAAATGTGTAATAATGAGCCTTTTCAAAAAATCTAATGCAGAGATTTTATTTTAACTCCAATTGATAGATACTGAAAATAATTCCGGCTTTCAGGAGAATATGTACAATGAGTTAATTCCCCTTCCTTGGTGCCAGATTATATCCATTTCCTAAATGTGACCATTATATAAACACTAAATGAGTATTTAGAAATATCATATACCTATCATACAGTAGATTATTATATATCAGTATAAAGTATTTTAGTTCTATTTCCATTTTTTTTTGCTTTTTATCCTTTCTAGAAAGCAAATACAATAATTGGTTTTTTGAGATTTAACTACAAGGATAATTCTAAAACTTTGGAGAAAAATGAAATTGAAAGATACATTTATTTTATGCAAAAAATTAAAATTATTGCATAACTTTAACATAATATGCATCTTCATGAACTTTTTGAAGTACCTTCTTATACTTTCAACATTAAGGCAGTCTAACAGAACAGTGTTCCAAACTTTTAGCTGTCACAATACGCATCATCAGAGCTTTTGCTCTTACAAAACTATGAGAAAATTCTAAAACTCAGCAACCCTCTATTTTCTTTTACATTCCTGGGTAAGACAATTTTGCATTTTCCAATAAAAATACATTTTCACTGGACTAAATAAAAAAATCTAGACTAGCAATCAAATACAATAAAACCTTCACTTAACACCACTACACAAAGGAAATCACTTGTGATATTATAAGGCATATCATAGTTGTTATTTTCCAAATAAGAACCAAGGTACCACTATTATGAATATTTGCATATATGAAATTATCATTATTGCTTGCATATTGTATTATTTAGATCTACTTTTACCAATTCTCAGTTGAAGTATAATTACTCTCATTTTTTATATTGAAAGCTAAGCTTTGATAAAAATTCTGTGCATGTATTTTTCTTCACCTGGCCAGTTATCTCTAGGTGGATTCCTAGAAACGGAACTGCATGATCAAAGGTTGGCATATTTTAAATTTTGATACATAATACCAAATTGCCCTCAAGAGATGCAGCAATTTGCATGTATACCAGAAATATACAACAATGAACATTTGACCATATACAGACTATTTTCACATTTTCTCACCTTTCCAATTTGATTAGCAGAATCATATCTTTTTAAATAACATTTGATTTATTTTACATATCTGCCTATTTGAGTCTTACAATTCTTTATTATAATGCACTATTTTCCTTATAGGAGTCTTTTTTTAATCTTAAAGAGTATAATATGTATTATGGATATTTACCAGTTTATTATCAAATATAATGATTTTCATCAAACAGAAGTCTTTTGTTCTCAATTAAATGTAATCAAGTCTATCAGTTCTTTAACTCAAGGATTCCGGATTTTGTATTATTCTTTAAAAAAGTTTCCTGTCCTAGAACAGCTATGAACTTTTAGAGTTTCTTTTATTATTTTTTGAATTTGTACTTACTTATTTGAGATGCAGAGAAAGAGAAAGGGAGATCTCAAGTGCTTATTGACTTCCCAAATTCCCTAAGTGACTAGAGCTGGACTGGAGTTAGCTTGTGGTCAGAGTAGGAGCCCAAAACCCAGTCTAGGTCTCTGACATAGGTGGCAAGGACTCAATTATTTGAGCCATTACCACTGTTTCCCAGTGTCCACATTATCAGGAAGCTAGAATCAGAAGCCAGAGGCAGAAGTGCAACACAGGTATTCTGAGGTGGGATGTGAACTTCCTAAGTGGTGTCTTAATCAAGAGGCCAAACACTTGTCTTAAAGCATTTCAAAGTTTATGTACTGTATTCATCAGAAATATATTCTGGTGTAGAATATGAGAGAGGAATAAAATACTAAGTGTTCACCAAATACTTAATCATTTACCCTAACATTAATTATTGAATAATGTATCCCTTTCAAGTTAATCAAGTTAATTTTGCAGGTTCATTTATCACATATAAATTCTTATATATATTTGGTCCAGCAATCTGTCATTTCTAAAACAATGAATTGACTTATTTTAGAGAGTACAAAAGCATTCTAATTTCTCATTTCTAAAAATTATATGGCATTTGATTGAATTAACGGTATAACTAGTACTCAAACAGTACTTTACACTTTGTGTTCCTGTGAGTGTGCAAACTGTTGAAATCTTTACTTAGTATATACTAAATTGATCTTCTGTATATAAAGATAATTGAAAATGAATCTTGATGTGAATGGGATGGGAGAGGGAGCAAGAGATGGGATGGTTGCAGGTGGGAGGGAGGTTATGGGGGGAAAAAGCTGCTATAATCCATAAGCTGTACTTTGGAAATTTATATTTATTAAATAAAAGTTAAAAAATTATATGGCAACATGAAGAAAGCATATATGTAGTGGGATTATAGGTGAATTATTTTTCCTTTTACAAATTTCCTTTGAGATCATTCTTACATGCAAATCATGTTTCTTTTGTAACAACACCCAAGCTTAAATTCATTTAATAGGTATATTATGTTGTCATACATTGAGAGTGAGAAGTAGGAAGATGACATGGAAAATGTGAGCAGTGTGTGGGCATTCAAGTGTAGGCAGCTGTGTGTACAAGTATGGAACTCATGAGATAGATGCAGGATAAGAACCAAGGTTAAAAAGAGAACTTGGATATCTACTGGTGCTGGGGGAACCAGGTACAGATTAGCTCACACAAAGAAACTGAGAGCACAGAAGAACTTCTTAATTCTGGTTACTCATCCAGTAACATCTGGGAAAAATTTTTGTAAAATGTATCCAGTTCTGAGTCAGACTATATAGGTGGAAACCTGACATCTGAATTTTTTCTAAAACTCTACAAGTGAACCTGATTACAGACAGGATTGAAAACTATCAATAGAGAAAATGATGTAGAGAAAAATGAATCCTGGATAACATAAAATTTGAGAGTGGAGAAACATTCTCCAGAAAAAGCAAATATATAAGCATATAAGGCCCTGGATATAAAACAGATTTCCTTGATCTAGCAACTGAATGAAAGTAAAGGTTTGGATATGAATAATAACAAATGATATCCTGCTGTCATTTACTGAACAAAATACTGCATTTTTTCTATCTACTTATCTGGTTATGTGGCCACATATGAATATATGCAGAAATGATTGTAGCTATATACTCTAATCTTAATGCTTATAACAATCCTGGGAGCTAGAGGTTATTCCAACCATTTTTTAGAAGAGTAAATTGAAGCTCAAAGACATGGATTTGCCTCACCAATCTCAGACATTTGATCAGTGATGAGAACAAAGTTTAAAGCCAAGGCTGCATCTTAAGTTTTAAGGTGATGTTTTAAAAACCATACTCTAGCAACATTACTGCTAGAAGGAGAAATCAGCCTAGACGCTGAGTGATCCAGTAACTGCAATGAAAAATGATGGTGGCCTGAACCACTATGCTTATTAATGTGCATTAAAAGAATGGACTGAGGAGTATGAGGAGGTGAAATCCTTGCCACTTACATACCGTTTCCTGGACATCAATCAAACGATGGAATTGAATGTGGTTCCTATGATGTGGTATGTGGTAGTATTGGTAATGGGAGAAAGAAGCAGATTTAAGGTGAATGAATCTAGCTTATTAACCTTGAGCTTGAGGATCTCTGGGAGATTCAATGAGTAACAGAAATACATTTAAAACAAAATAAGTAAAAACTATTATACTACTTAGTTTATTTTTTAAGTTATATTAGGAAATCAAAGAGAACATCAAAAGATTCATGAACAGTGGAATGAAAAGATGTTTACTTTGGTGCAAGAAACTGAAATCTATTTTTTATAATATGTATTTTCTGTAAACTTTTTAATACCCTTTATGTAACACATAAACAGCAAATAAGATTACAATATATACTTACATGACTTAAAACAACATGAAAAATCAAATAATCATTTCAGTTTCTATTTCTATTGACATATTCTCTACTTGTCTCTTAAATACTGAGAAAGATGAAGCAAAATCTCACAGTGTGATTGTGGAGTTGTCTATTTCTCTTTGCATTCTGTTTATGAATTTTGAGGTTATGTTAATAGACACATGTGAACAAAATTTTTATATCGTCTTGTGAAATTTAACATTTCCCCCTAGTTACTGTCCCCTTTAACATTCACGAGAGCACTTCCTACTTTTGAGACTCTTGTTTCATATCATTGTAGTGTCAGCAGTTGTCTTTCAGTCAAAATTCATACGCTAAGATGGCAGAATAGGAAGGGAGCACACTATTAGTCCGGGGGAGAGACAGGTTAATAAAAGTGGAGATACTGCAGGGTCAAGGAAGAGTAGGGGAAGAAACAGCAGAGGAAACTCTTCCGGAACTAGTGATTCACAGTGGACCTGCGTGGAGAGCGTGGGAGCCCAAGTTCGGGACACCAGCGGCAGACTCAACACACCAGCGCTGGAACGCGAGGTGAGCCGAACCTCAATAGCCCGAGACACCAGCAGGCAAGCGGAAAGAGGAGACTAGAGGGAACGAGGCTTGAAACTCCGTGGGGAAAAGTTCACCAGGCTAACTAGAAGAGAGAGAAAAAAAATAAAAAAAGTGACTGAGACGGACACAAGTTTCTCTCTCTCCGCTCACCCCTCAAAGGCAAGCAAGACAAAGAGCAGGCACCATTTTGACATACGTCATAAGCAGGGCGACCTCAGGTCTGCACCGGCCCTGAGCCTAGCAGAAACACCTGACTCTAGGGGGAGGGGTGAAATAACAGGAGATTAGCATCTAACTTGGCAACCCAGTGGGAGAATGCAGGAGAATTGGAGCCCACACTGAGGGCAGCACAGATTCCCTGTGTGGTCCTTGGGAAAGAGCTTCCAATCTCTGGCTCCTGTGGGTATATCATTTGCCTGCTAACTACCTGCAATTCCATTCAGCTGTGCGGAATTACTTCCCTTTTGAATCAAAAAAAGAAAGAAAGAGAGATTTACCACACCTAACCTGGGAGTGTCATCTTTGACACACCCTCAACCCTGAGGAACCAAACACAGCTCTCAGTCCACACTCATCTCAAGCCTCTAAGGCTCCACCGAAAGCAGACAGTCCACTTAATATAGAGCCATAGTGTAACAAGAAAAAACACCACAGTGAAGAAAGCAAATATCTCCAACATGCCAAACAACAAATGCAAAAACCGAGGTAACAAGAACAAGGAAGACACTATGACGCCCCCAAATGAAAAAGACACCCCAATTAAAGATTATGAAGATGGGGAGTGTCATCCTTGACACACCCTCAACCCTGAGGAACCAAACACAGCTCAGAGTCCACACTCATCTCAAGCCTCTAAGGCTCCACTGAAAGCAGACAGTCCACTTAATATAGAGCCATAGTGTAACAAGAAAAAACACCACAGTGAAGAAACCAAATATCTCCAACATGCCAAACAACAAACGCAAAAACCAAGCTAACAAGAACAAGGAAGAAACTATGACGCCCCCAAATGAAAAAGACACCCCAATTCAAGATTATGAAGATGATGAGATCGAAGAAATGCAAGAAGCAGATCTCAAAAAATTGATAAGAACATTAAGAAGTTCTCAAAAACAAATTCTTGAACTACAGAAATCCTTCATGGACAAGATAGAAAATCTCTCTCGTGAAAGTGAAATATTAAGGAGGAATCAAAATGAAATGAAACAACTAGTGGAACAAGAAACTCTGATAGTGACTAGAAATCATAATGAAATGAAGAGTTCAATAGATCAAATGACAAACACATTAGAGAGCCTTACAAACAGAATGGGCGAAGCAGAAGAGAGAATATCAGACTTAGAAGACAGAGAACAGGAAAGGAAACAGGCAAACCAAAGAAAAGAAGAAGAAATTAGAAATCTAAAAAATATTGTCGGGAATCTACAGGATACTATTAAAAAACCCAACATTCGGGTTCTAGGAGTTCCTGAAGGCATGGAGAGGGAGAAAGGATTAGAAGGCATTTTCAGTGAGATACTAGCAGAAAATTTCCCAGGTTTGGAGAAGGACAGAGGCATCTTAGTACAGGAAGCTTATAGAACCCCTAATAAACATGACCAAAAGAGATCCTCACCACGACATGTTGTAATCAAACTCACCACAGTGAAACAGAAAGAAAAGATCCTAAAAGGTGCAAGAGAGAAACGTCAGATCACTCTTAGAGGATCTCCAATTAGACTCACAGCAGACTTCTCATCAGAAACCCTACAAGCTAGAAGGGAATGGCGAGACATAGCCCAGGTACTAAGAGAGAAAAACTGCCAGCCCAGAATACTATATCCTGCAAAGCTCTCATTTGTGAATGAAGGTGAAATTAAGACTTTTCATAGCAAACAGAAACTGAAAGAATTTGTTGCCACTCATCCTGCCCTGCAAAAGATGCTTAAAGATGTGTTACACACAGAAACACAGAAACATGGTCACCAATATGAAAGAAGGTAAAGGAAGGAAACCTCACAGCAAAAGATCACAGGAAGCTCAATTTCTCTTTGACATAGAATTAAACTCTGATGCTCTGTTAAAGCAATGTGTTAAAGTAATATATTATGTTCTCTTGATGTCTGTTAAATTCTAATTGTTCAAAAACAGCTGAATTTTTATTAAGAGCTATGGGTTATTTAAATATGTGCTTTTTTCAAAGATTTGAATAATCACCTTGTAATAATGATCAAATTTGGTCTATGTTATGTCATGATTTTAAGAAATCTTATTTCAACCAGATATTTTGGATTTTGAGCCTTCTTGGCATTCTTGACAGGCATTCAAAAAATCAAAGTTTCAAACAATCTGGTCTCTAAAATTTCCAGTAAATCCTGGACTTTGGTTTTTCCAGTTTGGGCCCAACTGAAAAAATCGAAGGACCTATTTCTCTCATCTTATAGAGACACCAACTAGTCAGTCTATTTGGAGTATATTAGAAGGACTGTCAAGTGTGATGTGGTACCAGACTTTAAGTTTCTATAATGGAAAATGCTATTAATACAAATGTTTGAGAATTAAAAAGTCTAATGATCTTGTGTTACTACACATGAGAGTTATCTTAATGAGAAAGCCCCAGAGGCCTAAAGGGTTAAATACTTGTAAAACCCTACAGGTGCTTTCAAAAATACTGTGAAGTAAGCAAGTGCCTCTTGTTGGTTGATGAGTTTATAATTTTAAACATGGCGACTTGAAGTCTTTTGTCATCCACAGTTATATATGATCTGCTGCTCATAAAACTAAAGCATTGTTGGTTCTGTGTTTAGCTGTCCTCCTATAGGTTCCTATGGACTTTTTCCAGCCACTTTTATTGTATTCAGTACTTTGGGATGGCTCTGTAAACAGATGAAGCCAATAATGTATTAACAGTACCAACTGAGAAAAACTATGGTTAACTGAGGTTACTAAAAAGAAAAAGCAATTCAAATCAATTGGCAATCTACAAAAAGAGTTAAAGATTTTAAAAGCTATTATTAAAATTGCTATATTGGTCTATTATGCTATATTATATGTGTGTACATATTGTATGTCCACATGGGGAAACTTTATTAAGAGTTTTATTTTAAATGGCTTATAGATAAGATGGTCCATAAAGTTAAGCTGCTAAAATCAATCAAAGATACATTTTAATTTGTGGGACCTGAATCTGTGTATCATATGTTTTAGACTTGTTGGTAGAAAGAAACTAAAAACATTTTAGATGGTTGTGCTTAAGTTTACTGGTTAAACAAACTACACCATGTTAGATATTTAAGAGGTGTTTTCAAATACATGATTCTTAAAATTTATAGAAGGCATTGGACCTTCTGGTAAATGTTTTCTTAAGTTGTTATCTAATGGTTGAAACTACTAAGTATTCAAGTGATATTGCTATTGTCAGCAAGCGATCTAGGACTTGCTCCCTCATTTCTCTATTCTAAGCCCAACTTGTTCTTTCATTTCTCTATTCTCTTCAAGGTAGGAAACTAATTCTATTATGAAGGAATCTGTAGGACGCACAATTTAATCTTTAGACCTTATAAAAGAGATGGCTAACACTTTTCTGTAATAGCATAGCCAAAATAAGAACTTAAATAATAATCTCATAGCTAGATTCTCTTCGCCATCAGCAAAGTATACAGTAAGTAGAAAAAAACCTCCCTTTCAGACCAAAGGGAAAGAAAGTTTTAAAGTGAGAATATAATTTTCCTCATGGGCATTGTCTACCTTAGAAAAACTACTACAGAACATGCCTGTGACTATAGACTTGTAGTTCAGGCCACCGAAGATTAGAGATGGGACATGGGCACTCTCTTGACTTGCATCCTCTGGTCTGCTTTAACACAAATCAGGAGGAAAAGAAAGCTGGGCATCAGAAGCAATGGGTGGCAGGCCTATTGATGGCTGATCTGTACAGTGATCTGCCCTCAAGGAGACCCAACAGGCCAGTCCACTGCAGTGGCTTTCAATGTGGTAAGCCTGGGCTTCAGCAGAAGTCAGCTTGTGAAGCGCCCTGGCAGCTCTGACAAGAGTTGAATCCCTGGAAATGGACCTGCCCTGGAGTCGAAGGATGCCCAGGTCAGAGCCAGAGATCTTATTGGCTCTAAGCTGAAAAGCCCTTCACTCAGCCCAACTTCCAAAGTGACCACTGCAGCTGAGGGGATGGTCAAGTAGGGTCAGCAACATTGCAGGCAGAACTGTAAATTTCTTGTTAGAGATGCCACCTGCCTTTACCTGGCCAGCTCTCCTCCCAGGCCAGCCAAGTAATGAAAGTCAACAGAGTGCCTTCCCCTAGGAGGTTCACACCTCCCTTAGGATGTACCCCATGTGAAGAGATAGATAGGTCTGGACCTCTTAACTCACAAGGCCTAAAGCCCACCAGATTATTATCAAGCCCCTTCTATCAGGTTCTATTTGCCTCTCAATCAGAAAACTTAATTGTAGCTTAGACAGCACCTTTCTTAGCTCCTCTAATAATGACTCTGTCCTGTGTTCTAGACCCTGTCTAGCACACTTGGGCCTCGTTCCTTTGTAATCATAACCTCTACTCTACCACCAATGGCTCTACTGCCAACCTGTGTGTACTGATGGTCCTCTTCCCCACTTAATGCTGTATAATTGTTCAAACCTGGTAAATGCCACTCTTAGGATCATTGGTTACTATCCTCACTCTGTCTTTTATGACCTTGTCTAAATATGATCAGAGTCAGCAAACTTGGAAGGCTTCCATAGCCTTGGCAACTCATGACGACAGCCTAGGGTGGTTACTGGTGCCATAAACTAGAGTGTCAATTTGTTGGGTCAACTACAGGAGCCACTGTGCACTTGCTCCTCATGTGGGATCTCTGTCCTTAATGTGCTGTACATTGTGATTTAATGCTATAACTAGTACTCAAACAGTATGTTTCACTTTGTGTTTCTATGTGGGTGCAAACTGTTGCAATCTTTATACTAAATTGATCTTCTGTATATAAAGAGAATTGAAAATGAATCTTGATGCGAATGGAAGGGGAGAGGGAGCGGGAGAGGGGAGGGTTGCGGGTGGGAGGGAAGTTATGGGAGGGGGAAGCTATTGTAATCCATAAGCTGTACACTGGAAATTTATATTCATTAAATAAAAGTTTAAAAAAATTCATATGCTATGCCTTTTATATCTTTTTATTCTTAATATTTTAATCTATATTTTGAGAAGGACAGTAAATAGCATATTGTTGGGTTGTTTGATACAATGTAACAATTTTTCTCTGCTAATGAATATTTAGACTATTAGTAAACACTAATTTTTTTTTCTTTTTGATGGATTTTTATCACTTTAACATATTAATTTTTAGTTTTTAAAATTTTATTTAGGTTATACAAGTTTCATGTATTTCATATACATAAATTTAGGAACACAGTGATATGTGCCTCCCTCCAATCCACTTTCCAACCCTTCTTCCTTCTCCTTCTTATATTTGCACTCTTAATTTTAACAGAGATCTACTTTCAGTTTATTTGATGATCATAAGTTTGGCACCAAACTGAGTAAAATAGTTCAACAAATAGTATGAAGGAAACATTATTCCTTAAAATAATAGATGAGGGCTATAAGCAATCATCAAATCTCAAAATGTTCATTTCACTCCAATACATTACATTTTAGGTACTCTATTACTTATCCTGGATCAGGAAAAATATGTGATATCTGTCATTTTGAGACTGGCTTATTTCACTAATTATAGTGGTTCCCAGTTACATCCATTTTGTTGCAAAAAACAGGAATTAATTTTTTTTACAGCTGAATAGTACTCTATAATACATATATACAATAATTTCTTCATCTAGTCTTCAGTTGATGGACATTTGGGTTGATTCCATATTAGAGCTATTGTGAATTGAGCTACAATGAACATGGGGCTACAGATAATTCTTTAATATGATGATTTCATTTTTTAGGTAAATTCCAAGGAGTGGGATGGTTGGTTCATTTGGTAGGTCTATGTTTAGATTTCTGAGTTATCTTCATATTGTCTTCCACAGTGGATGGATCAGTTTACATTCCCACCAACAGTAGATTAGGGTACCTTTTTCCCCACATTCTCACCAGCATTTGTTTTTTGTTGATTTTTTAAAAAAGATTTATTTATTTATTTGAAAGACAGATTCACAGAGAGATGGAGACAGATTCAGAGATAGTGGTCTTCCATCCACTGGTTCACTCCCCAGATGGCTGGAGCTGGGCTGATCCAAAGCCAGGAGCCTGGGGCTTCTTTGGGTCTCCCACTTGAGTTCAGGGGCCCAAGGACTTGGGCCATCTTTTGTTGCTTTCCCAAGCACACTAAAAGGGAGCTGGATAGGAAGTAGAGCAGCCAGGACTGGAACCAGTGCCCACATCAGATGCTGGCACTGCAGACTTTAACCACTAAGCCACAAAGCCGGCCCATATTTGTTGATTTCTGTATGAGAACCATTCTAACTGGAATTGTGAGGTGAAACCTCATTGCGGTTTTGATTTTCATTTCCCTGTTGGCTAGTGATCCTGTACCTTTTTTCAACAGTCTCTTGGCCATTTGAATTTCATCTCTTGAAAAATGCCTGTTCAAGTCTTTTGCAATTTCTTAATTGGATTCTTTGTTTTGTTGTTGTTGAATTTCTTGAGCTCTTTATAGATTCTGGATATTAATCCTTTATCAGTTGTGTAGTTTACGAATATTTTCTCCCATTCTTTTGGTTGCCTCTTCACCTTACTGTTTCTTTTTCAGTTTCTTGAAATAATCCTATTTGTCAATTTTGATTTTGATTGCTTATGCTTCTATGGTTTTTTCCAAGAAGTCTTTGTCTATATTAATATCTCGCAGAATTTCCCCAATGTTCTCTAGCAATTAGATGGTATTGGATCATAAACTTAAATCTTTAATCCACTTTGAGTGGACTTTTGTGTAAGGCATAAAGTAGGGGTCTAGTTTCATACTGCTGCATGTGGAGATCCAGTTTGCCCAGTACCATTTGTTAAAGAGACTGTCCTTGCTCTAGGGATTGATTTTAGCTTCTTTATCAAAAATAATATGATTGTAGATGTGTGGATTGATTTCTGGAGTTTCTATTCTGTTCCATTGGTCTACATGTCTATTTTGGTGCCACTACCAGGTTGTGTTTTGATTATAACTGTCCTATAGTATGTCTTGAAATCTAGTATTGCAATGACTCTGGCTTTGTTTTTGTTATGTAAGACTGCTTTAGTTATTCAGGTTCTCTTGTGTTTCTGTATGAATTTTAGCATCATATATTCTAGGTCTGAGAATAATGTCATTGGTATTTTGATTGATATCACATTGAATCTATAAATTGCTTTCTGTAGCATGGAAATTTTGATGATATTCATTCTTCCAATCCATGAATATGGAATATATTTCCATTTTTAATATCTTCTTCTATTTCTTTCTTTAATGCTCTGTAATTTTCATCATAGAGATCTTCAACATCCTTGTTTAAATTTAATTCAAGGTATTTAATTTTTTGTAGCTATTATGAACGGGACTAATCTTTTAAGTTCTTTCTCAACAATGACATTTTCTGGGTATACAAGGGTATTGATTTTTCCAGCCATCTGGGGAGTGAGCCAGTGGATGGAAGACCACTCTCTCTGAATCTGTCAGCAAGGTGTTGATTTTGTATCCTGCCAATTTACCAAACCTTCTTATGAATTTCAATAGTCTCTCAGTGGAGTCTTTTGGGTCCCCTATAGTAGAGAATCATGTCATCTGTAAATAGGGATACTTGACTTCCTCCTTTCCAATTTGTATCCTTTTGATTTCTTTTCTTGCCTAATGGCTCTGGCTAAAGCTTCCAGGACAATACTGAATAGCAATGGTGAGAGTGGGCATCCTTGTCTGGTTCTGGATCTTAGTGGGAGTGGTTCCAACTTTTTCCTATTCAATAAGATGCTGGTCATGGGTTTCTCATAAATTGCCTTGATTGTGTTGAAGAATGTTCCTTCTATAATTATTTTGTTTAAGGTTTACATCATGAAAGGATGCATTCTATCAAATGCTTTCTCTGTATATTGAGATAATCATATGGGTTTTGTTCTTTAGTTTGTTAATGTGATGTATCGCATTGATTGATTTGCAAATATTGAACCAACTTTGCATATGAGGGATAAATCTCACATGGTCCAGGTGAAAGATCTTTTTTTTTTTAAAGTTGTTTTTTTTTTTTTTTTTTTTTTGACAGGCAGAGTGGACAGTGAGAGAGAGGGACAGAGAGAAAGGTCTTCCTTTTCTGTTGGTTCATCCCCCAATAGCCGCTGCAGCTGGCACACTGCAGCCAGCGCATCGCGCTGACCCAAAGCCAGGAACCAGATGCTTCTCCTGGTCTCCCATGTGGATGCATGGCCCAAGCACTTGGGCCATCCTCCACTGTCTTCCCAGGCCACAACAGAGAGCTAGACTGGAAGAGGAGTAACGGGGATAGAATCTGGTGCCACAACCAGGACTAGAACCCGGGGCGCCGGCGCCTCAGGCAGAGGATTAGCCTATTGATCTGCAGTGCCAGCCCTGGGTGAAAGTTCTTTCTTATCATGTGCTATTGGATTTGATTAGTTAATATTTTGTTGAGGATTTTTGTATCTATGTTCATTGGGGATATTGGTTTATAGTTATCTTTCTCTGTTGTATCCTTTTCTGATTTAGGAATTAAGGTGATGCAGGCTTCATAGAAGTAGTTTGGGAGGATTATCTCCCTTTTAATTGATTTGAATAGCATGAGAAGAATTGGAATTAGTTCTTCTTTAAATGTCTGGCGAAATTCAGCAGTAAAGCCTGATGTCCCGGGCTTTTCTTTTTTGGAAGGGTCCTTATTACTGATTCAATTCCTGTCTTAGTTATTGGTCTGTTCAGAATTTCTATGTCTTCATGACTCAATTTTGGTAGGTTGTATGTGTCTAGAAATCTATCCATTTCTTCTAGGTTTCCCGATTTATTGGCATACAGCTCAGCAATTTGTAGTAATTCCTGATGATTTTTTTATTTCTGTGGTATATGTTGTTACATTTCATCTCTGATTTTATTGTTTTGTGTCTTCTCCCTTTTTGTTTTTTGTTAGTTTGGCCAATGATATATCAATTTTCCTTATTGTTTAAAAAACCAGCTCTTCATTTCACTGATCTTTTGCATTTTTTTTTTTGTTTCAGTCTTGTTTATTTCTTTTCTAATTTTAATTATTTCTTTTCCCCTACTAATTTTGGGTTTGGCTTGTTGCTGTTTTTCTAGGTTCTTGAGATGCATTGAGAGCTCATTTGTTTGGTACCTTTCCAATTTCTTGATGTAGGTACGAATTAATATAAACGTCCTTCTTCACACTGATTTTGCTGTATCCAATGAGTTTTGATATGGGGTATTGTCATCTTAATTCAATTCCAGATTTTTTTATTTCTTTTCTTATTTCTTCTGACATACTGTTCATTCAGGAGCATATTATCCACTATCCATGTGTTTGCATATGATCTAGAGATTCTTGAGTTGATATTTAGCTTCATTCTATTGTGGGTAAGAAGATGCATTGTATTAGTTTGGTTTTTGGAATTTGCTGAAATTTGCTTTATGGCCTAGCATGTGGTCTATTGTAGAGAAAAGTTCCATGTACTGATGAGAAAAATGTGTATTTCACAACTGTGGGGTGAAAAATTCTGTAAATACCAGTTAGGTCCATAGGGTTGATAGTGTTTATTGGCTCTATTGTTTCCTTCTTGATTTTCTGTCTAGTTGATTTGTCCATTGATGAAAGTGAGGAGCTGAAGACCCCTGTTACTATTTTTTGGAATCTATGTATTTCTTTGCAACTATTAACATTTTTTTCAAAGAGTCAGATGCCCTGTAGTTGGGTACATATACATTTATTATAGTAATATCTTCTTCTTGAATTGATTCTGTAATCATTATATAGTGCCTTTTTCATCTATTTTAACAGTTTTGTGTTAAAGTCTATTTTGTCTGATATTACAATGGTGACACCTGCCCTTTTGATTTCCATTAGCATGGAATATCTTTTTCCATCCTTTTACTTTCAGTCTGCCTGTATGTTTGTTGGTGAGATATATTTCTTGTAGGCAGCAAATAAATGGGTTTGCTTTTTAATCCATTTGGGCAGTCTATATCTTTTAACTGGAGAGTTGAGGCCACTTACATTCAAGGTGACTATCAATATGTAACAACTTGTCCCTGCCATTATCCCATAAATATTCCTAATGTTTATTTCGGATTTCCTTTGCACTTTTACTGGAAGTTTTTCTGCCTTCATCTTCTTTCGTAGTCATTACCATGTTTCTGTGTTTCTGTGTTTAGCATACCATTAAGCATCTTTTGGAAAGCTGGACAAATGGTGAAAAACCCTTTCAATTTCTCTTTGTTATGGAATGTATTTATTTTGCCTTCATTCATAAATGAGAGCTTTGCAGAGTACAGTATTCTAGATTGATAGTTTTATTTCTCTTAAGAGTTGGATTATGTCTCTCGATTCTTTCCTAGCCTAAAAAGTTTTTGATGAGAAGTCAGCTATGAGACTAATTGGTGATCTTCTGCAAGTAATCTGGTGTTTCTCTCATGCACATTTTAGAACCTTTTCTTTATATTTTACTGTGAAAATTTAACTATAATGTGATATGGTAAAGTTATTCTTTGGGCATGTCTGCTAGGAGTTCTATGTGCTTCCTGTGCTTGGACGTCCCTTTCTTTCATCAAACTGGAGAAGTTTTCTGTAATTAGTTCACTAAATAGGCCTTCTAGTCCATTCTCTCTTTCCATGCCTTCAAGAAATCCTAAGATCCATATGTTGGGTCACTTGATTGTATCCCATAAATCTCCAATGCTGTTTTCAATTTTTCTAATTCCTTCTTCTTCTTCATTTTTTTTTTGTCTGACTGAAAAATTTCCAAAGATCTGTCTTCTAGCTCAGATATCCTTTCTTGTGCTTCACCAAGTCTGTTGTTAAGGTTTTCCATCACATTTTTTATTCGATCTATTGCATTCTTCATTTCTTATATTTCATTTTGATTTCTCTTTAAAATCTCAATTTCAGGGGGAAAATTTTTCAGTCATGTCATGTATAAATTTCTTTAGTTCTTGGATTTGTTCTGTTTGCTTTTGAGTAATTGCATAGTCAGTCTTTTAAATTTCATTTCAGACTTTTCATCAATCTCTTCATCTTTACATGTAATATTGAAATTTTGTGTTCCTTTGGGGTGGGGTGGGGGGTCCTGATGTGTTCCTTTTCTTGTTTCTTGAATTCCTGCATTTATTTTTAGGCTCTTATGGAGATACTTGTTGGTTTTTTCCTCTGGTAGCTTTTATCTTTCTACAATGTCTCTGTGGATTAGTGGAGTGTCTGCACTTTCAGTGAATACCAAGAGGTGTGTGCTGGGTGTGGCCAAGGAGCTCTAGTCAGAACTCCAGGTGGGACGAGTATCCAGATATCCAAGTTGGGTGTGGTAGATCTCTTGTTAACAGATGGAGGGAATGGTCACCTCTGTTGGTATGATCACACCCTCAACTCCTCTCCTCCAAGGTGATTAATGCCTGGGTTTTACACCCATTGGATACAACACTCATCTGCACTGCTATATGAACCACACAAATGATCTACACTGTCCTCATTCTGAGTATCCATGGATCCCATTGTAATGACCCACTACAGGCAACCAGGGAGCTCAGAGCATGTGGAGCCACATATAGAGATTTCCCAGAGACCAGCTACACCCTGCAGCATATCATGCATCCACCAAATCTCAACAGTCTTATTCCACAAGGCTCCCACAGTCACTTGGTATAGAGGTTTTGCTCTGCCATGCCAACTATCTGGTCCCTACAGAGGCAGATGATCCCCAAGCCAGTTGTCTGGAGGTGCTCCACCTAGGTGGCTGGAGCCCCAGAGCCTATAGTAGGTTGAGAGGTTGGGGGTGCCTCATAGACCTACATGGGTGCCCAGCCCCCTGTCTATCCTCCCAGCCAGACTCAAAGTCAATGAGGCCTACTAGTTTTCCCATCTGTTAGAATCTCTGGACCACATGTGTAAACAAGAGCCATTGGCCAAATGTTGCCCTCTCCCCTCTACCTCCACCTTCACTGACAAGAAGGTGGCCTCCTGTCTCAGCCAGTTGCTATGCTCATACACTAGGGCTTCCACAACTGCCACCCAAGCCAAAATGGCACCTTCCCTCTCTCAGGTGCCAGGCACTGTTGTGGGGAAGATGGAGTGAGAGAAACATGCCCCTTTTACTCCACTGGGTCTGCAAGTACCCACTAGCCCCTAGAGCTCCAGGCCAAACTCACACCACACTTTCCCTCCAGCTATTTCACCACAGGCTGCTGCAGTCTAGTCTCACCTCTGTCTTCAAGCTGCCTCCTACTCCAGCTCTTTGGTTGCTGCAGTCATGTATTGTTGTCTGTGTGTTTGTGATGTGTGTCTGCACCTTCCACATAGGTACACAGCTTTCCTCTTCATTCTATAGAATTTCCACTGCAGCTTTCTCTCTAATTCTTCCTTGAAAGTGTATTTCCTATACTTTTTTTATTTTCTTGCTATTTATCCCTAGCCCAGCACAGTATGTTGCTCTCTATTCTGCCATCTTGTGATGTCTAACTTTTTCTCTGTAACTTTAAAATCATTCTTCACCATTCTAGACTTTACAACATGCATCATTCTTGTATCAAAGTAAAACAAAAATCAATAATCTTAGAATATTTTAATTCCATTTTCCCCATTCCAATTTTTATGTCACTGATAACTATACATGTATTTTTATCTCAAAGACCCTGGGTTAATAGTGTTATTATTTTATATAGTCAATGTTCTTTAAGATGTGCCCATGTGCTTACTGCTGTCTCTGTGCTCTACGTTTTTTGTGTATCTCTATCTCTCCATTTGTCATTTTTCATCTGAAAAAAAAATTTTCTTAATGTTTCCTTTAATATGGATCTACTGGTGACAAATTCTCAGTTTTCCTTTGTCTAAAATATATTCACATACTTTATCCTTAAAGTATATTTTTGTTTCATTTGTAATAATAGGATAACATCTAATTTCTTTTAATACTATAAGGATAACAATCAACTGTTTTCTGCTATCCACTCTTTTGAGATCTCAGTTCTCAGCCCAACTGTTGCTGCTTTAAAAACAATCTTTTATTTTTTGCTACTTGCTTGCGGATTTCTCTTTCTTTATCATTCTTAAATTTTTATAGACTCTTCTTCACTTTCGTGCCTTAACATAAATGTTTAAAAGTTCTCACAAAGGTTACCTCTGCCTCATTCTCTGCCTTGTTCGTTGTGCTCTCTTCATGGATTTTAGCTGCAATATTCTACATTTATGCAGTGACTCTTCTGTGCCTGTTTTCCATCCATTTTTCTCTATATTTTCTTCTGATACATCATCAAGTCCACTAATTCCCCAACTGATTTGCATTTGCTGTTAAATACATCCATTAAATTCCTAATTTTGATTACTTTGTTTTTTGGTTCTAGAATATCCATTTTTTTTAATGAGTCCCCCTTCTCTGCTGAAACTCATCATCTTTGAACAAATCAAAATTATTTAAATGTTTTTCTCTGATACTCAGTTATCTGGAATTCTTGTGACTCTTTTTCTATCATCTATTTTTCTTTATTGGTTTTCATTCTTGTTAATGTGTCTCTTTATGTTTTAGTTACTTTTAATGATAGTAAGAACTGAATTGCAAACTTTTTTATAGAAGAAACTGGAGGCCTAGTCTGGTATTCTTTTCTTCTAAACTGGATTTACATTTGTTTCTGTGGAGTACTTGGGGGTAATAACAATTACATCAATTAAATCTCAGCATCGTAGAAGACTTAAAGCTAAATGGTTGTCTATTCCATTTCAGCCCTGCGCCTTCTGTGGAGTGGTTAGGTCCCCAAAACAAAACACAGAACTCCTTTCCTGGGAATCCCCTGAACCCTAATTTCTACTCATGTAACTCATAGACTATTTGAGTTTCTGTTAACTCTCTCAAAAGTCTCAACTGACATCTCAGATATGGTCAAAAATCTGCAGGGGTAGAGCAGCTCCAAATACTAGGCTCATGCCTTATATCTTTGTCCTAGGTAAAACTTCATTACCGTATTACCTGTTCAAATATTGAATTCTAGAAAAAGGAATCAAAAAGAATATTCTCCATTCTGTCTCTGTTTGTCTTCAGCTCTAAAAAAATTTTTTTAAAAATTTAAAAAGAAAATAAAGTTGACAAATTCACGGGTTAGAAGAGGTAGAATGATATAAGGAATCGATGGGTAGAGAAGAAACTATCTTATCAGAATTGATTAGAAAAGTTCTCTTGGTCGAGCTGGCATTGAAGTTAAGACCAGAATGGTGAGAAGGAGGCAATTATTTGAATACCTAAGGGAAGAATATTTTCTTTTTTTAAAGACATTAATTTATTTTAAAGTTAGAGTTACAGAGAAAGAGAGACAAACACAGAGACAAATCATTCCTCATGTAGCTGCACCAGCAGGGGCTGAGTCAGGTCAAAGTCAGGATTCAGGAACTCCAGTAGGGCCTCCCGTGAGGGTGGCAGGGACCCAGGTGATTGGAGCATCATTCACTGTCTTCCAAGGCATGTTAAAAGGAAGCAGGACCTGAAGTGTAGTACCTGGGATTGGCACTTCAACATGGGCTGTGGACTGCCCAAGTGGAGGCTCAATCCACTGTTCCACAACGTCTGCGCCTAAGGGAAGTACATTCTAAAAAGAAATGGCCTGTGTGAGGCACAAAAGGAAAATCAAAAGGCTGTAAATAAGAGGGATGTGTGTAGAGAAGTAGTATTGTAAGAGGCAGACAATAGCCAGACCAGATACCTTAGAAGTTGAAGTTCATTTTTTCTGATTTCTATGGGGAGCTATTGGAAGACAGCAAGTTACAGATATATACCTTAGGAAGATTACTTGAATGTTAGGAAGATTACTTGAATGTGGTGGTGACTGGAGAGTAAAGCCAGTAGTTCACAGAGGAGTATGTTTCGGAAGTCCGTTGAGTGGTTAGGTAGTTTGGAAGAGGGAGCAGTAGCAGACATGGGAACATATAGTAGGAATCAGGAGAAATTTTATCTCCCTTTGAAAGAGAAGCTACAATTTCAGGACATTCTGTATTTGAGCATTAAGATTTCTGTATGTTCTACCTAGGAAGAGAGAGTCCTAAGTGATGCAGGGCATAAAAGCAACAATTGTGACAACTCAGTTGCAACTGTACCTGGAGAAGTTCTGCCCAACCTCATGAATAAGACAATGATGAAAATAAAAAAGAGGCCTAGGGCAGGAGTTTGGCCTAGCAGTTAAGACAGTCATTAATACGCTTGCATCCTACACTGGAGTATCTGGGTTTGATACCCAGCTTTGCCTCTTGGCTCCAGCTTCCTACTGATGCAGACTCTGCAAGGCAGCAGTGAAGATCCTGCCATCCACGTGAGAGATTTGATTGAGTTCCTGGTTGCTGGCTTCAGTCCAGAGCATTTTCAGCCATTGTGGACATTTAGTTTGTGAACCAAGGGATAGAATTTTTTTTTCTCACTCTCTCTCTACCTCTGTCTTTCTCTGCCACTCACATAAATAAATTTTAAAAAAGTAAGCAAGAGACCTGACGGACTTCCAACAGCATCTGTGTGATATAAGACCAGCTATACCCGGGACGGAGATGCTGCTTGGGTACCACTGTCCCTATTTTTATCTAGACAGTACTTTTACATCGCCTTGACCCAAACCCCTGGCTTTAATCCCAACCTGGACTTTCCATCCATTCCTTGTCAAACATAGAGCAAATTCCAAACACTTCCTCTCTCACTGTCAAGAACTTCTTGCTTATTCTTCTCTTAGTAACTTTTCACCAAGAGAATTATGTCCTTTGTCACTCCTCTACATGACTCTTCAATGGAGTGTGTTGAGTGGTGGCTCCTCAAACGATGTATCCACTGGAAACCTGTGAATGCAAACATATTTGAAAGAATGGTCTTTTTTGGTATGACTAAGTTAAGAATCTTGAGACCATCCTACATTACCTAGGGTGTATCAAATATAATAACAAGTGCTCTATAAGAAGACATGGATAGAAGAAGAGAAATGCAGCTGGCGCTGTGGCTCACTAGGCTAATCCTCCGCCTGCGGCACCAGCACTCTGGGTTCTAGTCCCGGTTGGGGCACCGGATTCTGTCCCGGCTGCTCCTCTTCCAGTCCAGCTCTCTGCTGTGGCCCGGGAGTGCAGTGGAGGATGGCCCAAGTGCTTGGGTCCTGCACTCGCATGGGAGACCGGGAGGAAGCACCCAGCTCCTGGCTTCATATTGGCACAGCGCCAGCCATGGCGGCCATTAGGGGAGTGAACCAACGGAAGAAAGACCTTTCTCTCTGTTTCTCTCTCACTCTCTATAACTCTCTCTCTGTCCCTCTCTCACTGTCTAACTCTGCCTGTTAAAAAAAAAAAAAAGATGAGAAATGCAGAAGAGAGAAAATGATATGAAGATAGAGGCAGAGACTTGAGCGATGTGTGAGTAAGCCTAAGAGCAAAAGGATTATCAACAGTCTTAGAAAGCTAAAACAACAGATTCTCCATAGGGAAGCAACCCTGCTAACACCATGATCTTGGACTTTTAGCCTTCAGAATTGTGAAAGGATCCTTTTCTGTTTTTTTCTAAGCCCTCAGTTGTGGTAATATGTTGTGTTGACCTAGGAAACTACTACGTAGTAGAAAGAACCAAATTTTTCTAACTTGATTAAGAGACTCTGTATGCCTTGGCTCTGGTCCAGTATTCAGCCTAATTCTTATACAAATCCCTACCTCACTGGAAGTTTCCCCTTACATTCACCCTTTTGTTTCTTTAACACAAAAATTATTTCCTTCCTAAGGGACTGTGTCTATTGCTATTACCTCCTTGGAAATATCCCCATTACCACAATATTTTCACAGATGGTTCATTCTTGTTATACTTCCCTTAACTCAAATATTCAAATATAACTTTCAAAGAGGTCTTGTTGAAACTTTA
Source organism: Lepus europaeus (assembly GCF_033115175.1). NCBI lineage: Eukaryota > Metazoa > Chordata > Mammalia > Lagomorpha > Leporidae > Lepus > Lepus europaeus. The sequence goes on from NC_084830.1 coordinate 50,612,688, forward strand.
TAAGCACAGCGTTTCTTCCTACCCCTCCAAAATTAGCACATCACATCACATCACATCATATCACATTTCTTCTTTCCTGTATAGAACTCATCACAAATAATTAATATCTTCTTCATGCATTTGCTGAATTGTGTGCTAAGGAAGGCAGAGTTTTTTTCCACCCATTTATTTATTTGACAATGATTAATTGAGCATCTGTTATATACCAGGCAGCATTCTAAGCATTTGGGAGGTGCAACAGTGCAGGGAACAAAACAACAACAACCTCTGCTCTCATGGATCTCTATTCCAGCACAATTTCCACATTGTCTTCTTGTATCTGAAGGACTCTGCTATTAGTTGGCCATCCATCTAATGATAATTAAATATTAATTAAACAATAGAAAGAAACAATAATGTCTAATGATTAATTCTCATTTTTTCCAGTAAAAGCTGGACTCCACCTGTCTAAAGAACCTAGATTAAATAAGCTAGACAGTTTTGAGAGAACTTCAAATGTACCATTTACAAACTCTTTTTCTTACAAGGTCATTGGAATTCCTTCAGCAGCCTGTGTCATCTTTTTGTTATTTCTGTAGGTGTGATTGGAAGTATGATTTCCCTGTAGAATGTGTTCTGGGAAACCAAAGACCCAGCCACACTGGACTTGCAAATCTTTGCCAAGAATGGCAGACCCCAGAGCAGTTAGCTCTGTTAACCACTGCCATTTCTAGAGGTCAGCCTCTGGGACTGTTTAATTGTGGCCATCAAAGTATTTGGGCAGCCGCTTCACAGCAGTAATTTGGGACCAAGGAGAATCCAGGGGTAGCATCAGCACACTGGGTCATTTTCAAAAATGCTGGCTGGGCCTATGAGCAGCCTGACAACAGCTGGGATTTCCAGAAGTATTTAACATGGCTTGGAGGTCATGGCCTAGCCAAAAGTGAGATTCCCCTCAACCCAAGGTGAAATCACAAAGTGGTCCTTTTGCCTTTGCCTCCCCTGCTCATCACTTGTTCCTGTCTTCATCCTTGACCCGCAATTCCATTGAGAAGCCTCATTTGTCAATCCATCAATCATTGAATTAGCATATACTAATTGAGCAACTATTATATAATAAAGCACTGACAAATACACTACCACATTTCCACCTCCTACAGAAAATTCCATCTCATCCCATCTCAGTCCTGCACCTCTGCGTATGCCGAATTTGTCATTACACACTGTTCTACTGGATCTAGAGAAAGGATCAATTTTTTTTTCTCAATACAACCCTCCAGGCAGACACTACCCATTGCCCAGACCCGGCACTAGAATGAAATCTTCTCACCATCCCTAAATTCTTTTCCACTCTCTTCTATTGTCAGCTTAGTTCAGCTACTTACAGATGTCTTGGAGCTGGTTTGTGATAGACCAGGGACCCACAAACCCAGGTACTTGACAAGCCTGCTTCATGGTGCACTGTATAAACAATTTAAGTAGCATTTCAAACCCACCTGCCCTTATGAGCCAAGATGAAAATGTGTTCTAAGTGCAAGAAGTACAAAGTAAAATATCATACATCATTATATTACAATATTTAGAATGTAATGGTATATATTAGCTGCATAATGTAAGTGCAATCATAGTTACAGCTTTATAGACCATTTTATTTAATCCTATATGATAGGTAATATCCTCCCTGTTTAACTGACAAGATAACTGGGATTTAGAGAGTTTAATAACTACCATGAAAGCTGCTAATGACAATGGCAGCTTTGGCAGGGCTGGGTTTGACTCCCTTGCTTCCTGTACACACCATTACCAATGACAGGAGATGGTTTTCATGGATCTATCATGTTTCTTCACATCTGGTGAACGAAGACACCTGACAAAATTTGTTCTTGACTGTCTGTTCAAGGATTTCTGGACAGAAAAGAGCCTTGAAGGACAGAACAAGTATCTTCATCCAGAGAGAATAGAGTTATTTGTTTTACAAGACAATAAACACAGTATCTCTCACAGGGTCACATTTTGGATGTGTTTGCCTACAACCATGTATGGAACATTGGGGTTCTCTAGCTCAGTGTTACTCACACGTAACCTGGGCCCACTGTATGAGCATTGCCCCCATGGGACCTGGGTGACAAGGGAGTGGGGTGGCATCACAAACCTGCAGCTTATGGTTCCTGCTGTGCCAGGAGTGATACACCTTTGTCTCTTACTCAGGAGACACCTGCTGGCTTACAAGTAGGGTAAAATCTCAGACTCTTCAGTTTTTAGTGACTGTGAGTTTAGCCACATGAAAGACAGAAGGATGTGATGCTCTCAGCCTTCTCTTCTACAATGGGCTCAGGTGATGGATTCATCTCATCTACACTCAAGATTGGTCACCTGCAGGCCCATCCCCTCTGTGGCTGCCTAAGTATGCTTGAAGGTGAATCTGAAGTAACATCAGTGATGATCGTATTTTCCTCTCACAGATAAAAATTGAATATTCACAGTGTCTTAATCTGATGCAGCTAGAAAAAACTGTTTCAGGTGCCATGAGAAATCAGGAGTAAGGGGCGTATTTAGCAAGAGAGGCTTCTTCCTGAGTGAATAAAACCAGAGCATAGTGAAGTGCACTACTCCTTCCTAAATGGCCAGCCCTATCCACCCCTCCAGAGAGGACTACAATTAGCATTGTTCACTCAGGCCTCTCAGGCTGACTCCCTCCCTGGGAAACTTTGCTGTGGCTGTGGACACCTGGTTATGACTACTTATTGTCAGAATGAATATTTGAGTATTCACATTCCAATTTTTCTCTACTGTGTCTGAGTCAGAATAGAAACAGGAGTGATGAAATGAAGCCCCTCCCAACCTGATGTGGATTCATTTACTGAAAGACTATGCAACCATCTCCAGCTCCAAGGCAGTCATGAGCAGCCAGCATCCAGACATGAACCACAAAAAAATCTTCCTACTGCCCTGGTAGGTGCTCTCCCAACCTGCACACATGCTTAAATGACCCCAATGAGACTGATAGGTGACCTTCTAGGGAGGCAATGATGAGCAACACTGCCATATCTTGTGAGAAAACAAAAACAAAAACACTACAAACCAGCATGTGCACAAAACACCAAGCAAAGGGGCAAACCAAAGTGTTGTGTGCCGAGGGGGGAATTACCACAACTCTGCACCTGAAAATCCCTGCCAGTTCCACTAGTTGAGCCTGTCATTGGTCCCTCTCCCCACCATGGTATCTCCCTTGTGCTTGAGCCTACGCCCCCAATAAACCTTGTCTGGATTGCATATTATCCTTTTGTCAGCTCCTATTTGTGCAAGTAAGCCAAAGAAGGCAGAGTCAGTATCAGGGCCACTTAACTGATTACTTTGCATCATGTACAACGTAGAGAATTTTATTCACTGAAATTTTTCTATTAGAATGATTTTCAAGATTAGCTGTTGCAGGACCTTGGAACCACACTTCTCAGGAGGTGCACACCTTCCTCCATGAAGCAGGAGTCAGGATTGAGGCTCATGTGTGGTCTGGTTTGGCCATTGGCTAGGGTCAGGAATACCATTGATTTCTGCTGGCAAAGAGAGGGCAATGAAGAGTTAGAAAGAATGAAGACAATGGCAACTCAGATGGAAAGAAAACCAGGTAGATGAGGGCATGGCAGAGACTTATAATACTCATCACAAGTATAAAATTGGGGGAGAGAATCTGATGTACAGAAAATATTTCTGAGAAACTCTAAGCAACATGTTTGTGTAAAACTAGTAATGATCGAACTTTAAACACGGATGGAAATTCTTGTTATGTTCTTGTGCCGTGTGACTCTGCTCAGAGACTGCCCCCACCTAGCCCCATGGTGTGTTTCACAATGAATGAAGGACTGAAAGCAGTTCATCACTCTTTCTAGTGCCATCTCACTACAATTTTTCTCCAACTAACAGAGTGGACACCAGAAAATAAAGAATAGGATTTTAACCTCAACAAGGGAAAATAAAAAATTGTGAAAGAGGAGGAAAATAACTGGAAGACAAAAAAGCGGAACAACTTGAGGCCTTCCTGACAACCTTATGAGGTAGATATGTTATCCATTTGCAAGCAAAATTAAAACAGAGAGTTTAAGAATCTTATTCAAATGTGTAAGGGTGGGCTTGCTGTGATAGCGCATCATGCTAATCCAATGTAGTTCGGCCACAGATCAGGCTGGAGGTGATCATTGACCTGAACTCAATCAGAGACTATCCCTGAGTGCAAGGGAGGCTGAGAAATGCGGTCTTGCTCTGTGTCCAGGAAGAAAAGATGGATATCCAGGAGCCCTCGTAGGTTCTGGTCCCAGGATAAAATAATCAGCAAGTTGCAGGAAGGGTCCTCAGACCTGGGCCTACCTGACTACCAAGCTAATACATTCAGCTGATACACTGCATCCTTTCCTCTTGTGAAACGTTTGCTTTTCAGTTAGGACTGATTTGGTTAGACAGCTAACGTGCATCTCGCCTCACACTTCTGCAGGTCACATCTTTGTCTAAAGCCAACAGTGCAGCCCCAGTCTTTTGGTACCACTTTTATAGACCACTGCCAGCCCCTTTTTAAAAAGAAAAAAAAAGATTTTATTTATTTATTTGAGAGGCAGAGTTACAGATAGAAAGAGGTCTTTCATCCACTGTTTTATTCTCCAAATGGCCACAATGGCCAGAGCTGAGCTGATTCAAAGTCAGTAACCAGGAGCTTATACCTGGGTCTCCCAGGTAGGTGCAGGGGCCCAAGCATTTGGGCCATCTTTCACTGCTTTCCTGGGCCATAAACAGAAAATTGGATTGGAAGGGGAGTATCCAGGACAGGAACCAGTGCCCAGATGGGAGGCTGGTGTTGCAGGTGGAGGCTTAGCCTACTACACCACATCACTGGCCCCTTTTAGATACTTTTAATCATAGAATGAATTTTATCATCATTTTGTTTCCTTCTCATCTTTCTTGTAGTAATATTTACCAATGATTGAAATAAAAAGGGAGTGAGAATAAATTTCAACTTTTTTCTACCCTCCATAATCAAGAGAGGCAGGGAAGGAGGGACCTAAGCTAGAAATTCTAAAAGAGTACAAAGGGCTAAAAAAGAAAGGAAAAAACCAAGATAATGGTCTTGGAACCTGTGTCCAAAGAATGGTCTAGAAATATTGTATGATTGCCTCAGTGGCTTACATCAGAAAATGTACTAAAAAATCTCTCATTTCTATATGCAAATACTTATTCTTTTCTACATTTGAAAGCCACATGTGATTTTCAATCAGACAGCACAAACAGACTGACAGACAACATCCCTCAGGAAATGCTTGATATGCCATCAGTTTTCAACACTCTTCTCCTTCCCCTCTCTGGAGTAAGCCTATAATTCTGCATTTGTGTAAATACATATGTGCAGCATATTTAGTCACATGCTGCTGGGTACAGCGAGGGACTCGACACTATTTCCTGATTGTGTGCTCATGAAGTGAGTACGTGTTCCCTGGGTGATGCTCTCTCCCACAGTTGGGAGTCTACAGGCATTCACAAAATACCTAACAGCCCAAGGCTGCCTTGCAATGGCCAGGAGTCTTTCCTGGCCATTATCTCCACCATCAGAAGGGTTGTGTGAGGCATTTACTTCTCCCTGTGCCATCTTCACTGTTCCCATAGTTCTGAATACATAGCTTTTGATGCCCAATATACTGTACATGCACATTTGCAGCCCTTCTCCACTCTGTGAGTAATGAATCCCTTTTAGAACCTAGCAGAGACATTACATATAATAATTCTGTAAAATTTTCATGATAAGCAAATAAGTGAAAGGGCAATTATGAGCCCTCAACAGCAATTTGTCTTAATGATCCTGGGGTCTCAATATTTGACATAGAGTGATCGGTCAGTATTCTGATTCCCCTGAAAATTGTAATCACTTGATAAATCAGGTAGTTACTGACATGACTTTCAGCTTTAGTCACAGAATGAAATTTAAATGTAGCTCTTTAAACTGTGAGCCAGTTTTTTTTTCTGACTGCATACAATATTCCACATAAGCATTGTTTCTCTTCATTGCATGTGTTGATTTATTTAATTTGACAGCACTATGAAGTAGGTGCTATTAATATCCACACTTTACAGATGGGGAAACTGAGCAAAAGAGGATTAAATAACTTGCCTACAGACACATAGATGTCAATTTGCAATGCCAAGACTCAAGTAGAAAGCTGGGTTCTGGAGCTTTAGCTCCTATCCACTATGCTAACCCATTTGATTAATAGTAATGTATTGGTATATAACTATGTGCTTGTGCCAGTGCACTTGGTAAAGTGATAAGTATAAATGCACAACCGATCAAAAAGATAGAGTATATGTCGAAGAGATTTCACAAATAAGACCAGTGTAAGCAAATAATGAAGGATAGAATTAAAAGGGAGAGAATGATCCTGCGGGGTAAGCAGGACACACAGCAGACTCATAGAATGGCAAATGCCCAAAACAGCACTCCTGCCTCAGAATCAACCCTTGGGACATTCAGATCTGGCTAAAAGGTCCATGAGAGTCTCACAGGCACGGAAAGCCATGACACGATGGCAAAAAACAATCTAAATGAAAGATCCTGGTGAACAAGACCCCAGCAGAAGGAACAGGCCATCAAGGAGAGCGGCGCCTTTCTCTGAAGGGAGGAAGGAACCTCCACTGTGACATGGCCTTGACTAAACAAGTTCAGAGTCGGTGAACTCAAGGGGCTTCCATAGCCTAGACAGCTCATAGCAAGAGTCTCGGGTGATTGCTGACGTCATAAATAAGAGTGCCAATTGTTAAATCAACAACGGGAGTCACTGGGTACATGCTCCCCACGTAGGATCTCTGTCCTTAATGTGTTTTACTATGAAACTTAAAAACACTACTAGTGGAACAATACCCTATACCTTGTGCGGTTGTGTGAATGCAGCCTGTTGAAATCCTTGCTTAGTATATACTAAGTTGATCTTCAGTATATGAAGGTAATTAAAAATGAAACTCGATAAAGGGCGGGATGGGAGAGGGAGAGGGGAGGGCCACGGGAGGGAGGGAGGTTGCGGGGGAAGCTACAACAATACAAAAGTTGCACTTTGTAAATTCACATTTATGAAATAAAAAAGAAAAAAGAAAAAAAATTAAGTCAAAAAATAACTATGTGCTTGATTAAGATAAATTAATTTTAAAAATTGTTAAATGCTTTGAGAAAACAATCTAATATGATGAGAGAGAAAAGCACTGGCTAACAGGGGCCATTTTTTGTAGTGAATTTTTTTAAAGATTTATTTGAAAGGCAATTACAGAGAGGGAGAGGCAAAAGCAGAGGTAGAGAGAGAGGGAGAGAGAGAGAGAGAGAGAGAGAGAGAGAGATCTTGTACACACTTCCCCAAATGACTACAACAGCCAGGGTTGGACCAGGCCAAAGCCAGGAGCCAGGAGTTTCATCCAGTTCTTCCATACATGGGTGCAGGGGCCCAAGGACTTGGGCCATCTTCCATTGCTTCCCCAAGTGCATTAGCAGGGAGCTGGATTGGACGTGGAGCAGCTGGGTCTTGAACTGGTGCCTATATGGGATGCTGGTACTGTAGGCCATGGCTTAACTCTCTACACCACACACTGACCCCATGAGGTAACTTTAAAGTTGAGACTTGTTTGTTGAGAAGTGATCAGCCAAGCAATGTTGAAAGGACAAGGTAGTCACAGAAGACACTGAGAATGCAAAAGCTGGGGAAAAACAGGGGGGAGGTTGATGTATTTGACAAATAACCAATGTGAGCAAGGTGTGAGTAGCACAAGATGACAAGATGCTGTCAGAGGGGCTGGCAAGTCTAGATCATTAGGGTTATTACTAGGATTTATGATCATTGCAATGTGAAGACATTGGAAAGTTCTAAATAAGTCTGGCCATTTTGAACAGAATTAAGTTGAGTGAGGGGATCAAAATGGAAGAAGAAAGCCTGGTGGAGAGCTGTTGCAGTAGTTCATATATGTTCAGGTCACAGTAATATGGCTCAGGCTGAGGTGGTAGGGCTGGAAGGAAAGCAGGTTGTAGCCAGATGTAGTGAAAAAGTAAGAAGCATTTAGAATGTTTTTTGGTGACTGTGCCCATAGTACTTCTTGAATAGATGCAGCCATCAATAAAGGGTTATGGCATGCTGGTAAATCAGCCCTACTCCTAGGCTTCCTCAAGCCTCAGGAGACAACAGGCACCCAGAATTTGGTGGTAACCCTTTCTCATTCAGCAAGCATCTTCGATGCTCTAGTTTCTCTCTTGGAGTTGTGCCGTATGGAATCTCTTCAGTGAAAGATCATCATTCAAAATCTATTAGAATGATGCCCAAGAACTGTCAGGGCTGCTTATCTCCTCTGCCATCAGGGGATCTGTGTGTTCACATAACACTGAAGGGCATTCACTCATGCAGAGTGCATGAGAATTTGATAGGTAGATATGTCCCCAAGCAGAAGGAACAGGTGGAGCAGAATTTAAGGTCAGGAAAATACAGACAGAATTCAGGGTAAGTTTAAAGGAAGATAAATCTGTAAAGTTAGTAAACTGGAGAGAATTTATGGAGAATCTTGAATCTTTGTATACTTCATTTAGGATAGTGGAGAATCAGTAATGGACTTTGGATCAGGAAGAAACAGGCACCTCTCTCTCTCTCTCTCTCTCTGAATCTCAGAAATGCCTATTCCACCTGCACAATCCTGCACATTCCCAAATCTTCCTTTTAAAGAAACTCGCCCCAATACTAATATGTATTACCCATATATAAGCCTACAAATTTCATTATGTCAGCACTCATGCTGCAGTTTTTGAGTGTTAAAGGTGTGACAATCTCAAAGATGACTAAGATCAGTCCCCCGACGCCGGTATTGTGGCATAACTGGTAATGTCACTACCTGTAATGCTGGCATCCAATATGAGCACCAGTTCAGGTCCTGGCTGCTCCACTTCCTATCCAGCTCCCTGCTAATGCACCTGGGAAAGTAGCAGAAGATAGCACAACTGCTTGGGCCTTTGTACCCACGTGGGAGTCCCAGATGAAGCTCCTCGCTCCTGGCTGTTGTGGCCATCTGGGGAGTGAACAAGTGGCTGGAACATTCTCTCTCTCTCTCTGATTCTCCCTCTCTCTCTTCCTCTGTAACTCTGACTTTCAAATAAGTAAATAAATTTATTTTTTTAAAAAAATCAGCCTTCTGCCCTTCATTCATATCAGTGATCTCAAATGTAAATCTGTGCCATGCGGATTCCATATTCTTTATGCCACTTCAACTACAAGTCCCTCTGACCAAATCCTCAGACTCTTTGAAGTGAACCTTCTATTGAGCAGAATAGCAGAGAGACCCAAGTCTTGGCCCAAATTGAACTTGTCTTGAAAGGAAACAGCTTTAGGAACTGAGCTTTTCCAAATCTGTTTATCTGAGTTTTCTCAACAGTGAATGTCTTTTGCTTAGCATCTTAGTTTAATTATTTAGCAGACAAATTAATAATAATAATTTAATGAAAATAAAAGTTTCCATCTCTCATTCAATAATCTGAGCTTGTAGGCTGTCTATAAGATTATTTGATATCAAAATTCTTTCTATCCTGCTGCTAATTTTATCCTTAGCTGCATGTTCATAACAGCTCACCACTACACTGTCCATTGTCTAGCTAGTGGGGAAAAAGAAGATGTGAAATAAACCCTTTCTTTTAAAGATATGACCCAGAAATATTGTGTACCAGTTCTGCTCAAATTTCATTGGTCAGCAGTTAGTCATGATAACACTCCACAGCAAGGGATGCTGGATGCTTATGTGGTTTTCTAAAATCTGTAGGGATAGCAATAAAGCAAGAGAGAAGGGGTATCGAAGGCCAACAGAAGCCTCTTCACAATGGCAGTTTATGATATGATTCTGTAATGCTCTAAGATCATTATGTTGAGCATGTTCTGAGTAACATATCTGAGAACTATTTTCAATCAAGTTTGGTTCTCAAATTTTGGTATATGAATGAATTACTTTCAGAATTGTTCAAAATTAAGATTTTCAAGTTCCAATCCTAGTAGTCCAGGAATCTGTATTTTTAAAGGATATCTAGAATGCTTAATTTTCCTTGCATAGATCCAGAATTCTTTCAGTATTAGGAGATAATGGTATTCGGAATGTTTGACTCAATTACCTCATGATACTGCAATAAACATAAAAATGGAAAACTACTATAAAAATATAAAACTATGTTTTATAAGCACTATATGGACCCATTTTATTTGATCTTCTCAGTAAGTGAGAACTTGCAGGAGAAATAGTTGAAAGATAGAAATACCTTGCTTATGGCATGTACCAATGCCATCTCACTAGTCCAAGTGATCAATTTCAGCTCACAATTGATCATAATGATAGGACTAAGAGTCAAAGGGATCACACAAACAGGACTAGTGTCTGCTAATACTAACTGATAGAATCAAAAAGGGAGAGAACGATCCAACATGGGAAGTGGGATACACAGCAGACTCATAGAATGGCAGATGTCCTAAACAGCACTCTGGCCTCAGAAGCAGCCCTTAAGGCATTCAGATCTGGTTGAAGAGCCCATGAGAGTATTTTAGGCATGGAAAGCCAAGACACTCTGGAAAAAAAAAAAAAAGAAGAAGAAGACCTAAATGAAAGATCTCTGCAAGTGAGATCCCAGTGGAAAGAATGGGGCCATCAAAGAAGGAGGTACCTTTCTCTGAAGGGAGGAGAGAACTTCCACTTTGGCCATGACCCTGTCGGAATAAGATCGAAGTCAGCGAACTCAAAAGGCTTCCATAGCCTCAGCAACTCATGCCTAGAGCCTAGGGAGATTACTGATGCCATAAACAAGAGTGTCAAATTGTTAAGTCAACAACAGGAGTCACTGTGCACTTACTCCTCATGTGGGATCTGTCCTTAATGTGTTGTCCAATATGAAGTAATGCTATAACTAGTACTGAAACAGTATTTTACACTTTGTGTTTCTGTGTGGGTGCAAACTGATGAAATCTTTACTTAATATATACTAAATTGATCTTCTGTATATAAAGAGAATTGAAAATGAATCTTGATGTGAATGGAATGGGAGAGGGAGCAGGAGATGGGGGGGGTGCGGGTGGGGGGGAAGTTATGTGGGGGAAAAGCCATTGTAATCCATAAACTGTACTTTGGAAATTTATATTTACTAAATAAAAAATTTTAAAAAGAAAATAACCCAAATATCTACCAATGAGTGAAAAGAAAAAAAAAATACCTTGGTTAGCAGATTCAGACCCAGATCTTCCTCTGAATCCCAGTATTATTTCCCCTATGCTACAGTGCAACTCTTTGCTTCACATTTTAAGTTGAGATCAAAATAGAAATAGCTCAAAATAGAGCAGAAGCAATGAGCAGAGTGAAAAGTAGACAAATGCATTATAAAAAGCATGAGGTAACAACATAGATGAGCCTCGAAAACATTATGCTAAGTGGAAGAAGCCAGACACAAAAGATTTCATCCTGTGTGATTCCATTTATATGAAATATCCAGAAAAGGAAAGTCTATAGAGACAATAATAGATTAGTGATTGCCTAGGGCTAAGGGTAGGATGAGATTAACTATAAACAGGCATGAGGGATCTGACTGGGAAAAAAATGTCCTAAACCTGGATTATTGTCATGACTGCACAACTCAGTAAATTTACTAATAATCATTAAAATGTAAAATGCACGAATGTGGTAACATATAAATTATAACTCATATTATTTATTTTTAAAAAGAAAGAAGTGTGAATATTCGAAATGTACTCATAGATTTTGTTTTTGGCCTTGTCACTTACAACTTGAATTAACTTGAGAAAGCACAATATATGTAAGATTCCTGTAGTATTCTGGGTTCTCAAGAGAAACAAAACCAAAAGGATACATTTACTTTGGTACAAAATTATTTCAAAATTTATCATGGTTTTTCCATAATATGCATTTTGCACATATTATGGGAAATATTTGTGACAAAATAAACTCATGCTTTTATATTATTTTTCAGTATCTTTTTGAGTATCACCATATATATAATAGTCATATGCACATATGTATTTAGAAGCCCAGGAGGGTCAGTGGTGCAGTTCCAGTCTGAATCTAAAGGCCTGGGGACCTGTGGAAGAGTCAATGTAGTAAATTCCAGTTTGAGAGCAGAAGACCAATAATCACACAGGTAAAGAAAGAGGACAAATTTCCCCTTCCCCTGAATTGGTGTTCTATTTGGGCCTTAAGCAGATTAAATTATGCCCACTGCTGTACTTTGAATTTCTTCACCAAAACTCATGCTGAAATTTAATCATTGTGAGATATTAAGTGAGATCACTTTAAGAAGTGACTGGGTCATGAGGGTTCTGTTCTTATGAATGGATTAATCTATTCTTGGATTAAGGGGTTATCTCAAGAGTAGTTCTGCTATAACAGCTAATTTGACTCTGTCTCTTGTATATGTCCCTTTTGCCATGTAATGTTCTGTGCCACCATACAATTCTGCAGAATCCCACCAGCAAGATGGCCCTCATCAGATGTGGTACTCCACCTTGAACTCTAGGCCTTCACAACAATGATCTGAATAAGCTTTTATTCTTTATAAATTACCCAGCCTATGCTATTTGGTTCCAGCAACAGAAAAGGACCAAGATACCCACCTACATTAAGAAGGGCAATCTGCTTGGTTCAGCCTACTGACTCAAATGCTAGTCTCATCCAGAAACACCCTCACAGTCAGAAATAACTTTTTTTTAAACTTTTATTCAGTAAATATAAATTTCCAAAGTACAGTTTATGGATTACAATGGCTTTTCCCCCGCATAACTTCCCCCCCACCCGCACCCCCCCCCCCATCTCCTGCTCCCTCTCCCATTCCATTCACATCAAGATTCATTTTCAATTCTCTTTATATACAGAAGATCAATTTAGTATATATTAAGTAAAGATTTCATCAGTTTGCACCCACACAGAAACACAAAGTGTAAAATACTGTTTCAGTACTAGTTATAGCATTACTTCATATTGGACAACACATTAAGGACAGAGATCCTACATGAGGAATAAGTACACAGTGACTCCTGTTGTTGACTTAACAATTTGACACTCTTGTTTATGGCATCAGTAATCTCCCTAGGCTCTAGGCATGAGTTGCCAAGGCTATGGAAGCCTTTTGAGTTCGCCGACTTCGATCTTATTCCGACAGGGTCATGGCCAAAGTGGAAGTTCTCTCCTCCCTTCAGAGAAAGGTACCTCTTTCTTTGATGGCCCCATTCTTTCCACTGGGATCTCACTTGCAGAGATCTTTCATTTAGGTCTTCTTCTTCTTTTTTTTTTTTTTTTCCAGAGTGTCTTGGCTTTCCATGCCTAAAATACTCTCATGGGCTCTTCAACCAGATCTGAATGCCTTAAGGGCTGCTTCTGAGGCCAGAGTGCTGTTTAGGACATCTGCCATTCTATGAGTCTGCTGAAATCCAGTCATTTGCAACAAAATGGAGGAATCTGGAAAACATCATGCTGAGTGAATTAAGCCAGTCCCAAAGGGACAAATATCGTATGTTCTCCCTGATCAGTGACAACTAACCAAGCACCAAAAAGGAAACCTGTTGAAGTAAAATTTACACTATGAGAAACAGTGACTTGATCAGCCCTTGTCCTCACTGTTGATGTACAATTTAAATACTTTATCCCTTTTAGTATTTTTTTAGTTCTAGTTAATACTATTGGTTGAACTCTGTAATTAACACACAATTATTCTTAGGTGTTTAAATTTTAACTGAAAAATAATCCCTGTTAAATATAAGAGTGGGAATAAGAGAGGGAGAAGATGTACAATTTGGGACAAGCTCAAGCTGACTTGCCCAAATGGTGGAGTTAGACATGTGCCAGGGAATTCCAATACAATCCCATCAAGGTGGCATGTACCAATGCCATCTCACTAGTCCAAGTGATCAATTTCAGTTCACAATTGATCATACTGATAGGTCTAAGAGTCAAAGGTATCACATAAACAAGACTAGTGTCTGCTAATACTAATTGATTGAATCAAAAAGGGAGAGAACGATCCAACATGGGGAGCGGGATATACAGCAGACTCATAGAATGGCAGATGTCCTAAACAGCACTCTGGTCTCAGTCAGAAATAACTTTTAACCAAATGTCTGGGTACCTTGTGGCTGATTAAAATTGCCTTATTAAGTCAATCATCACAACGCTGAATTCCTCTCTCTAAAATGGTCATAAAAATAATGTATACCTCATACAATATCTACCTTTGTAGCACATTGGAAGAACCAAAAAATGTTGGGCATCATCAGCTTTGGGGTTATCAGTTTAAAATCACATACAAAAATCTCTAAGATTTACAGATAATAATTTGTTCTAGGAAAAAAACTGTCAATAAAAGATCCTTAAAATGACTCTCTAAGGGTGGTCATTTAGCCTAGAGGTTTAGAAGGTGGCTAAGTTGTCCATATTCCATATCAAAGTAACTGGGTTTGATACCCACCTATTATGGATTGAGTAGGACCACTAGCCATAAAATTCATGCAGGTGTTTACACTCTGAAATCTTAATATAAATGGTTGATTGATAAAAGGGCACGGGGGACTTGATCCAAGGATGGCTCTTGATAGGTGTGTCAGATGGGAGGTGTTTAGATCATTGGAGTGTGCCCTCTGAGGCTGATTCTTGCAAAAGACTTCATTACTTGAATTCAAGTTCAGCCTAGTTTCTTTCTTTCCCTTCCTGGATCATGGTACAATCACGCCTCCACACTTGCGGTAACAGTCTCGATATCATGTCAGACCATGGCGCAGCCTGACGATATAACCCCAAACTGTAATCCGAAATAAACTTATGCTTCCCCAAAGAAGCTCCTCTCCAGTTTGTAGTTAAAGCAACTAAAGTAAACTAATATACCACCTCTGGCACCTGACTCTGCTTCCTGCTATGTGCACCTGAGGAGGAAGTGATGATGGCTCAGACAGTTGGGTTTTTCCACCCATATGGGAGACCTAGAATGAGTTCCCTGCTCCCAGCCCATGGCCAGCCCAATCCTGGACATTAAAGACATTTAGGCAGTGAATCAGTGATTGGGAGTACTTTCTCTCCTTTTCAAATAAGTTTTTAAAATTACTCTTAAAAGCACTTATTAAGCACCATATATGAGGGCCATGATAAGATTGATTGTGATTTCACATTCAGTGTTCTATCTATGTGCCTTCATATACTTACATACACATATTTATAAATTTTTACATTCCATACCTATATACATACGCCTTCCATTTATGGTCCATTTTGTTACAGATGTATTTACCTACATAAGTTTACGTATACATAGGTGTACATGCACACATATTCTATTTATATTCAATAGACATCCCAACTGTGTGGCCATGACAATTTGACTGGAGAAGAAATCTGTGATGTCTCATGAAGCCTTCTGGCTCTTAACTTCTATAAAATTGTAGCTAAATTAGGAGTACATTTGTCCTCTTTGACTGCCATCAGATTAGTGAATATCATCTGGTATTCCTCCTTACTTCATATCTAAAATCTAGAAACCACTTCCTTGTGAGAACATATTTTGGAGAATTACCTTCTATCTTGGTTTATGAACAAGGCTTCATGATGACGTAATGGCACGTGGTGGACGGCATATGTGCAGCACACCATTTGCAGTTCACTTCAGGCATCGTAGCAACAACAATAGCCAGAATGCCAGCTCTGATTGCTATACACCATCTCCACTAGTCCAATAAAAATATGTACTCCCCTTCTTTCCCTTACAAAAGATTATTTAAATTATTTTAAGATATTTATTTTATCATCTTCTTCTTGCCTCCTGTGACTCTTGAGGGTTTATCTTGAATGTGTTGCGTTCCTCTGCTATAAGCCTTTTAATGTCAACTTGTCAAAAACTAATTGCAGCTTCTTTTAAGTCAGAAAACACTTGATAGCTGATTTTTCAAAAAATTATCATTTAAGTCATCACTTTCTATCTAGCATTCCAGGAAATCTGCCATGTATTTGCTCAACCTTGTTCCAGGCTTGGATGCACTTAGAAAGAACACAGGGCTCTAATGGGGGCAGAGCTAAAATTTCCTCCTGTGTTGCAGAGGTTGGTTGTACTGTTTAATGCATCCTTAGCAGATTGGCACACCAGTTTCCTGGTATAATTTAATGTTAACACTCCTAAGACTGTGTCAGGAAATAAGCTATGGGTAAGATGTCACCTTTGAAAAAAAAAAACAATCACAGTTATGACATGCAATTTGTATCCGCCTCTTTTAAAATAATGAAAGATAACAGAAGGCACTAGCCAATGAATGGGTCAGCGAGGCAAAGAAAAGAAGAGCCTTTGTATTTCCTTGGACCCATATTTCCTTGGCACACCCAAGCCAGTCTTTTTCTGAGTCCACTGGATAAGCATTTGTCATAAGCTTTACTGTACCATGAAGTTATGATTAATATTACAGCTCAAGTACAGCGGGTTGAAAGACCACATTCATTTTCAAAGTCACGTCGCATTGATTAGAATTCACTGCAGGTTATTCAAATAACGATCCTCTCTTTCCCCAGGAGAATCTCTGTCTGATTTTTCTTTATCCTCATTAAAGATCCCAGGTGCAGACAAAGCTTTACGTACTTCTAATTTGCATTATCCTTGGGAAGGAGGTAATTCACATGCCTTCAGTATATAGCACTTGTTTTGGTACTTTGCTCTTTCCTATCACCTGTTTAAATAAATCAAGAAATTTAGCCTTTATAAACCCTCAGACAATAGAAAATGCCAAATTTTATTATCCTTAGTAATGAGCTCATGGATCCTGAGGCCTTCATGACAATTCATATACAGTGAGACATTTTTTGTTCCATTCTTGGCTGTTCATGGCTTAAAAATACAATAATATAAATATTTTTTCTTTCTTGGGGAAAACAATTCATTTTAGGAATAGAGAGAAGCACAGAGCATTTATAGGTCTTGCCTGAACTGAAAAGCGAAAGTTCATCAGGCAATAGATGTGGTACTCAGATAATCCACTGCAGAACTTGATATGTTATTTGGTTAATTAGATAAATTCCTATGCAAGGGCTGATCAATTATTGCCTCTGCTGAGATAATTTATTAGCTACTCTTCTCAATTTAGCATTTTCATAGAACCACATATGGATTTCATTGGCATAAGGTGTGGGCCTCGAAATGATGACAAAGAATTGTGTGTTGGACTATTTTTACCTTTAGTTTTTGTGTAATGAGTTTAGCCTGAAGCAGACTGACAGCATTGTTGACATTTCACTGAGTTTCCATTTCTCAAGAGAGGAGAAATTTTAGCTAATTACATAGTGTTAGAGTGTCTTCGAAACTACAAAGGCAACAAGAAACCACACAGCAGTCACACCATGTTCGTTAGGACCACTTGTGTATTTCTGAGATCTTTAGAAAGCGGAAGTCTGCCTAACAAAACTGTTAAAGTGATGAAGAGGCTCAACTGATGTGGCTGGAATGACTGGAAAGGTAGGAAACAAACAGAAGATCATTTTTATAAAAATGTTCATTTCTCAGGGTGTGGAAAAGGAGGAAAAAAGAAAGTTGTACATACCCTTAATAGCTCTGAAATTTATGTATTTTTGTCTGCGTGCATGTATGTGTTTCACACTGAAAGTCGTATGTGTTATTTACGGGGTGGAATTGTTAAGTTCCAGGCCAGTGAATCAGCATTAAGCAAATATTAGGTTTCTAGCCTTGTGTTGCATTTTTCGGGAGAACATAGTTGGCTGTGACCCTTGAACCTGCTCTTGATAAATTTCTTTATGCATAACTAACATAAAACAAAAGTAAGCATTGTATCAGCATTTGTATTAACATTTTTCTGGTAGAGAATGTGTAACTATGCTCTTATTGATGCTAATGAAATGAAATAGAGTGCATACTTGGCGTAAAACAAACTCTGTCAATGAGGAACTACTAAATGTGAAATAAAATTGTAATAAAAATAACTGAAATTCTACTAAGGTGTGTGTGTGTGTTTTTTTCTATTGGGCATGACAGAGCAGTGCTGTACATTCGACATAAATAGGATACAAAGAAAGAACCCAAAAGCAAGATAGAAATATTGCTATGTCCACCAAGAGAAATACGCTAATCATTCTGACGACAAGAGAGGATACAGTTGCTGACATTCCGGAGTCCTGTTGAGAAGGATGGTAAAGTGATGTGTGAACCTATTCTGAATAAGCACAATTTTGAAAAAGAACATTTCAGGAAATACACAACTGTGTGTGTGTGTGGTGTGTACACATTGTGCACAATGTGGGATGATACATACGTGTGTGACAGAGAGAGACAGAGAGAGAGGAAGGGAGGTGTCTTCAGTCTTGAGAATCTCAGAGAGAAAAACATGGAGAATTCAGATTTATTTCCTTTTAAGCCTCAGGGAACTTTGGAGATTTCATTGACATTAATTAAGCCCACCTCAGGATCATGGACTTGGTGGGCTTGGTGAACTTTTGTTTCAAAAAGCCAGCTTGCTTGCCAGATGAGTTTTTTTCCCTAGCTCTCATTTTACTGTGATTCCCAGCAGGGGGTCTTGTTTCAAGGGATATGATCAAAGTAAAGAACATTTCTTCTGGGACATGTTTTACATAGATTAAATCTCATTATGCAACTTACTCTTTAATCCATATTCTATTTTGTAAGCAACTATTGTATGAATGCATTTAACATAGAAAAGTATAAATTTATGACATTGTACACACTGATTTCCAAAGAAGGTAAGATCCAATAGAGCCCAATACTTTTAATGCTTCTTGTCAACACTGAATTTTAGTGTAATCAAATGATTTAGTGTAATCAAATATATATATATATATATACATTTTATATATGTATATAGCAACCATATATTTATATATGTATATATATGACTGTGACAATATTTCCATAACACTTAAGTAGTTTCTGTTTTAAATATTAAGTGATTCCTTTAAGTAACATGTTGCTAGCATATTAGTGATTATAGAAAGTTGTTTTCTCATTGAATATTAGGAACTTGGAATTTCTAAATAGTATCAAGCTAATACTAAAATGTAGAATAGATATTGAGAACGTTATTAGTTAAATCTATATAGCTTATTAAGCTAGCACCAAATTTACAGTTCTTAATAATTGTCATCCAACAGCTAGCTTTTATCATACGTATACATGACTGCCTTTACTTATTATCTTTAGATTCTATGGAAGGCAATGTCATCACCAAATTTACTTTCCTACAACTTCTAAAGTCGAAAGAAATGTTACAAAACACATTAGATTCAGTAGCTTCTGTTCAGAATCCTCATATTTAAATCAAATAAAGTTTAATTTTCCATTAGTTTTTTTGTTTAATGCAATGTATGTGTCAGTGAACATGTATTCCAAAAAATGTTAAAAACATGTGCTAGCAATATAAATCTCTATATATTATATCTATATATATACATTTGATATATATATATACATGCACACCACTTTATTGTTATTTAATTTTCAAAGCAAATTACATATTTCCAAATCTAATCTCATTTTTGTCTCTTCTGTGACACAATCAGTCTGCAATTAAAATTGCAAGGGTAAGCTGAGGAATTGATTTTTTCAAGCTGGGTAAAGGATAGAGTATGGTTTTCAGTTAAATTGTCCTATTCTTTCTAGCAACTCTTCACCATTTCATCTCTAAAAGTACAATTTCCTTCAATGGAGTGAAAGCCCCCTGTTTTAGTATGCAGTCTCTGTGCTGTGCATGTAATGAAGAACTGATTCTTAACACTCTTAACAGTTGTTTTGTGGTGTCTGGGGGGTCCTCTTTCATCTTGTCTATATGTTGGGTGCTTCACTCTGATGCCTGGAAGAGAGCCATCAAAGAAGCTAAGATGCTGGTCAATTAAATGGTTAATAAGCACACAGGCTTTTTTTCTTTTTCCTGATCAATGCAAGTCAAATTCCCTGTGTAAGTGGTTAACTCATCTTCAGAACTTGAAACATAATTAAACCAGAAGGATTCTGTTATGATTAGAGGTGAGAAACTGGGGCTAGTTAAAACCATAACAAAGAAAATGAATTCACATCAAGCGTCATACAAAATACAGTTTTCCTTTTCTGATCATATTATATAAAGTCTTGCCTATTGCTTTTGAAAAATGAAGCCATTTGTATAAATATTCAAAAAGTATTCTTATGCAATGTGAGGTGGCAAAAGCATTTTCTGTTCTAGTGGGTTTCTGACACTGGTCATTTCATTGATTCTAATTTCATAATCTTTCTCCTCCTTCTCCATGGTTAATGTCTATATGGTGACCTTAATAATCTTTGGTAGCCTCATTCAGTTCACTTTTGAAAAAAATATTTCTGTAAATGACTTACATAGCCTAGTAATGTATAAGCTGTCCACTTTAGATAGTAAATTCCTAAAATCTATACTATTTATTGTATGCTAATTCTTTATGGGCTATAAAAATTTTTATTGAATTTCCACCAGATTTTATAGCCTTTATTTTATAGTACAGAGGACATATTTTTCCTCTTGGTATAAGTTAATCTTAGATAAATTTAAATAAAGTGAATGTAATTACCAAATTTGTGAAAACTCTAGAAGCAAATGCATGTTTAAAATGTGCTCCTTGTCTATTTCATTGTGAAATGTTCTTTTTAAAAAAATTCCACTTTATTTTCATCTAGCTATTTCCCGCTAGTTATTTATATTGCAGTTATTTGAATTGTGCCACACTCAAGGTAATGGTGCAAGCAAAGATAATCCAAAGACAGAAACAGGATTAATGTCATGTGCATTTTGGTCAGGTGTGAATAATGCCACATCCCCTCTTTAAATTACCTTGTGAAAATTAAAATTCATGACACTTTCCTGAACTATCAGTTCAGAATAAAGCTCCATCCAAGACAGTGCTCTGAAATGCTGCAGCATCAGGAGCCACACACTTCAGCACTGCTTCCATTCAACTCTACGCTATTTTCCAAATGGGTGATAGTGACATGCTTTGATCAAGTGTTCCTTTCACATTGCTGCAGAAGAGATCTTCCACAAGTGCTTCCTAGAACCCCAGGACAACACAACTGCCACACAACCAATCAGTTACACCCTATCAGCCTCACGGGCTCCGTTATCATTCTGGTCTTTCCTCTGCAAAACACAACTGAAAAAGCAATTACACCTGGGATCTTCAACTTTGCTATAAAAATGTATTTGTAAATCCCAGATCTAGCAGCCTATTGGTTAGTAATTAGGAGGGTGTGAGTGTGTGTAGCGTAATAATATGGTAATTCAGAAAATGCAGTACTTTAGGAAATATGTATCTTTCAATGCCCCAGGAATTAAGAGCACAGCAGTTTTGGTTTTTGTTTGTTTAATTCAAAGATAGCCCCCACCTATCCCAAAAGGAACAAGAGATGTAGTAGAAACAGGACAGTGCTAGGTTTCACTTCGGTATCCAATTGGACAGCACATAGCAAAGTGTTCTTCCTCTCTGATGGAAGAGTAAACTAACGTGAACATACCACATATCCTGTAAAGGTTTACTTTAGCTTTAAAAATATGTCTCTGAATATTTATAGCACTGTTTGTGTCTGCCAAGGAAAGAATGAAGGACTGTGTAAAGGAATTTTAGACAGATACCCCCATGGCTTAAGTGATTCAAACCTGCTTCTCACCTGCCCTCTTAGTGGTTTTAGAGTTCCAGTTTGCTGTGTCTCACCTGAGATGAGGTCTCATGAAACATTATTCCACCCTTGAGTAGGAGGAAAATGCTAGTCACAGCAATAAAAACTACTAGTCAAGAGCTTACCCTCAGTGTTCGCTGCTTAAAGTGCTTTCCACATATTAGCTCCTTTCATTTCCTAGCAGCCAAATGACTTCTATGCTGTGGGTAGTTCCATTGTGAAGATGAACCTACTGAGGTACTCAGAGCCCAGGACTTCCTCTCCTGTGTATTGAACTGAGAGCCAGCGTGGACCTAAAACAGACCACAGAAATATATAGAAATGTATATTTCCAGTCTCCCTCTAGCCACAGTGATTATTGAATCAACCTCTGGATGCTAAAATGTTCAATTACAAAGCAATCTTTTGTTTAAATTCCCTTCTCTAATGGCCTAAGAAAGAGCATTATGTGTGTAATACTAAGGTCCACTCTCAGCCATGCTTACCGGCCAGCAGTGCATCACCAGGCACTGCTGGAGGGGAGTTAAGCAGGAGCCAGTTCCAAGTCATGCCATGCAGACTTGCAATGGGAAAGTGGCTGAGAGGGCCTTTGACAAAGGAAAGAGCTGCTTGTTCATTGGTTGTGAATTGTGATGCCTTAGCACAAACTGTTCTTTCCTAATACACAAATTCTTCCTTAACAGCTATATTATTAGCAAACTATTTTATGAGTATATTTATGTGTTAGCTACTCCTTTCAAGTTTGCTGCAGCACAGATGAATAGATACTCATTAAAAATGCAGTACATCATTTTGAAACTCTCATTTTGGTGTGTTCTATCCATTCTGGGTGCAACATGAATCTACTATGTGCAGACAGAGGGGATGGAATGGGGAGCAAAAAGGGAAGTGGGCTCGGCTCTAAGAGCTCAGATAAAGACCACGAATCCAACGGTGTTATTATACTAGTAACTGGGAGTAAAGTGCTCTGGACATGACTTTTTACTTATTGGTCTACTCTCTGAAAAAGTGTATTTCACTTTAATCATAGAAAACTCTTCAATGCTAGCACCCCATACTGGAATGCTGATTTAAGTCCCACTTGCTCCGCTTCCTGTCCATCTTCCTGCTAATGTTCCTGGGAAGGCAGTGAAAGATGATCCAAGTACTTGAGTTTCTGCCACCCATGTGGGAGACCAGGATTGAGTTCCAGGCTCTTAGTTTCAGACAGGCCCAGCCACAGTTGTTCTGGCCATTTGAGGATGGAAAAATCTCTCTTTCTGTCCCTCTCTCTTTCTCTGCAGCTTTGCCTTTGAAATAATAAAACAAGCCTATATTTTATTTTTTTTAATCTTCTTTTTTTAAAAACTTTTATTTAGTAAATATAAATTTCCAAAGTACAGTTTATGGATTACAATGGCTTCCCCCCCCCATAACTTCCTTCCCACGCACAACCCTCCCATCTCCCGCTCCCTCTCCCATTCCATTCACATCAAGATTCATTTTCCATTATCTTTATATACATAAGATTGATTTAGTATGTATTAAGTAAAGATTTCATCAGTTTGCACCCACACAGAACATAAAGTATAAAATACTGTTTCAGTACTAGTTATAGCATTACTTCATATTGGACAACACATTAAGGACAGAGATCCTACATGAGGAATAAGTACACAGTGACTCCTGTTGTTGACTTAACAATTTGACACTCTTGTTTATGGTGTCAGTAATCTCCCTAGGCTCTAGGCATGAGTTGCCAAGGCTATGGAAGCCTCTTGAGTTCACTGACTTTGATCTTATTTAGACAAGGTCATAGTCAAAATGGAAGTTCTCTCCTCCCTTCAGAGAAGGGTACCTCTTTCTTTGATGGCCGCATTCTTTCTACTAGGATCTCACTCGCAGAGATCTTTCATTTAGGTCCTCTTTTTTTTTTTTTTTTTTTTCCCAGAGTGTCTTGGCTTCCCATGCCTAAAATACTCTCATGGGCTCTTCAGCCATATCCGAATGCCTTAAGGGCTGCTTCTGAGGCCAGAGTGCTGTTTAGGACATCTGCCATTCTATGAGTGTGCTGTGTATCCCAATAACCATGTTGGATCATTCTCTCCCTTTTTTATTCTATCAGTTAGTATTAGCAGACACTAGTCTTGTATTTTAAAAATGTTCCATAATACATGGAAGTTAAAATTTTTAACATCCAGAAACAAAAGAAGATATGCCTCTGTGTTATTAGTTTTGTTGCAAATATAGTGTTTGCCAAACTTTGTTTTAAAAAGATGTCACTGTATTAGGCAGAGGTGTTTAGTGCAATGGTTAAAACACTACTTGGAATTCCCACACTCCATATTGGATTGCTTGGATTCAAGTCCTTGCTGCATTCCCAATCCCAGCTTCCTACTAATGTGTGCTCTTGGAGGCAGTAGTGATGGCTCAAGTAGTTGGAGCCCTAGATTGAACTCTAGAATGCCAGCTTTAGTCTGTCCACGCCCTGTGTGTTACAGGCAGTTGGTGATTTAGCAAGTGGATGAAATCTCTCTTTCTCTCTCCCCTTTCCCTGCTCTGCCACTGAAATAAATAAAATAAATAATAAATCAATATTTTATAAATGGAGTGACAACATCTCAATACTCAGATGCAGCTAGGGCCAGGCTTTTTTATTATTTGATTATTGGAACTCTAGGGGTATATGTATAACTGGGCAAAACTGAAGTTCAGAAAAGTTGAATGATTTGCCCAGGGTAACCCAGCTGACAACTCAAAGAGCAAAGATCCAAGTTTTTTATAGGTCAGCCAGTATTTTTCTCTGTCGTGGTTGTTCTAATCAACCCATCTTTCTCCCCATAAGAATCACAAGACATCTTTTCACTTAGTTTCTGTGTAGGATAGCAGAAAATAGCACTTGCCCACACTTATAGCTACTAGGAATATGTCACTCACATTATTTGCAGAAATGTTTTAAAATGGAATTTTATAAAATAAAAAAGAATAATCCACATCATATCAGCTAAAAAACTTTGTGAAATTTTGGTTTATAATCTTCCAGGCCTCTCTTTTTATATATCTGCATGTGGATCAGCAGATGTATAAACTTCGTAATTTGGTTTCTGAGCATTTTAAATTGATGAAAGTGAACGAGTTACTTTTTTATTTGGAAAAATAATCAAAACTATAATTCTAATCCCCTAAGATATCTTCAAAATTAGCATAACATTAAACATCAAGTAAGAAATCATACTATACATTATACAGAGTTTGCTATTTGTGAACATGGAGTATGTGTGTGATATGTTTTATTCAATCAACATTATAGTGTTGGAGCCAGCTCTGTGGTGTAGCAGGTAAAGCCACTGTCTGCAGTGCCAGCATACCATATAGGTGCCGGTTCGAGTCACTCCTCTTCTGATCCGGTTCTCTGCTGTGGAGTGGGAAAGTAGCAGAAGGTGTCCGTGGGCCCCTGTATCTCCATGAGAGACCCCGAAGAAGTTCCAGGGTCCTGGATTCAGATTGGTGCCATTCTGACTGTTGCAGCCATCTGGGAAGTGAACCAGTGGATGGAAGACACCTCTCTCTCTCTCTCTCTCTCTGCCTCTGCCTCTCTGTAATTCTACCTTTAAAAAAAAAAGCAAAAAACAATAAAAAATCCATATTTTATTGTTATTTTTTAATAATAAAATATTGTTGTTAGACTTTATTTTATATCATGGGATAATATTCATTTATGCAAGTGAGCCATAACTTATATTAGCCACTTCCCCATTTCAGACATTTGAGATGCTTCCAAACTTTTTTAGTTCTCATAAATGACAGCATAAGGTCTGGATGAACAGTTTATATAGCTAAGTATTTGCACATGTTCGTAATTATTTCTTGAAATTAAATTCCAAAAAGTAGAAACCCAAAGTACAAAGGCACGCAAAACTTTCAAAATTTAAAAACAAATATGTTGAAACCACCTTCAGAAAACTTGTGTCATTGAAAATCCCACCAGTGCTGCAGATATGTGCATGCATGCTCCCTTTTCCCTCACTATTACTAAATTTTATGATTTCTTCTCATCATGGACTATTTGATAGGTAAAACAGAGTTAATTGCTTTAAATCCTCATTCATCAATTAATGAAGAACTAAATTCTTATTGTAGGTTTTGGTCATTTGTATTCTTTCATTAATTATCTTATGTCTATAGACTGATCTTTTCTTAAAGCTAATTGCAAAGTGATTTTCAATATAAAATTGCCCATGCTGTACATTACATATAAAAATCAATGGTCAGACTCAAATGTGTCAGGAGCTCAGCTCAATATGAAAAGTAATAGCTTGAAGGTGGGCCTTGTAAGAAGGATATAGATAATGGAGGATGCCTTCTTCACGGATGGGCACACCACTTTTGTGGAGATTCAGTTATCCATTGTGTTTAAAGCAGAGTGCAAACAAACGCAAACACAAAGAAGAAATGAGATCTAATGACCATCTCCAGGGAGACCATTTGTTTGGTCATCATAAACCCCAATGAAGTCATCCAAGGTAGAAGATATTGACTGCTACATTTGACTAGTAAAACTACTTTTCACAGTACAGTTTAGATTTACAGCATAAACTAAGCTACCTCTTGTGGTATGAGTCTAAATCACATGACAAAACACATTTTAGGTTTCTTTAGAAACAAAGAACTATGAAGCTGAAGTTTGCAACATTTTAGAGTAAAGAAAGTATTAAAGCAAATCTCAGCTTGCAACTTTAGTGAAGGTAGCTTGCAGAGAAAAGGCATATGCAAATTCCATCATACAATGTGTCATATGATTTTTTAGTAAAATGTGCACGGCATAAATATATCAAATTGTACTCACATTGCATGAATTTGATCATGGATTAGAATAATCTGCTATTTTTCAACTTTTCTGGCTTAACAAACAAGAGTGTCACTCACTCCTTGAAATTAAAACACATGCACACAGTAACTCCCCATACTTCTTTGATGAAGAATCTGTCCTTCTAGTTCATTTAACGTGAAATAACAGATTTGTGTTGATGGTGCTTTTGTTCTTGATAGTGAGAGAACTTGTTACTGAGAAATTAGCTACTCACCCTCAAGCAATCACTAACATTCCAGTTCCTGAATAGAACAGGGTAGAAGAGAGCAGATGGAAGAAAACAAAAATTGTATTAATAATACATAACAAAGTGCTGTTAGAAATAATATTTCAGTACAGGAAAGCAATGGGAAAACTACAATTTTCATTGGATCTTAATGTATTTATCAGTCTCTAATGTTTCCATCTTCAAGCAGTTCTCTTTTATTGACATAGCAACACAAATTGCAGAAGTAAATTGAATCATGGACTCAGAATGTAAAAATCAATGAGAAATAATTTTGTAGCACTAAAGTGAATAGTGTAATGCTAGGTATTCATTTAATTAACCATGAGCTTTTCCACATAATGCACAATCATTGCCAGCTTTTCAGCTCATAGTTGTTCCAGGAATAATGGGTTTGGGATTCATCTTTAGAAAACCTGCATTAATATTTGAAAGCATTTAAATCCATTAGTGGGTCATCTGAACACTGCAGGTCACTTTTACATTGCTAATTGAAACAATAGTAATGGGTTATAATCTACTGTCTAATAATGCCTGGAGTGTTTTACCGCTTTTATATCTGCAGATTCCAGGAAATATGTAAATTTGTTGCTGAACTGTTATAAAAATATGGAAATTTAAGCAGCAGACATCAAAGCATTCTTTTCCAAAAAAAAAAAAAAAAAAAAAAAAAAAAAAAAAAAAAACCTCAAAAAAAACCCATGGCGTTAATAAACTAAGAGCAACACTACATTCTGGTGTCAGGATAAATTCCTTACTCTAGACCTTGCCCTGTTCTCTCTTCTCCGCTCTGGGTGCAGCATCTGGTACTCACATTTTCCATGTTGCCATTAGAAGAAAGTGAATATCATTAAACCGGTGAGTAAACAATCATGTCATTGTTTCCATATGCAAGCTATACGTTGACTCAGCCTGCTGGGGCCTGACTTTATTTTCTATTTGCCCTACATGAATTTATGCAAGCATTTATTTTTCATGGAGATTTTCAATATAGATCAACATTTTCTTGGATGAGGGCAGTGCATGTGGCAACAACTCTGGTATATGAAATGAGAATGTGATCTCAGTATAAACACATACATGTGTGTAAATACATACATACATATAAAAGAAAAATATGAGAAAAAGAGAGTGGTTTCTGAATCGTCCTTGTAAAGTGAATGTCATACAAACTGATTCTTAACCAGCATTTTTCTCTTTTAATTAAACATGCATCTCATGCACTTACCTGCCTCTCCCTATGCTTAATTACAGTCTGATTGTGCAGAAAATCCAGAAAGATGCATCTCATTATAATAAAAAAATGCTTTGGTATAGATAGAGGTTGTCCACGCATACACACTCATTTTATATAAATGGGGTATGGTCTTGGAAGCACTTTATATGACTGCTCAAAGGAAAATAAGGACTTAAAGCCATTTACTGGTTATTGTTATCAACATGATAAGATAAGTAAATTTGAAGGAGGAAGGATGGCAACAAGAAACATCATGATGGCTCTGAGTTTAGTGCTATGTCAAGAGAAACAACATTCTAATTTCTGACTTCCATTATCTTCACAAATATATTTACATCTGAGGAACATAGATAAATTGGTGTCAAAATTCTGGTTTCCACTGCAGGATACTGGTGTGAAAGTTTCTGAGCCAGGTAATATGAATTGCACGCACAAGCTAGAGGAGTCTATTTATTAATTGTTTTGTCTGGAATGCAAATGTAACATTTTAATGATTTTAATAGTGTTGTAGATAAGAAAGGAACAAAACATCAAGTGGTTCCTGAGAAGAGAAAGACAAAACCATATGAGGTATACAGAATGAAATGGCAAAAAGGAAACATGATCTTGTAAAGTCCTCTGTTAAATATCCCCACCATGTTTCCTGTCTTTCTCCATGCACTATTAAGCTCCCTTTGAAGTCAGTATCACTGTACTTGAATCAGCAATATAGGACACGGAGAAAGATGAAACAATGACCCCAGAAAGGAAGCTGTCTCTTATTATCATAGAAGGACAAGTACCATTAGCCTATAGTGCAATAAGTAGCCTCCTCAAGGATCTTTTGCACTTTCCATCAGCTAAGGCGATTGACAAAGTGATTGTGCCTTGATGCTCCATATTGAAAACCCTGTTGTGATTAAATGGTATGACAAATTGGGCTTTGTGTATCCAGTGATAGTTCTCGTGAGTTTTATTGTATCTACAATAGAGATAGGTACTTAAGGGTTAAGAGAAAATCCCACAGTAATATCACATATTCAGTGAACCGAGAAATCCTATGTGAAGGTCAGAAATCCTTTTCCAACCCCTGGGAGTTTCTAAAGCTTTACCCTTCTTGTCTTGCTGCATTATAATACTTAGCATGCAGAAGCCCAAGAAACCAAATTTTTGCCTTTTCATCAAATCATGGTAAGTTTTCAGCCACATATATAAGAATTTATATAACTGAACTCACACAAGTGAACTCCATCACACTTATTTGCCATTTTTCTATCTTAACAGTAATAAAACTTTTATTTGAATATTTTGGACCATAGAAGTCTGTTTGATTCCAAAATTGGGAACCTGACCACCAATTCATGAATGAAGATTTGTCCCAACATGTCACCAAGAACATGCTTCTTCCTTTTCCTTTAGGAGTTTAGTCCTCTTTTATTTCCTTTTAACTAAACTACTGGTACACATTTCAAGAAGTAAAGGAAACTCTTAAATGTAAGAGCTCTTCTGGTTGCAGATCATTTCCTTTTAGTGCATGGAAAGAACATTCATTTGGGAAACTCGATTCCTTCCCATGACTTAAGACATCCATTAAAGGTATGCCATTCATTGGTTCACTAGTATTAACAGAGGAAGCGCCTGACCCTGCTGCCATGATTGGGAAAACACAGCTTCCCATTTTAGTATGTGCTCTTTGCTTTGTGTTTCAGTGACTTAGCAGACCCCTTTTTTTTCTGGGTTTACTGTTAGGCAATAGGGTTGCCAGTCCTAAAGTCTTGTGTCCCCAGTTCTGGATAAAAAGGCAAGGCCAGCACTTTGCTTGAGATATGACATCCTTCTCTTGGGCATTCCATTAGAGGTCATTGTCTCTTTTATTTATTTTTAATTTATTCACTTAATTTGCTGATAGATGTCTTCCTTCATTGGCCCAATAAGAGATATTTCTTGCTTCTGACTTAACCAAAAATTAGGAATCTGCTGTGTTCAGGTGCTTACCTATTTGTTATATCACCCAAATTTTAGTCTGAGACTATATGGGTTAATACTGACAGATATGCTCTTGCCCATGCAATTCAATCTCCTTAAGAAGAAAGTGTGATTTGCTTGCATCAGTAAGATAGTCTTAAGTTTCCATAATTTCAAAAGTTATAAACTGTTATTCTTCTGATATTAATAGTCTGTTGTCATCAAGAAGCATGGGGCCTCATTAACATTAACTGGGGCATAATTCTACACTTGATCTTAGCCAAGGCCAAGAAAAAAATGGGGATGGGACATAATTCTTTCACCTGTGAGGAAAGACTTTGTCCTTCTGCTGTGTGTACTTTTGAGAGGAGTAACTGAAACACTAAAAAGAATGGAGGTTTCCTGGCCAGCGCTTCTCCAGAATCATCCTTAAATATCAATGAAATAGCACTTACCATTAAGACAAAATACTGATCTCTCCAATGACCCAGTTCTGTGGAAGAATGCAAGCTTTCCAGAAGCAGAATAGTGGAGACAATATAACTATACCTTGTTGACAATTATTAGTATCATTATCACCTGACCATTATAAGTAATAACAGCACTGAATACACAGATAAAATCTGCCAGATACTGTTCCTGGTGTTAAAGGGGACTGTAATTTGTCAATGTTAATGTGAATATTTTATTTTGCATTGGGATATGTCTGACAGTCTGTAGAAAGTCATCATTTATTTGGCAGAGTTTATTTGGTTCATAAAATATTCTAGGTGATAAAGTATTAATTCACTAAAAGATCATACCAAATTGTGAGTTAAGTACTGTATTATAACCATTTCATAAATGTAATTGAGATACAAACACAATTAAGTAACTTGCTAAGGTTAAAAATTATTACATTATAGAAGTAGAATTCAAAGGGGCTGATGCTGTGGTATAGAGGGTAAAGCCACCGCCTGAGGTGCTGGCATCCCATATGGGTGCCCATTCTAGTCCTGCTGTTCTACTTCAGATCCAGCTCTCTGCTGTGACCTGGGAAAGCAGCGGAAGATGGCCCAAGTGCTTGGGCCCCTGCACCCATGTGGGAGAGCAGGAAGAAGCTCCTAGTTCCTGGTTTCAGATCTGCCTAGCTCCAGCCTTTGTGGCCATTTGGGGAGTAACCAGCAGATGGAAGACCTTTCTCTCTGCCTCTCTGCCTCTGCCTCTGTAACTCCACCTTTCAAGCACAACCCGAGCATGACTCAAGCATCTTCCATTGCTTTTCCAGGCACATTAGAAGAGAGATGGATGGGAAATGGAGCAACCAGAACTGCAACCAGTGCTCACGTAGTATGCCAGCATCACAGGCAGCAACTTAACCCACTGTGCCACAACACTAGCCATGACAAAATTTCTGACTTCTGCATCTGCCATGGATACTCCAAATGCTATCTTCTCTGTATCTTTGTTCCTTGCTTCGAAGGTCTGGTCTCACAACCTAAAAAGGCTCAGCATCACTGTTGGTATAGTGACCTGACATGCTCAATTATTGTATATTGATTTCATCAACAATGTGCGCACGAATCATGAGATTGGGATGAAGAAACAGTTGTGGAAGAAACAAAAATGATGAGGCTTAACACTCCAGAACAGGCAGTAATTAACTTCAAGACATTTTGGATTTGTGTTAATTTTTTTTCCTGATTTAAATCTGACAATATAATTAGATTTGACAGAATTGTGGGTAGTGATGAGAAAAGAAGGTTAAGGCGGGCTTCCACTAAGAATAATAAATGGAATAAAAATAAATATGCTTATTTTTACATTCAGTAATTCTCCACATTATCAAAAATCAAAATATCCACATAAATGGAATTAATAGATGCAATTCTAACTAAACCTTATGTAAAATGATAACATTACTTAATTTCAGCAAACAGCATGACAAGTTTATCATAATTATTTAGAACACAAACATAATAGTCACAAATATATAGTTTGGCTTTGTCCAATAATGCAGTTAAAGTTAATGAGTTGAGGTGAATGTTCTCACTAATTTGAGCTAAGACACCTCTGAGCAGTCACAGATACAAGGTTCTACAATGAACGGTGAAACAGGGAAATATGTCATATTTGCTAAATATAAAAACAAATTCTATTGATTATATGTGTCTTGAATAGATTTCAAATGAAATGAATGCATGTATATAGAATAATTCAAGATAAGGCTGGCATTGTGGCATAGCAGGTAAAGTTGCCACCTGTGATGCTGGCATCCCATATGGGTGCCTCTTTGTGTCCTGGCTGCTCCACTTCTGATCCAGTCTCCTGCAAATGTGCCTAGGAGTAGCAGAGGAAAGTGCCCCAAACACTTGGGCCCCTGCCACCCATTTGGGATACCCTGATGAAGCTCCTGGGTCCTGACTTTGGCCTGGCTCAGTACTGGATATTGTGGCCATTTGTGGAATAAACTAGTGGATAAAAGATCAATCTATCTCTTTCTCTCTAACTCTGCCTTTCATAAATACGTATTTCAAAGAATAATAATTCAAAACAAAAAACTACCATTGTATATGAACACAATTGAGAGATGTAGCATTCAGTTACCAACCTCTTTAAACTATTGGATTTCTTATAGAATGACACTAGGAATATACTCTTTTATTAATGGTAATTGCAAATGGAAGAAATTATGCACATGTTGGAAAACATCATAAAAACCAAATAATTTATTTCTTTAAATTATTTTTACTACTTTTATTCATGACACTGAAATGAAACTGTCAGCACAAAGCGATTGGACATCTACAATAAACAGGCACTTACCTCTTTACCCAATGTAGTCATTCATAAGTGTGTGTGTGGAAGGATGGAAAGAGGAGGGAGAGGAGAAGAGTAGATCATTCTATACTCTTCAGGTGAATAATTTACTTATTTGGTATAAATAAATCACATTGAGAAATATGAATTATGTAAGATTACTTGTGTACAGCTCAGTGTGTTACAACCTTATGTAGCAAATTCAAGACCTGGTGCCTCAGTTGTTTCAAATAATTTAATATCCTCTTTAAATGGGAAGTAGTTTTCTCACTGAAGTTCTAGATTCATAGGTCATTCTGCCTCAACCAGAACTTGGCCATTAGTTTAAACCTAGATCAAACATTCTCCTATCAACTGGTAGGAATCTAATCACTTTATTTTATGTAGATATTTTTGCAGTATTTCTCCTGTTATGGAGTACATTTTCATGATAAATTCATAATGAAGATTACTTCATTCATATAGAAACTTCAGTATTTCCTATGTACCTAACATTTTGCTAAGGACTATGAAGTGGGAAATAAACACACCGTTCTTCCCTCTGAAAATGTTGCAGTCCTTTGGAGAGAAAATAGTGAATTTATACACAATTCAAGCAGAGTGTGATTAATTCAAGATTTTGCACCCAAAGTCCTAGCCCTACTCAAAAAAAAAAAAAATTAAAACACACAGCAAGGTCTTATTTGATTAAAAAGCAGCAAGTAACAATATATGCTATCTGGAAGTTTGCAGGCAGGAAGTCAATGCAGTCTCTTCCCAATCTCTAGATAAAGAAAATGAAGCTTAGGGAGTTTATTTGCAACTGCGTTGCTAGATTATTTATATGCCGCTATTGCACCAGTGAACATGATACACTTGGTGTGTTTAAAGAACCACTAATTGATCAACAAAAAGGCAATGCGTGTTCAGGTAGATAAAATGACACATGGAAATGTCCGAGAGTGAAGGATGCTTACAAGAGGCATATTGAGAAATTTTTAGGAGAGGTCATAAAGCAGGGTAGAACATGGCTGAAGCTGAGACTACAGAAAGGAGCAAGGACATGCATGCTTTACTAATTAGCTATCTGGGATTCATTTTACAGATAGTAGGCTTCAATGAGTAACAAGTTTTAGATGTGCATTTTAGAACTATTAACAATCTCTGTCACTTCTGACCATTGCAACAACTGTAAATTGGTGTTTCAAACAACACCACTTATTCTCATGGTTCTGGAGGCTGCAAGTTTAGTACCAGGGTGCAATTGATTTGATTCTAGGGCAGTCTTCCTGGCTTGCAAACAGTTGACTTCTCATTGATCCTCATGTGATGGAAAAAGCTCCTTTGTCTCTCTTCTCTTATGGGCACTAATCCCATCCTCAATCCTGATGACTCACCTAAATGGAGTCTCCCAAAGTCTCCACTTCAAAATATCATAGCATTGGGGTTTAGGAGTTCAACATAAGAATTTGGGGGAAGACAAATATCCAGTCCATAATATTAACTTAGCAGTTTATAGATTATAGATTGAAGAAAAGAAGGCGTGAGGGCAATGACACCCATTTAGAAGCTATTGCCATGAGGCCTGAAACAAAGCCAATTCAATGGGGACAAAAAGAAAGAAGATTCAAGAGTTCCTATGGAGAAGAACAGTCAGAAACTGAGTGCCAGGGTGATATCTGAGCTAAGAAAGAGCACGCTGCTTGGAATGACTTTCAGGTTCCTAATTTGGAACAGAGAGCCCCTGATGTCATACTCCTAACCCTCCCTCAAAACCACCTACTAAGCAGAAATATGAGAAAATTAAATCTACTAAGTGTTGTAACAGATACAGAGAAAATGTTTCAAATTCTTACAGAAATGTGAGAAAGAAAATCCAAATGTCAGGAGTTAACACAATGGATGGAGAGGAAGGATGCAATGTTGATCACCCAAAACAATTCAAGAAGGTTGGCAGAAAAAGTAGAGAATTAAAATCATGAAGGACCATGAAAGAACATTTAATATGCTGGAAAAGATCCTCAGATCACCAAGACATCATGGATTTTCCAAATAGGAATATACTTGCATTTCATAAATCAGAGTTTCATTCTGGGGGCCTCATCTGGATGGGAAGTAAAAGATGATGACCAGGGGATCACTCCTTGTCCCTGCTGAGACACTGAGAGTGAGAGGCTATGGCACCCTCTTCCTAGCAGCCTGGTTGTGAAAAGGAACATCAAATGCTCTCTTGAGCCTTCTTGTCACAATGAGACTGAGACTGGGGAAGTACAGTCTGCCAGGAGATGGGCTTCAACATTAGTAATACATCATCTGCACTTTTTCAAGAGAGATAGGACCTATTAGTTTTCAGATCTGCCCTACCCCCTCTCCCCAAACCTCATTGTCCTACTTCATTCAATTCAGAATGTGATAAAATGCATGGTGGGGCATATGTCTAAAACGTTTCCATTGTTAGGAGAACCTTAAGTGACTGTTTTTTTTTTGTTTTTGTTTTTTTTTTACCAAGACAGGGGTAGGGGCCACAAAAATGTTCAGAGACACGATCTGAACTGCTGACCCTTCAGACCCAGAGACCTGGGAAGCTAAAGCAGCGAACCCTCTTAAATGCCCAACTCTATGATCTCCTGGGAAATGTATCCCCATAGAGCATTTTCTCTTCCCTCCCTACCCCCTTTGGTAACAGTTCTGAGAAAGGATCAACTTCAGCTGTGCAACATGCTGGCCAGCATTTCAGAAACCCTGGAACCAATTTATTCCATCTGGAAATTAGTTTCAGCTTTTATTGCTGTAGAATTTAGTCCAAACCAGACCTGATTTCCAAAAGGAGGTCCCTGCTCCTTTACTGTCAGAATTTTCTCTTTTGTAAAGCACGCTCATTTAAAAGATTTAAAATGATAATAAACATCAAAGATCTGTGCATTTTACACCAACTACATTTTCCCATACAGGGTTTCTCCCAGGTTGCTTCTTTTCCAGGACACGAAGGATTCTACCATAAGTTACTACCAAAGGGGGGAATTTGGAGAATTTAAATTGTTCCCTGTAAATATATATTTTACTCAACTTTTCTCTTATGTCAGATAGTGACTCAGTTGCTTTCCTGGAACAGCAGCTAACAGGGCTGTTTAATCTTTTTATTTTTATTTTTTTTTTGCAAAAAACAGAGCAAAATTTTAGCACATATAAATAAAAGCATAATCCCCAAAATCAATTTTATAAGTATATTACAAATATACAACATTGAACATTTCCAATAGCCTCATATGTAAGATTTCTTTGTTTCAGTCCATCTGTTACTGATTAAACATTTTATATTTCCATTGTGATTAATTATGCTATTTATATACTTGAAAATGATTTGTTTGGAAAGGTATGGTCTAGTGTAAGTCTTTGATTTCTGAGAATGACAGCCCTTCAAAAAGTAGAGCAACACTATGCACTCAGGAAATTCACCATCTGCTTTCTTATGCTCTTATAACAAATTATAAACCTATAGCAAAACAGAATTGAGAGAAAACAGAGTATAAATAATGCTAATGGTATTCATCAGAGATGTTCAAAATGTATCCATTTTTAATTAAGCCAAGATACTCTGTTGGTCCCCAAAGAAAACTGCAACTACTTTATTGTTACCTGCTCTCAGCTTTGGAGTTAAATTGCCAAATAACCAGGCATTTTCAACCAGTCTAGGAGTTACCCTTAATTAATTTCAATATAGGCAGAATTTATCAGGTGTTAGAGCAGATCAAGATGCTGTAGGCAAGCCTTAATCTCATAAAGAGAACTGGATTAGGGTTATAGTCAATATAACTGTGAAAAAAATGATCTGGACAGTGTGCAACAGACCATTTTCCACACAAGTGTTTGTTGGTGCCAACAGACAGTATGAACCTGGTGCCAGCAATTTCTCACCACTTGAAATTTACTAGTGTTTCATTTTTGCATGACCAAATAGGCATCTAAAACCACAGAACAAAACCATTTTATTCTGCCTAGCCAAACTGTGTTAGTGAAATTTTGTAAATCCAAACAAAATTGCTCTCAGACTAAAATAAATCTATACCAAATAGCAGACTATGATTTTTTTAAATGACCATTTACCATCCCCAGGAAGAAGGACTCCGTAGCAAGCAATCCTTCTAAAGACCGTTAGCAAAAGTAGCAGGAGCAACAACTTGCATTCTGCTGTTCCCTCTTTCCTAGTTCATGCCCCACTCATTAACACACCCAGTGACTCTGTGGCTCTGTGTGCACTGCACACCATTTGCTTGCTCTGTGCGTCTCTGATTGTCTTTCCTCTCCTGTTTTCTCCATCCAACTGAAAGCTGTTCTATGACTTCTGGCATCTCTATTAAGTAGTGAGCCGCATGGAAATGATTAACTTTTGAACTGCAAAACTGAAAACACTCTCTTGCACGCTGTGGAAATGAAACATGTCATGTAGCAAACGGGTTCCCCTGATAGAGTTTGCAGCAAGAAAGAGAAATCATTGGCTGAGATTTTGGTTTTGTTGTTGTCATTATAGATCAAAAGGATGTGATCATCCTTTCTGATAGCTCTTTCTCCCCCTTAGTAAACAGCCTCTGAGTGAGTTCATTAAATATTTAAACAGCCCTGGTATCTATTAATGTTATCAGACACATGAAATATGTCTGATGGATTTATTCTGCCGTTAAGGAGCCATACCCCAGTGTCCCTCCTGGGACAGTGCTCCAGCTGTTTAAACTATAATTCCATCACTAGGAAGCATGGTGAAAGCACTGACCTCTTTGAAATGGACTCATTGCTACTCAGCCTGTAAATTGCAAATGAAACCTTTCTGTAATAATGTTAAAATATGCGTGCATAGGCATTAAAGCACTTGGGGTCACCAGCAAAGCCTGGTGCGTTTTCTGTAACCTCTAAACAGCTGGTAGAAAGAATCTAATCAATCAATGCCTAGAGAAGATTAGAGATTAGGGGGTGTCTGAGTCTTTTTGGGTTCAATAATTCTCCCATTATGTTTGAGGGGGTCTTAATCAATCCTCTGAAGATTTTAAGTTTTTAAAATTCCATTACTGTTTATTTGATCCTGTTTCTCAAACAAGGTAAATTATGTTGATACTGTGGTCTTTACCTACCTTCCATAAAATCAACCCAATAGAAGATTATGCGTGAGATCCTTCAAGCTGTGTGTTGTCACATTTTTACCTACTTCACATTTATGAGAAAATAACCATGACAAATAAGAAGAAGCCTTGCCAATCTTCTTTGTGAAAGAAAGATGTTTTAGTTCACTGATGGTAGGTCATCCATTGCTTTAAGAGTTACTACTCCTATGTTCATTTTAGATCAACGAAAAGAGATATGAAAGTCCTTAAATGACTCAGGTAAACCCAGGTGCTGACATCTCCTGGAGACTATACTTTCAAGATTGTGAATTGAAAGAGATGAATAATTATCTTAAGAGACATGTTTGTCTTAAAAAAAAAAAAAAAGCCATCAAACAGGTGGCGGATCCATTTCCTAAAATGTAACTAATTCTTTAGTATTACTCAATATTTCATATGTACAATCAAGGTTGCTAATTGATAATAAATAGATAAGACTGGAGAAAGACAAAGTCTTGAATGATAGAATAAAGATTCCAATGATTTGATAAGTAGGACAATAAGCTACATCTAATAGGATGAATTAGCAATAATAATTTTACGACCTTACAGTTGATTCATTGGGGGACATTATATAGAAAAATGGAAAAATATGATTGGTAAAAGATAATGAAGGAAAATGACACAGAGGATTTTTCTCAATGAAGTTTTGGGATCAATGAATTCACTCTAGCCTTTGTATATTCTTGTGCTTATGAGGGCATATGAAGTTAAAACAGATATGTGACAGGGAGGTTCACAGAAGCTGGTTTTATTCTTTGTTTCTCTGCTTTGTGCTGAAACAAAATTAGAGAAAATACTCTGTAATCCAGCCAGGAATGAAAGGAATTAAAAGTGGTTTCTTGGATGGGCATTATGATACAGAAGGATAAACCTCTGTCTGGGACACCTGCATCCCATATTAGAGGGCCAGTTCAAGTCCCAGCTATCTGTTTCTGACGCAGCTCCCTGCTAATACACCTAGAAAGCAGCAGATGATGGTTTAAGTACTTAAGTCCTTGCCACCCACTTGGAAGAATGAATGGAGTCCCTGGCTCCTGGCTCCAGCCTGGCTGATCCTGGCTGTTGTAGGCATTTGGGGCATGAACTAAAGGATAGAAGATCTCTATCTATCTCTTACTCTCTTTCTGTCACTCTGCCCTTAAAAATAATAAATATTAAGACAAAAATCTCTTAGCTGTGTCTACAAAATCCTCTTAACGATGTCAATGTGTGTAGGACATAGATGACACAAGCCATTTACCACCTCTAACTACTAAGTACTTCTATATTTTGAGACAAAAATAAGATCAAAGAGTCAGGAGTCAATAGATTATCAAATAAACAACTCTAATAATATATAAGAGATAGATTGTGACTCAGCTCAATCATGAATTAAACAAAAATATTTTTAACTTCAAGCTTATGAGTCAATTTTTATACAGACTTAATTAATGCTAATACAATCTTATTTTTAATTGTTCCACATACAAACTAGTGTGAAGTTGATCATAATCAGGTCTATATTTGTATAACACATTTATCACACTAATCCTGGAATATCTTTGTCCACATAGAGTAATATCCTTTAGGAAAGATAGAGCCAAACTTAGGCATCCCAAGACTAAATCAAATGGTAAGAGAGTTGAAATGGTCTTAAATAATCAAAGACTATCAGTACATAGTAAGTGCTCTGTACATGAGCTAAACTGCTTAGAGAATAAGTCCTGGAGATGTGGAAAGAGGATTAGATCTGAACCATGTGGTATTGATGAATATAATTAGGCTAGATGGTAAATGTTACAAAGGAATCAATTTCACCCCAAATGTAAAGATGAGATTTCTAACAAGCATACCTGTCCAAAGATTAAATAGGCTGCCTCAGGACATAGTGAATTCTTAACATTGGATGTGCAGATTATATCAATGATTTGGTTCTGTGAAAGATGCACCCATGGGACAAGAGTTGTGTAAGATGATATCAAAACCCTCAGATTCAATGAATCTAAACTATTTTAAAGACCCCAATGAAGCATCTTCTAAAACATATAAGTAGCAAATCTCTGAAAGAGAAATTTACATGAAGATATTTCCTCTTCTAATATAGTAATGTCCACTTTTTGTGAAAAGATTTATATAGCACAAGTATATTTTCACAAATTCAGTGAATCCAATTCAGTGTTCCCATTTAGAAAGCAACACTTTAAGTAATTAAAACACTACTTGGATTTCACTAGATCTTTGGAAGAAGATAAGTTTAGTAGTTATCAACCCAGTACTTATCCTTCCAATGTACAAAATGCCTCTTTTCCTGAAGAATCCTCTGTAAAAAATTCTCAGATTGGGACAGAGAAGATGCTTTTCAGTTGGCATCCAAATCCAAGGCAAAGTCAATAATAACTTTCAGGTAAAATAGCTGCAGGAGAAAGATGGTAGTCATTTAAAATAATTTCTGCTACTGGAATTTTTTTCCATTTCATTTTTAATTACTTAAGGGTCAGTTCATGTAGAATTCTTGGTTTAACTCCTTTAAAATTTTTTTTATAAGGATCATGGGTATAGAATGTGTGGACACAAAGCAATACGAGTACTCCTTCATGGGACATAAGCTTTAGGGAACTAAAGATAGGTTAATTCCATGCCTGATTCATTCCATGGACCATTTAACGAGTCTCTGGAATTGTTGAGCCAATAATGAACTTGCAGAATCTAAAGGTAATCACTGCTGCAATTATTAAAATTTATACCAGAATTCTATTACCCTTTCTACAGATAAGTGTCTTGTATTAAGTGGTCTAGAAGAGAAGCATGAACTGGTTCAATAACATCAGAAACCTCTGTTATTTGTTCTTGCTTATATTCATTCTTATACATCTCCTAAACCTGGGCCTATGCTTCCAGTTAATTCTAAGGAAGTATTTATTATTTTTTGTATAGTGATTTAGAACTTAAATCTGTTTTTCACATATATTAGTTCACTTAATTCCTATAATCTGGCTCTTTTATTATTAATTGTTTTAAAAGCTAATCTCCAAATCTCATAGCTATCTACCAAGCAGTATACTAAGCATTTTTCATGAATTATCTCTTTTGATAATTGCCATGAGAAAAGTATTATTATCTACATGTTACTGAAGAAAAAATTTATATATTCTTCAAAAAGTAAGGGATGTCACCTCAGGTCACACAACTAGTCAGTGATGCAACCAGGGTTTCAATTCAGGGAGTTTGACCCATTTTCTTATCCATTACCCAAAATGCCACATCACCTTGTGGTCCCCATTGTGTCTTTTTTTTTTTTTTTTTTTGACAGGCAGAATGGATAGTGAGAGAGAGAGATAGAGAGAAAGGTCTTCCTTTTTGCCATTGGTTCACCCTCCAATGGCTGCTGCAGATGGCGCATCTCGCTGATCCGAAGGCAGGAGCCAGGTGCTTCTCCTGGTCTCCCTTGCGGGTGCAGGGCCCAAGCACTTGGGCCATCCTCCGCTGCCTTCCCGGGCCATAGCAGAGAGCTGGCCTGGAAGAGGAGCAACCGGGATAGAATCCGCGCCCCAACCGGGACTAGAACCCTGTGTGCTGGCACCGCAAGGCCGAGGATTAGCCTGTTAAGCCACAGCGCCGGCCCCAATTGTGTCTTAACAGTGCTTCTTCCTACATAAATTTGCAAAGTTAAAGGGAGGTTTTCAAAAGAAGTGTGATGGTATTTGTCATTGTTTTAAGTGAAGACAACTCAATGGTTCTTCTGACAAGGCACATCAATCTGAATACAAAATTCTCCTTTTAGGGACTGGCATTGTGGTGCAGTGAGTTAAGCTGCCAGCATCCCATATGAGCACTGGTTTAAGTCCTGTCTGTTTCATTTTCCATCCAGTTCTCTGCTAACATGCCTGAGAAAGCAGCAAAAGATGGCCCAGTACTTGGGCCCCAGTCACTTACACTGGAGACCCAGATGGCATTTCAGGCTCCTGGCTTTGGCTTGGCCCAGCCCCAGATATTGTGGTCATCTGGAGAGTGAACCAGCAGATGGAAGATTTCTCTTTGTGTGTCCCACTCTATCCCTCTCCCTCACTTACTGTAACTCTGCCTTTTAGATTAAATAATAATAAAAAAATCTTTAAAAGAAAATTCTCCTTTGACTCCTAGAAGCTGTCAATAGTAGGTATAATTTCAGTGAGTCAATGAGTTCAGTAGTGTTGTAAAATGACAAAAAAATTTCAATCACTATCTTAGTTCAATATAGACAAGAGTCCAAATATCAGTTGTGAGCAAGTACTAAATATAATTTTAAAAATTTCAAGTAATTATTTTAATTCAGAAACCAAATTCTCAAAATGACATAAATATATAGTTATAAAACTAGACCTTCAGGTTTAATGCAAAAGATACCATTTCCAAGCATGTAAAAGTATGTGTATCACCTTGAGTAGTTAGGTCAACAATCTGAGCATGGAATCATTTTGAAAGATGGTAAATTACCTGTTCATAGAATAATAAAAAACAGGTACAACCATTAATAAAATTTAACTCCTCCCTTCATGCATATTCTGGTTAGAATATAAAATGTATTTAAAAGAAAAACTATGAACTATATTCTATAGATGTCTCAAAATTATTCCTAGTAATTATAGAAAGAGTTTTTCAACTTCATTGTTTATACATTTGGGGAAATGTAGGAAGAGTTCAATCTCTTTTAGTATTTGTTCACTTAAAAAATGAAAGATTATCACAGTGGACTCAGTAGGTGGGTATATTCAAAACTGGAGAAGTCAAGCACATTCTGATCCACCAATTGCCTCAATTTATTTTCCAAACATTTTAGGTTTGAGGAAACTCAAAACACATTTTCAATGTTCTCGTTTCCTTTTAAACCCTTGTGTTTGGTAAGAGAAATTTAATCCATATGTTTCTGATTCATTTTTAGTTGGCTCTTCAAATTGTTGATTTTCATGATCTATTTGATGTCCAAAAGTTTTTCTGGTGGTTGTGATTTTTCCCTCTGAAAGAGCATTTTGTTTTTGCTATGAGTAAACAAACATAGGTCTCAAAGATACATACTTCATATACCACAGATCTGCGAGAGTGCTAACTCTTTCAAAGCTATTTGAGTCATTAATAGAGAATTACATCATGTATGTTAGCTTAGGGTACTCAGGTTGGTTTATATTTACATGACTTTCTTTTCAAATCAGATTTAATTATGCTATGGATATACTTTGTGAAATCTAATAAAAATATTTTTAAATTATATTGTTTTAATTTAAGCAGGAGAGGAAACAAACAGAACTTTTGTTCAAACATGCCATTAGTGGCATGGCATGTCCCTACTGAAGCTTATAGAAAGGAAAATGAACACTGCTAACATATTCATAAAAATCCTATTGCTTATCTCATGAGCCCCAAAATGAGGTTGAATGCTACTTTATTTTGGAGAGGTTCAAACAGGTCCATATATTTCTTGATGTCTAATTTAGAACAAAGGAAACCAGAAGGTACAAAGATTCGGATACAGGTGGGAGAAATCCCCAACATTGCTTTGCTCCCCTTTTGTTGGAATTTAAATGGAAGGAAATGAATGATAAGTGTGGTCTGAGCCACAGGATTAAAATGCTCTGGCCCAAGGCAATGTGTCCCATCATCAAACACCATTGGTTTTTAACACCACCACTGAAAGAGGCTAGCAGATGAGGCCCCAGTGAGTTATTTCCCATGAATAGAGAGTGAAGAAAAAATGATTTCAGAAATCTTGTGAAATCCTAGACATACCCTGAAGCCTAAAGCAGTGTGCATGAAAAAACTAGTATCCATCTTCTCATGGTCAGGGAAAACATGTTCTGTTTCTGCCATAAAACATCACAGAGAACTGATTTTCATGCATGAACGTCCACCCAGCGTACAAATCTGCAAAGCAAACATCCACATCTAGCCCAACAAATTACTCTTGGGTTAATCTGTACATGTTTGCATTATAGATATTTTTTTACTGTGAATAATATAATCTCACACTGGAGCCCCTAAAGGGTTCCTGAAATATGTGGAACTCAGCCTCTAATATGATGAGTAGGGGTGGTCTGGTGTTTTGGTTAATGCTGAAGTGTGAAGATGAAGGAAATACTTTCTCCCCTGAGTTCCAGAGACATTGTTGGCTGATGGGCCTAGACCAAGTGTAGATGAGACCTATCCACTCAATGAGACAACTCTGGGAAGGAGAAGGAACATAAAAACTCTTCCTGCACAAATAAGGAAAAAGAAAACAACATAAAAATAGTTGTGTCCCATCAATTTCTTGTGAATGGATACCAGCCAACCTCCCCTGGTTTAGTCATTCTTT
Source organism: Lepus europaeus (assembly GCF_033115175.1). Lineage (NCBI taxonomy): Eukaryota > Metazoa > Chordata > Mammalia > Lagomorpha > Leporidae > Lepus > Lepus europaeus. The sequence goes on from NC_084830.1 coordinate 50,656,864, forward strand.
CTTATTGGGTCCTTCATAATATTAGCAATATTGCAAGTGAAAAATATTAAAAACCCAAACACTTCATTCTAAGTAACAATATCATCATGCTGGGCCCTTCACACTCAACTCATTTACCATATCTTACAAAAACAATCCTGGAAAAACTTCTACCATAACAGTCTCTATAGGTGTATATACCACACAAACATATATTCTCTAGAATTTCAACATTGAACCAGAATTCTCCTCTTAGAGATTTTTAACAGAGTTATACTAAAGTAATTTTAAGGTTTTTTTTTATTAAAAATTTAACTAATACATAAAAGTTGTACATACTTATGGAGTACTATGTGATGTTTTGTTACATGTATACATTATGTATTATCCAATCAAGATATATATATATATATATATATATATATATATATATATATATCCTTTTAAGCATTTAGCATTTCTTTATAGTTGGAACATCCCAAAATTCTATCTTCTAGTTTTTAAAGAAATATATACTAAATTAACATAATCTATCTTCACTCTACTATCAATAGAACCCTAGAACTTACTCTTATCTAGCTCTAATCTAGTTATTTTTTAAAGCAAGTGTTAAAATTCATCTTGATAGCCTGTATTTTCATGTTTTGTATCTTGTGTTTGAAAAAGAGTTAAAGCTGAACGTGAAAGGGGATTGCATAATTTCTCATGTTACTTGGTGTATTGAGTAAAAACTGAAGCAGCCACAGGAGCATTGTTCATGTATCTATCCAACTTATACCACTATGGCACAAATCCTTTCTTTGAGTAACAGGTGCAGGGAACCTCTGGCACAGTGGCTCTTTAAACCATTGCAAGTTAGCATCATTCAGGGAGCTTTAAGAAATTCCTTAATGCCTAAGCCCTGCTTTAGACAAAATGTGCTATATATGAACATTGATGTACACACACACACACCTAAGAGAAAATAAGTGATAGTGACATGTTAAATAAATATGACATTAAAACCAACATTCCTGCTTGTAATCTTTGAGGGGGGGAAAAGCATCAATGTCCTCCTAGGACTTTGTCTTAACATTGCATGTGGTACTAAGAAACAAAATGATACTTAGAGTTCTTTTTCAACATTAATTGTGTATTTACCACTTTTCTGTTTTTTATAGTCTTGAAATAATGTTTCATTTTGATTATTTTTGGTGCCCTGGCATAAATGTCTTTACTCTTGAAATTAATTACTTAAACTTTAATATTCACTGTAGCAATTTGGAGTTAAAAGGCTCCAATTTCAATGTTCAAAACATCAAATTTATGAAGCAAGTACTGGTATCCTTTATTAATCTCAAAGACAACATATATGTGTGTGTGTGTATAGCTTAAATATATGTAAAGCTTAGGGTCTTCTTCCCCTAACCAAGGATAATGTTTACACATTCAAAAGAATATTTCCCAGAACTTAATAAAAAAAAAACACAAGAAAAATTAAAAATCACCTTACCTGTCCCTAAAGCTTGCAAGTGTGATAAAAAGTGCCTTTTCTCAAAGACTACTTTCTAAATATTTAATTATTAAGATTGCATGGATATGATATATTACTAAAATAAAATAATGAATCTTCAGAAAACATAATTAAAGTAAACTGCCTCAAGCACTATCAGAAATCTACAATTTCATGGAGTAAATTGTATGAAGGTGCTTACAACAGGTTAGACACTGATCTACACCTTGCATTGATTCTCAGCAACTCCAGAGCTACCAGATCATTTTCATCTTCTTCAAGACTGCTACTGACCTCTCCATTCTGAAAAATGGGTAAACTCCCATTGATTTGTACTTCACATTTCCTCTCTCAAGCATTTTTGTACTGTTGACTACTCTCTCATTCTTAAAACTTCCTCGTTTTCTACCACAAAACCTGGTGTGCCTTTTATGTGTCTGACTTTACTACCTTAGACTTCTTCATCCTTCAGCCATTCCATAGATGAAGACACTACTCATTGCTCTCTGGTCCTCCTCTCTCCTCATAACTCATAAGTGTATGTTATTGTAGTCCATCTTGTTTTCTCTATTTTCACTTGCCTGTCACTGTCCTATATTCATCATCACTCTATCCCATTTCTAACTACTTTTCTTTCTGTTTCCACTCTCTGGACAGCCAACTCATCTTCTCAGTTGTCCTCATCATGAGTATTCAACATGAGCTCTTAAATTCTTAAAACACTCTGGGTGTGCCTTCAATTACTAAGCTAGATTGATAGATTCAACCTTGTTAGAATATCCAGAATCTATCCCCTTCTCTCCAACATCATTCCCATTGTCTTAGGTCCAATCATCATCTTTCTCTTGGATGGTTTACAGTATGCTACCAACCAATTCTATTACTCCTCTTATAACTTGTTTCAATCTATATTTCACTGGTGTTACATGATATTTTTAAATGCAACCTTGACCTTGTTGCTTTTTGCCTAAAATTGTCCTCTGTACATTCTCAATTTTTTGCTCCAGGCAAATTCCAGGATTCTTGGCACAATAAAGCCCTTAATGAGTTGTCCTCCAGCAGTTTCTCCAACTTGGGCTCTTCCTCCTTTCTCCTTTTCCCTTTTCCTACGTGGTCCTTGCCTTGCTCAGTGTAACCTTGACTATGCTCTCCGACTATAATGACTTCCTCTCCCTGGAATTTCCTTCTCTAACCTGCACTGACCTTCCACCTACCCCTCTGCCCATCTTCTAGTTATCCTTAAAAACTTACCTTGAAGATTAGTCCTTCTGAAAGCTTTCCCTGATTGATCAGGGCCTTCATACTCCTCTTACCTTTTTCTCTGCTATTGCACTTTTCTGTTCACTAAGATGCAATCATCTGTTTTTACCACTGAACTGAAAACCCCTGGAATGTGGGGCCACAGTGTTATTCTCATTTAAGAGTTTGGCATTATCAATACTAACAAGGTTTTAATAAGTATTGATTGGTTGAATGAATGGCCTGTTGAATAAAAATATTGAAGACATATAGTCACATTTTAAGGTTCCAGTTTTTACCTGGGCTCTCTGGATGGACTTCAGGGGGAATTTACAAGTGAGTCATTTGAAATGTACACCTGCATTTCCTGGGGACAGTGCTCATAGCTTTTAGCAGTTTTTCTTTTTATTTCCCCTTACGATTTAAGAAATGCTATGTGGGAAAATTTAAAGGGTTCACAATACACTCCAAGTTTTGATGGGCAAAGACTGAATAATCTAAAATTCATACCAGTTAACATATTAAAGAAAATACTAAGAACACACAAATACTACTCCTAATCAAGTCAAGCTGGCATTTGTCACATGGGAATAAGCCACATGGGAATAATATACATTATATATATGTAAAGTTTATGAACTATATACTAGATGCGCTTTATGTGTTCAGCCCAATATACTTACAAAAATTTTTTTTTGCTCTCAGAACAAGTCAAGGTTACCATCATCTTATATTTAAGTAGAAAAATTCAGACTCAGTATTGGATGATTGAACTGACAAGAAAGTATTCAGTTTGTAGGAAAGCTTTTCAGCTTACATAACTCATTTCCAAGTTATAAAATAAATGAATCAATGAAATTCCTAGTTTCTATTTTGGATATCACAGAACCATAGATTTGAGCATTTAGTTTCAATTGCTGGAGAGTCCTTGGTGCAAGGCATTGTCTTGGGGGCTGGCATCAGAATCCAGAGTGTCAGGTGCATGAGGCAAAAACATTACCAGTCCTGGAGCCTTAAGAAGCGAAGTCCCAACAACTGTGTCTGAGTGCTTCAATGATGTTTACCCAGAAGAGTGGCTACTGTAGGAGTCATCCTCATTACATGAGTTTAGAGAAGTTTAAAATTTGAGTTTTGAAAATGAAACATTGAAATATAGTCTTCAACTAAAAAATATTAAAACTTCAATAACATACAAAGCAGATCTTACAAGTGTGATTAAATTCCTTTTTTGTCCTGGTATAAATCCTAACACAACCCTCTAGCCTCATGCAGTACCCTCAGTTTAGTGAGAATCAATCTCATTAGAAATTCCTTATGCCTCAGGCGCCTCTGGTTATGGTTCAGCTATGAGCAATGGGCTTACAAAGCTGCATTTTAACTGTGTGCATTTTAAGTGATTCTAATGCAGACAAAAAAAAAAAAAACAACAAAAAAACAAAATTTAAGAATCTTTGCTGGAACTTAGGGTACAAGTCATGAAATTAAAAGAAAACCTTTTAAATTGCTTCTTATCCATAGACCTATGTCCCGGTATTCAATGCTAGCATTGAATGCCATTCACCCTCATTCACATCCAGGCCTCTTAATAAAAGGGAGCCAGGCCACTATGACACTTGAATTTCATATGACCCCCAACATAGGAACTCTCAAGACTAATTTCCCTTATCTTACTACCACTTACAGAAAAGTTAATTAGATTCTGTTTTAAAGATCTAACCTTGGCATGTGACCAAAAATGAACTGACCATTTTGAAATGTCCACATACTTTGAAACATTACATAATACCACCTATACACTAAATGCTAAATTAATTACTTTGGAAGAATAGTTTCAATTTGTTTTAAAATACGCTACATTCAGCTCACAGGGCCACAGGATAGAACCTCACCTGGTGTACCAGACCACCAGGACCAGGACGGTGATGTGTTCGGTTGGGACAATGTCATAGCCTTCCCTTACACAGCAATATTTCTTAGTCCCTGATTATTTGTGGCCTGAGAAATTGGAAACCAATACCCCTGCATTTCTTCATTTCTGGTTCTTTGTGCAACATCAAACTCTTTTTCCTTACCTGAGAGGTGCTAGTAGCCCTTCCTAAATCCTTTCATGCCTAGCTATCAAGGTCACTTTGAAGTGGAAAGACTAGTAAGGGGAGGTATGACTTGAGAAGGGTCAGGAGGTTGGTAGGGGGTGAGAGTACATATCCTAGTATCTGTACTTAGGAGTTCACTAGGTCTGATTTGCAAAGCTCCTTCTTTTTGAGTTTGATGAGATTTTTCAACACTTGATTTTATTACATGAACTTTCTTTTTATGGAGCTTCCATTCAGACAAATGGGTTTGTGGCTTAATGAAAAGGAAAAATGAACCTGACTACCCAATTCATCAGATCTCAAATTTTTCTCAGAGCATCATTTTAATGTTGTCTCTCACCTTTTGGCCAGAGGATGCTAGCAGAATTTATAATAACCAAGGAATTGTGACGTTGATTTCTGAAAAGGATATTTAAAAATTCGCTCATGATTATTCTTTTGAACATTTAATCTTTCAACTATTCCACTCTTGCTTGTGTTGGGTCCTATACCACACTGGCCTTCAATTAGATCAAATCAAACAGATTGTACTTCGGAGTCTTCACACCTGCTGTACCTACTGCTGAGACGACATGTGTCACCCTCTTGTGCTCTGCTCTGCCACCTCCAAGAGACAGCTTCACGCTCCTCCTCAAATTCCAAAGAAAGGACATTTCTTCCTGTCCAGCGTAAAGCAGCTTCTCCCATTATTTCTCATAGAAATATGTTTCAGGTGTATTTTTTCTGTTTGTTTATTGTTTCATGACTATAATAGTAAATGGTAGCTAACATGTACTGCGCTCCTCCTACTTCACAGATCATGTATCAAGTTTCTTGGAGATATCCATTTATTTAATTCTCGTTAGGATCAGATGAGTATACATGCTTTTACTATCCCCGTGTTAAAAACATAGAAATTGAATGGTGAGAAGTTTTAATAATTCATTCACAGTCCAACAGCAGATACATGTCCGTCAGGATTTGAACCCATGACATGTGGTTCCAGAACCCATGCTCTTAAACTAATGCTGTGGCACCTCGCACAATCAGAAATTATGTGTGAATGTAATTATTTACTTGTTTATTGTTTTCCCCTCTCAAGTAGAAGAGCCATGAGGTGAGGGGCCATGCTGATTCTCTTCGTTAATAGATGTCATGTACCCAGCACAGTGTTTATCAGACAATAAGCATCTAATAAAAGCCAACAGGTGAGCAAGAAAAGGTTGTGAAAGGCAACTAAGTCACTAATGGTGTGCTGTACGGCCAAGGAGAGGCTCCAGGTTCTGTAGTGCACCACACTAGTGGATGACAGTGTGCAGGGAGGGAACAACCCACTCCTTATGTGCAGCCCAGAGGATGTGGCCCAAACTGTGAACTATGCTACCTGGCTATGATAATCTTATTTCAAATAAGCCATTATGCTCTCCTTAAGGCTCAGTGAAAAATCTTACAGCTGAAACGTATCTAGGATTCGGGCACAGGATCATAATGCAGCAGCAAAGGCAAATCCCAGTGCCTAGTTCTCATGGACTAAAGGTTAGCAGTGTGTCCCAGGCAGCCGCAAGACTTTGATCAAAGTTTGCTTCCACAAAGCAAACATAATGAGTTACTTAAATAGATACTAATCGTGTCTTATGAATCAGAGCACGTGGGTGGACAATGCTGACAATGGGGCACTTGGCCACACCCTTGCCTGGCAAATCAAAATCCAGTAAGTTGGTTTGATTTCGGGATGACAGAATGACAAACGGAAACCTGGTTCCCAGGAGGTTAGGGCTTACTATAGCATGCACAATGTCTTCTTTAATTGAATAGAGTTTGGGGGAATTGGAAGAGAGGAACCACATCTTAGAGAGAAGAGGGATCTAGGGGTGCAAGAGCAGCAGGGTTTGGAATACTCAGTGACCCTGTGGGCTCTCTCCAAGCTGTTTGGGAAATGATGCTTTCAGGGAGCACAGATCTTGCTCCTGTTTGCAGGGTAGACATCCACGGGTGCATGCTCGCAGGAACATGAATTATAGTCCTCTGCGCCTGATTTGTAACTACACCTGTACACTCTTAGAAATGCTAATAGACAAATAAATTTAGATACAAAGAAAAATCTAATAAGAAGAGCATTTGAATGAGTAAGAAATGTCTAATTTTTTGCAGTCATTAGGACTGGAGGAACATGCTTATAGTAATTAGGTAAGATTGATTTCGAGGCCGAACACCACCCACAATTTGTGTAGTCTGGGGGTCAGGCGGGCAGCTGCAGAAACCGCTCGGCTAATTATGAGAATTCACTGTTCGTTAATAGAATCTCTCTCCACAAACAGCAGCTGTGTGTTTGCTCACGCAAATTATTAATTCTGGCCTCGCCTCAGCTGCAAGTTTCTGCTGTGCAGAAAGGAATCCTCGGATAGAAGTGTCAGTTATCACCCAAGCGATACCGAGGAGAGAAGAAAAATATGAAATGAAAGAAAATATCCTCTAATCACAGGTGTATAAAGATTTTGCATCTACCTCCCTTTTCTGCCTTTCACTCCCAAACAATTGAATGCCAATTTTGGAACTCATTAATCTGTAGGCAACCTAGAGAGATCTAATTTATACCTGTCAGGAGCAATGGGCAGCAGCTAATAGGAAAGTAATTGCAATATAAGTCTGCTTTCCCACTTGATAGTATGCAAGATTTTAATGACAGCCCTTCTCTCTTGGAATATCAGACTGGTCAACAGATATGTTCTCTCTTTTTTCAGAGTCACACTGGGAACAAAAGAGATATCTCCTTGGGTTTTCTTATATACTGCAAATAAAGTGATAATGGCATGGTAGATGAAACACGGGTATACACCTATTTATTCTCTGAAAGAAATGAAAAACACTATTCCTGCAACATACAAACTGTGAACTTGGATTCTCACATTTTTATTTTGTTTGAAAAATCTGTCTGGGATCTTATATCCACATAAAATATTGTCTTCTGTTTCAAATTGAATTGAATATCTGTATTCAGTAATGACATAGTTTGAGATGTTGGGGCACTTAAGGGGACTTAGGATTTTCCAAATTGCACTAGCGTGTTCAGAACAAAAGGTGATATTTATTTCACAGAAAGGGGAAAAATCTATTTATTTCATGTCTTTTATTCTTCCTCCTGGGAATGTCTTAAATGGAATTTTTCCATGGACAAATTTGGAACATCAGAGGTTACTTAAGGTTACAGAATATGTTTGGTAAACTATTTTTCAAGCATTACTTCTTGTTTCTTCATTCATTGTCTTAATGGGTGATGTTCCAGGTGAGCCCTGGGTTCAGACAGAACCTAAAAAGTGGATGACTTCTGGGGCATGAAACCCATGTTCAAATCCCTGGCTTTATATATATTCCCTGTACAGCTTTGAACAAATCCATTAACCTAACTAAAATGTGCTCCCTTCATATAAAAACCTTCCTGTGAGTGTGACAGAACCAAATAAAAGTGTCTATGGGAAACCACTTTGGAAGTAGACATACAAACCTTAGTTATTACTATTTTGTGACAACTGAAAGTGCTTGTGAAGAGAGCATACATTAAAATGCAAATTTCTTGAAGGAAGGAAGAGAGAAAATGGCTTACTATTGTACACCGCACATCTGATGCTCTCATTCTTGTTTCCAAACCAAATGCAACCAGTCATTTTGGACATTTGATTTGAGCTTAAAATTTGTCCTACGCATTGTAGGAAATACAAAGTAAATACAACATAATCCCTGCCTTCAAGTGGCTTATCATAAAAACAAAGATAGTACTGATACTTTTATTTATTCAGTGAAAACTGGAGGCCCCATACTGACAGGCATAGTTATAAACAATAGTGAAAAAGGAGTGTTATGGGGGAAAGGGGAAACAGTTATGAACCAGAAGTCCTATGCTTTGTATATATTAGCCATGACCTATGAAAATCACTTCACTTCTCCCAGTTCTAGTTTCTTTATTTGTAATGAAGAACATTGGAACAGATCTTCTCAGGGGTCTTTTCCAAATTTAAAAGTTCTATGGGTCTATGACCTTTTTTTAATCTAAGAAATGAGGAATTCAAAATTACTAGTATGCTTAGTAGTTAGCTTCAGTGAGTTAATACATAATAGTAAAAAATTTAAAAAGGTCACTGGAATATAGAACAATAAATTGTTAGTAAATAATATCAAAATGACCTGCTTGCTATGCCTTCACTGTGGAAAATTAGAAATTACCCAGGAAATTATCTCTATGATTACAAAGAAAAGAGATAATTCAGGTCAAACATTGAGTTAGACAAACTACTTATACATTCAGAAGCTTATTATTTCAAATACAAAACATCATGGGCAGCATTGTGCAGCACGTTAGGTTTGTGTCTGAAACTCTAGCATTCCATATTAGAGCAACAGTTCAAGTTTCAGCTACTCTACTTCCAATATGGCTTCCTGCTGATGCCTCTGGGAAAGCAGCAAAAGATGGCCCCTGCCACCCATGTGTTAGTTCTGGATAAAGTTCCTGGTTCCTTGCTTGTGGCCATTCTCTGCCTCCCCACCTCTCTAACTAGTGACTGTTAAAACAAATAAAAAATAAATCTTTTAAAAATATAAAAGAATTTCAATCCTTGCCCTATCCATAAAGTTTTTCAGAAGATGAAATAAGACACCTGTGAATTATATAAAATAATGATATTTTATAGTTGTAAAAAATTATTATAATCATAAATTTCTGAATTGTCCTGATCATTCTAAGAAAATCTATAGTTTCAGTAAGCATGGCCAAGACTATTTCACTCTATTCCATGTGCTTAGGTACAGTTTAGGATTCAGAGTAGCCCAATAGCTTCATTCATTGATTAAATATTTGATATGTATTACCTAATCTTTCTGCTGGAAAAGAGGATAATTAAAGGGAGCCAGAGTTGTGCTGTAGCAGGTTAAACCATCACCAGTAGTGCTGACATCCTATATGGACACCAGTTATAGTCCCAGCTGCTCCACTTCCCATCCAGCTCCCTGCTAATGCACCTGGGAAGGCAACAGAGGATGGCCCAGGTGCTTGGGCCCATGCACCCATGTGGGAGACCCAAAAGCAGCTCCTGGCTCCCAACTTCAACCTGGCCCAGCCCTGGCCATTGTTGCCATTTGGAGAGTAAACCAGAATATGGAAGATATATCTCTCTCTCTTCCTCTCTCTCTCTCCCTCTCTCTCTCTCTGTGTTTAACTCTACCTTTCAAATAAATAAATCTTAACAAAAAAAGAGAAGATGATTATATCTTCTGAAAAAGGAGTGACAATTTTCTGTACTGAAGAACCTAGCTGGGCACTAAGTTCTACCAGAGGATGTGATGTCAGGCTGCTGTTGTGCAGGGGTTGAGATTATAGCAAATGCCATCTTGCCAGATCCCAAAGCCCGAAATTTTTTTTGTTTTGCTTTCTATTATCCTTACTTCCAGAGTTTTGTGATGGACAGTCACCCTTACAGTGAAATAGGAAATAAATCCAGTATTATGAAGGTATGTCCATAGCAGAAAATGTGGTATTTTTATATTACCAGGCTTAAATGGGGAATATGGTAAAAAAAAAAGGGGGGGGAGGGGTCTATACTGTGATGTGAAAGCTATGGAAAGGCCTCTTGCTTTCAAAATCCTCTCCTAATTTGCTTCTAATTCTTCACTTTCCTAACACTTTGCATTTGGGTACACATATAGGGTACTAAACTAAGAGAATACAATGTTCCATATTTGATGTCCTTGTTCTTTTTCTTCTAATTTTTCTTATTTATGTTATTTACATGAAAGGCAGAGAGAGTGAGAGTTTTCCCACCTGCTGGTTCACTCCTCAAATGCTGGGCCAGGTCAAATCCAGGAGTATGGAACTCAATCTAGACCTCCCATATGGGTCACTGGAACCCAACTACTCAAGCTACCACCTGCTGCCTCCCAGGTTACACATTAGCAGGAAACCAGAATTGGAAGTAGAATAGAGGCTTGAACTCAGACAATTCAATACGGATGCAGGCATCCCAAGCAGCATCTTAACCAGTAGGCGAAAGGCCCAACCCAATGTCTTTGTTCTTACTTCGCAAATGTTCTCATTTAGAAAAATGTTCCAGATGTATATTGCTACATAACAGACCATGACCAAGTCTACTGGCCTAAAACAGCAGCAGGCTCTTATGATGTCTTTGCACAACAAAGAGGGACCAATGTTAATGTTCAATTAGTTTCAATTTAAGAGTAATTTCCATTTAAAAACCCTGAAATTAAGGATAATAGAACATTAAATCATGGCATATTAGACTTCTTCAGTAAACACAATGACAATTGTTATAAACCAACAATGACTGGGTTTTGTTTTAGTTCAGTTTGTGATCCTGAGTTTATTATCTGGGCACAGTTTGCAGGGAAACTTCATCTCTGCTCTTTGTGCTATCCACTGGGGCAGCTTGACTGGGACTGTACGATCCACTTCAAAGATGGTTCACTTATACGGTTGGTAAGTCAATAATGAACATAGCTAGCTTCCTTAGAGATTAGTGTCTGGATTACAAGACCTAGTGTCCTAAGAAATAGGAAGTGAAGGCTGCCAAATTCTTAAAACCTGAGCATTTTGTCATTTTTAGTGTATTGCAAGTCAGGCAACCGTGGAGCTCGTATTCAAGGGGATGACACATCAATTCCAACTCTCAATGGCAAGAGTGTCAAAGAATTGGAGGATCATGTTTTAAAACTACCACAGCAAATTCTTAGTCACTGTTGAGTGTAGGAAGCAGATCCCATTCTAGATGTGGTAGGTAGAAAGTATTTCTTATTGTTAGATATTCGTAAGATTGCTGGAAGGACTGAAGAAGCATGTGCTAGGCTTGTCCTCCTCAAGTGCACTGCATAGCAATACTGGTCTTCACTAGAGCAGGCCCTGTCATTGGGACTGCCTTCTAGAACTCTGATGAATACAAATGTATGCCAATGTATTGGGAAAATTGCCTCTCATATCCAGAATAACTGGAAAGTGAACAGCTCCCCACCCCAATTTCAATTCAGGAATCAGACCAAAAGTCTTACTACCACCACTGCCTCTCAATGCCCGGGAAGTTGAGGATGGAATTTTGTGGAGGGCAGCCTCAAGTGTGTGCCTACTGTTATTCAGGATTCATCCGAGATTTCAGCCTGCATCAGAACCATATGGAAAACTTGGTAAAACACAGATTGCTGCCTCCACTCAAAAATTTCTAGACATACTTTTTTGATTCAGTATCTTGGGAGTGAGATCAAGTTTGCACTCTTAACAAGCTACTTGTTGATGAGATTGCTGCTTGTCCGGGGAATGTACTTGGATAACAGCTGGTGTAGAGAAATGGCCTATCAAATCCACCTTCTAAATCTCCTGTTGAGTGTAATGGGTAGAAACTGATTTTCAACCAGAACCTTGGTTGTGAGGCAGCATAAAAAATACAGTTTTTAACTTTCTAAACTCTCCAACTACAAGAAAGTTGTAATGGAAAATGAGGTAGTTAATCCAGAGATTTAATACTCAGAACTACCATGTAAACCATCGATGTATTATTATGAAATTTTTCAGAAATTCAAAATAAGGCAACATTCACCATAATCAGCCTCTACTGCACATATTGCAATCATTATAAAAGTACTAAAGACATCACTGTGAAATGAAATATCTCTATTTTCTATGTGCACATTTAAAAATTAAATTTACAATGAAGTTTTCCATTTTCTGAGGTTCAAAAATAACTCATATACACATGCATTTTGTTTGTTGAATATTATGATAATTAAAGGGAAAGTTTTACATCACTCTTTGTTAGACTAAATTAACATTTTATCAAGGCAAGAAAGAAAGCAATGATTTTATTATTTGTTGACTCTCTTTCTAAATAATATTGTGACACATTTATTTCTGTATATTTTCCCCTCTCTTTCCTTTCTAACGGAACAGATTTTATGCCCATGAATTTGACCTTCTTATACTCATTCCATATTTCAAAGAGAAATAGAAAGTGGGCAAATTTGTATTCAGGGTTTGTTTGAAGAAGGTGCAGATGAATTTGATGCTGTTTGCCAAGTTAGTCTTCATTTGATTAAATAGTATGTTTGCATTGAAGGGAAGGAGCTGGAGGCCTGAGGAGGAGGACAGCCACCAGTAGACGACAAGTTGGAACATCTGCTGCACTGAGCACCCCATGCGTGGTAGTGGGTTGTGCGATGATTATTTCACAGGTGCAACTGCCTCATTATTCAGGCACGTCAGGAAGTGCTAAGACAATTCCCAGTGGAAGTAAAAGTAGAACACAAGCAACAGTTATTCAGCTGGGTACATAGAGTATTTTTGTGTTTGAGGCTGACCAATATCATGTAGGCCTGTTGTTAAATATATTGCCATTCCTATTCATAAGCAAACATCTTTGTTTTTTTTTTTAATTTTGATAGGCAAAGTAGAAAGACTATCTCAATTAATAGTATTTTACTTCTACTTAATTAAGCAGATATGCATCCACAGCACAGAATTTCAACTCACTAATCCATAATTCAATCCTGATTTCAGCATCCATATCTCTAGCACTGCTAGGTGATAATCAATATTTTTAAATGGCCTATAAATTAGGGCACCAATAAGAGGCTTTCTGAGGGTGACTATCTCCTGCATAGTGATTGATGAAATAACTTTTGACAAAAAATAGCTCATTAAATGGTCCTGCTTTTGCTTAAAGAAATTCCCCCAAAATACTTGCTAAGTGTTGGCAGTATTTCTCGTAATTTTTAATAAAAATAGTATTTTTAAAACTAATGTGGAATTAAGCAATGAGTCAAAAGCTGTGGGAAATGAGAGCAAGAAAGGGAGCTGAATAAGAAAATTCTGTTGACGCATGCTAAACTGTAGACAGATTAAGAAAACTTGTGAGGGCAGGGATGTCTCTGGATAATATGGTCAGAGTTCTCTTTCCTCTGAACTTTATAGCCTTAACTCATGCCTGATTCACACAAAAATCATGCATAATCTTGCTGAACTATTCATTGTCAGTGGTGCCACTAATTTGACACTCATATTTACTGTTTGTGGTCTGCACATTTGCTAAGAATTACTATGTATTTTTTAAATCAAAAAAAAAGTTAATAAAAAATAGGTTACCCTGTGTGTTTTCACAGTGGTTTTTCTATTACCATTCTGCAATAAACACTGATGTTTTATGTTTGAATGAGATTAATTTTTATTCTGGAAGTGTATCAAAGGCTCAGATGTGCCTCATAGAATACAAGGAATTGAGAGAATGAGAGAGAAACACAAAATGAAACATAGCATAATGGAGACAAAAGCTTCTTCCTACAACCTTGCTTAATACAGCAAATGAGAAACAACAGGGTTTACGTACTTTCGGTTTTAATCTTTATTCTTGTTTTAAGATATATTTCTCTGTTTGAAGGTCATTTTTACAGAGAGAGAAGGAGACACACTTATACACATACACACACACACAGAGAGAGAGAGAGAGAAGAGAGAGAGAGAGAGAGAGAGAGAGAGAGAGACAATCTTCCATCTACTGGTTCACTTCCCAAATGGCTACAACAGCTGTGGCTGGGCCAGGCTGAAGCCAGGAGCCAGAAGCTTCATCTAGGTTGGTCTCCCACATGTGTGCAGGTGCCCACAGACTTGAGCCATCTTCTACTGTTTTCCCAGATGCATTAGCATGGAGCTAGATTAGAAGTTGAGCAGCTGGGACTTGAACTGGTACCCTCATGGGATTCCAGCATGGCAGGTCATGTTTCAACCCACTGTGCCACAGCACCAGACCCTTAATCTTTATTCATTAATTTATTTTCATCTAAGTTCAGAAGAAAATGAGATTTTGTGTTATTGTGTTAATGTGAAAGTTCCTTTTTAATGCCAAAGCTATATTTTTTTTAAAAGTCACAGTTTTAAGTAACAATATTGAGATGACATAGGTAGAAAAAAATAACACAACCAAGCAACACTAGTTTAATTATAATTTGTAGTTATGGGGAAAACTGTGTGCTATCAGCTTTTGGGTGTGGTTTCTGATCACTCTTGGGAAGCACTGACTGGTAGGAAGATGAAGTTACAAGACTGGGAGAAGTTCAATCTGGGCTTCAAAGTCACACATAGAGCATTCAAGCAATTGTGTTGGAAGAGTTAAAGACTTTAGAAGGATGTAGCAATTCACTTATTTGTTGATTCATTCATTCAACATGTGTTTATTGAATGTCTGATATGTGCAGTTTTTGCTTGTGTGCAGCTTATAGTCTGGATGTAGCAGGAGGGAAAGAAAGACAATGACATTTATAACCATGTAGGAAAATATATGGGTAAGTAAATTTTAGAAAATAATAATCCATAGAAAATAGAGCAAGGTGATATAATTTGTCATGAAAAGGGGAAAAAAATGCAAACATTGGAAGTTGAAAAAAGCTAAAAATCAGGAAAACACCTGCTAAGAGCAAAATTAGAGAGTCTAGGGAAATAATATAGAGTGCAATGGATGATGTTTGATGGATGTGAGGTATGTAAAGGGTGGTCAGAAAAAGATTACAAATGCAATTTGAACATCCAGGGTAGAGAATCTTCAATGTCAAGGCAATGAGTTTGGACTTTATACAGTAAGGGTTTAGAGGAAATGGTTGAACAAGGAGCTATGCTTCAAAACAATTAATCTGGAAGCCAGCTGAGGAAGGTTTGCCTGAGAAGATACTATTAGGGAAGAGACCTAGTAGGCAGTTATTGGAAGAAGTCAGGCAGAATATAATTAGGTTTAAATCAGTATAGATCCAGGAAACGAATGGGAAAATCAAATTGGCCAAGAATCTGATATGGGCCTAAATGAGAGGGAAGACCTATGGATGACTTTATAATTTTAGCTCTGGGCAATAAGGAGATATAACAGCGTCATTTTGAAAAATAAAGTAAGAGAAACTTATTTTTGCAGAGAAAGTGATTATTTAGTTTTGTTTGAGTACCTAATCAAATGTCCAGGAAAGAGCTGAAAATACAAGACTATATTGCCAAGGAAAGGTATGGCTGGAGACATGAATGTCAGTGAAACCTAAAAGCAAGTGAAATTAGGTAAAATGCAAAATTAATAATACTCAAATACAACATGAATTGATATTATTGATTCGTAGGTTTATTTCTCTAATTAAAATTTGAGTCCTCAGAAACACGAAATTGTGCTTTATTCATCTCTGAATCTCCAGTGCCCAATGCAGCATCCAGAGCCTAGCATACATGTGATATGAATGATTGAATAAGCAAATAAAATCATGTAATTCTCTGCAGAACCCTGTTGGCAAGATAGAGCAGAGTCAGTGACTGATTATGCTGGTGGTTTACAACTGTGTCCATTTTGATTGGTCAGAATCCATCATAAAATAGCTGTTAAATATTTTTAATATCATTCTTGGATATAGATGTTACTACTCCCAATTTACCAAATAGGAAAGTGATGCTTGACAGATTTGCAATGTATAAGCAAGTAAGAACTTTACATCTTCTCAGGCTTTTTGACCACTCAACTGCTGGACTTAATCATTCTGCAAAATACACAACCTATTATGAAAATTTCTGAGGAAGTTCAACTCTCACCACAATATCTCTCCATGGTGAATTTAAATCCATTTGGTTGACTTTTTACTAATTCCCTCTATTGATAGCCCAGTTACTTCCTCTCTTTCTTTCTTATTTCCTGTACTAATGATGTTATGTCATTGAGCAGCATTGCCTATACTTTCTTTTGTCTTCTATACATGCCTTAGATCAGTTTACCTAATAGTATCACCTGTTACACTACTACTCCTAGAATTCATCAAATATCTCCAGTTTGTTGGCCATCAACATAATTTTCTGCAGGCACAATGATTCACATTATCTTTGCTTTTTATTTCTGGATGAACTACAGAAATTTTTTAAGATTTTATTTATTTATTTATTTATTTATTTATTTATTTGAATTGTAGAGTTACAGACAGAGAGAGGAAGAGGCAGAGAGAAAGGTCTTCCATTTGCTGGTTCACTCCCCTAATGGGCCGCAATGGCTGGAACTGAGCCAGTCTGATGCCAAGATCCAGGAGCTTCCTCTGGGTCTCCCACATGGATGCAGGGACCTAAGCCCTTGGGCCATCTTCTACTCCTTTTTCAGGCCATAGCACAGAGCTACATCATAAGTGGAGCAGCCAGGACTTGAACCAGAGCCCAATTTTTAATCTGCTGTGTGTTGTGGGATCTTCTTTGATTCTTTTTTTTTTTTTTTTTTTTTGACAGGCAGAGTGGACAGTGAGAGAGAGACAGAGAGAAAGGTCATTTTCCATTGGTTCACCCCTCAAAGGCCGCTGTGGCCGGCGTGCTGCGGCCAGCACACAGTGCTGATCTGAAGCCAGGAGCCAGGTGCCTCTCCTGGTCTCCCATGCGGGTGCAGGGCCCAAGGATCTGGGCCATCCTCCACTGCCTTCCCGGGCCACAGCAGAGAGCTGGCCTGGAAGAGGAGCAACCGGGACAGAATCCGGCGCCCCAACTGGGATTAGAACCCAGGGTGCCAGCACCGCAGGAGGATGATTAGCCTATTGAGCCGTGGTGCCAGCCTTCTTTGATTCTTAAACGTTTTCTTGTGGCAGGCAGTTGGGACCTTGGATGGGACACCCACACCCCTTATCAGGGTGTCTTGATTCAAGTCCCAGCTTTACTACCAATTCCAACGTCCTGTTGGTGCAGATCCTGGAAGGTATCATGTGATGACTCCAGTAGCTGGGTCCCTGCCCCTTATGTAATAGACCTGCACTGAGTTTTCAGTTCATGGACTATCCTACTGAAATTAACTTGACAGAAACTTAAGAGGGGCCACATATTTGGGCTTAAGTTTTGACTTCTGAATGTAGTAGCCCATAACCTTGAACATATAGTTTCGTATGATGCTTTAGTTTCTTTATCTGTAAAATAGGATATTAGCAATTACCCTACTTGGCTCAAATAATTATCTTGGGAATCCAATGAAATGATTTTTGAAATCTCATTGCAAACTCAAAATAGCTGTTCTCCCTCAAATTTTCTTTTTCCTCTTGGGTTATAAGATATATGTAAAAAGCCTTTTAAATTACATTGAACCACGTTATGTATTTGGCCTAGCAGTTAAGACACTGATTGTAATGCCCACATCCCATATTGGAGTGCTGGTGTTTGATTCCCAGTTCCACTCTCAATCCCAGCTTGAAGGCTTTGGATTCCTGCTATCCACAGGGGAGACCTGGATTGAGTTCCCAGCTCCCAGCTTTGGTCATAATAGCTTTGGCCATTGGGAGCATTTAGGGAGTGAACTAGTAATTGGGAGTGTTCTCACTCTCAGTCTGTCCCTGATGTCTCTCTGTCTTTCTCTGTTTTACTCTCTCTGTCTTACTGTCTCTCTGTCTTACTCTTTTTCTGTTTTCCTCTTTAATAAGTAAAATAAAAATTACATTGAATGAAACAATGAAATTTTCTAAGGGGGAAAAATGCCCTAATTGGTAGGTTAACTAGATTTCCCATCCACTCCTTCCTTTTCTAATTTCCTAGGCAATGAAGAAAACACTCAAAGAACTTTGTTTCTTTTGAAAAAATTCAAACCCCCAAAGTTCTCTTGAGCTTATTAATCCCTCTTGTTTAGCAGCATCAGTGTGTCAAGAACCAGAAAGAGTCATGTTTATAATAGCTTAAAGTTGAAATGTCATCCTTTAGGTACTGGTATTATTTTTATAAAAAGCAAATAGGTTGACAATAATTAGGTAGTATACACAGCACTTTAGGTCTAAAACATTTTGTGCATAAACATTTTAATGCCTGAGTTCCTGAGTTTCATCATATTAACCTAAAAGGCAAAGAAAGAAAAAAAAACACACAAATAGTATAAAGAAGATACACTCACCTTCTCTCAGGATAATGAGGTCCAAAAGTAACATCTTTTAGAAATGTGGTTCTCTCATGGGGTACTCTTCATTATAAAGAGAAAGACAGGTGCCACTTAGCAAGAAAAGAAATCCAAGTCTCTGCATTTCATTTCTGCTCTTATGTTATTGCAATTCACTTGCCACTTTAGCTAAGTGACCCCCTTAAATAATCTCATTTACACCTGCGCACATTTTTTTAACTTGGTCTGGTTTTCTTATACCAACGTGTGTTGTTTATACGTTTTAGTTACTGAGCTTTTCATAGAATAGGGATAATTTCAAGACCATAATGATACCCCCTGAAATAAATTATTTAATATATTTTTTGCAAAAAAGAAGTAAAGCAACTCTTCTGGGTAATTGATGTGAGGTAAGCTACTGCGTTGGTTGTATATTCATTTTTCTCCAATGTATGCAATTATCCACTCAGCCTGTACCCATTAATATTATTTTTCTTCTTAAGCTGGAAGTATTTAAAGCCATTAGAAAATAATCCAAAGAATTCTATTTGCTGAATAAATTTTAATTTGCATGGCACCAGGAATTTTTTATTAATGGGAAATAAATTATTGCAATCTTTGGGAAGGAGACAAGTTAATAGCTTTGTGAAAAGCAATGGAGAGAAAATGATCTTGAAAAGGTCAGGTCTCCTGTCACAGTGTCTTTATGCACAATTAAAACAAGTCAAGAAAGTGGCTATATAATCAGGACCATGAATATGCATTATATCCTAATGAGAGTGTGAAGATGTAGCAGGCTTAGTGCTAAAGTCATGGTGGGGTGGTGACATAAAAATGGTAATTTGTGATGTAGTATTTAACTGTGTTTCTCTTTCTTATGAAAAACTTAACTCTTCAGTAGCTTATCCAAGCTGTCTATGTGTATTCAGCCTCTTTCTACTTGTAGTACATCAGCAGCAACAACAAATTCGAAGGACAATTTTCTCTATTTGAAAGAGACAAAGAAATATCCAAACATCATTATTTTGAGTTAATTGATTAATTGAATTTTTCATTTTGCCATGAATTTCTTTGATTTCCCAGATACTTGTGCATGTATGTGTGACACACATAGAGAGAGAGCACACTTTAATTCAAAATAAAATAAAAAGAGAATGTGAGTAAGCACACTTAAATTCAAAAGAGAATCCTTTACCAGTCCTATCCTCGTTGACCTTATTTTGCTGTCACTCTTCTTTATTCTATCCCTCTAGAATACTGTGTGAATCCCTAACAAATAACGAGAAAAAATAACTTCCTACTTTGTTAGATTTTGAAAATCATGAGGAGTTTTTACCTGGAACACTTTCTGACGGGGTATATTATTTGTGAGGTTGCTCTTTCTGAAGGAAAGGCCTTTAGAAATGACATTAGGAGAAATAGCTGGCTGCATCAAGAAGTTAACTTAAGTTCTTAAGTGGTCAATTACCTCTGGGTAATGGCTGCTTCACTGGGTCATATTGCTGCTGTGCTGTATGCCATTGAGTCATTTCTGGCTATTCTACATTTTAATTGAAAAGCAGTATGAACATTCTGATTCAGTGGTCATTTAATAAAAGATAATGATCACTGAACAATGATTCTGATTAGCTAATGGCAATTTAAAGGTTTATAGAACCTTTCACAATTCTGCCTGCTTATACGGGAATTTTAATAGAAGACCTTGAACTAATAAGATTTCTGTTCTTATCTTGATAGGAAGAAAAAAATTGAGAAAAGCAAGGGTTTCTCCTCATGCCTTTTTGATAGCATAACTAACTTAAGCTACCAACCCATAATGCTGAGTGTCTTGACAATCAGAACCAATGGGCCTTTGTCTCTTTAGCTCTGCTAGAAGTAAACACCAGTGATCATGTTAGCCTGGTTCCATCTTTCAAAGATTTCTTTCATTGTCATTTAAATGTAGCACCTTGCTTCTAAGACTGTGAAACAAATGTTAGGATGCCTCATTTCTCATAAATAGTGTAGAAATCTGGCTCCATACTATGATTTCAGAAGAAATCAACCAGCCCCCAAATATCTTCTTACTGTTCTCTTATTAGTGGATATCAACAATTAAAGATTCATTTATTTGGCTGTTCAAATGTGTATTCATTAAGAATAAAAATGCAGGATATAAAATGTGACAAAGAATTCAGAAAGTGAGAGCTAAGGCTAATGAAAGGCAAGATTTTTTTCTTCATTATTTTCCCAAAGACCAGCCCCAAACATAATTTAAATTACATAACACAATGCGCTTCACAGTTTTCTTGAAGTAAAATGTTTTCTTCCATTTAATAAATGCTATTCTTGCTTCACATTAATTATTAGTACACATTACTAACCATGGATTGATGAGCCTGGGAATGATAAGAATAGAAACAAAAGAAGTGTCTACACTGGTGCAGGTTTTGAAATTGAATTCATCCTTAGTAGTGCAATGAGTCGAGTTATAATTGTGTGTGAGGGGGTCAGGTAAATATACTCTGCGATATTCACTAAGCACAGTAAAACTTCACTTCATGGTACTTGAGTTTTTCGGTATAACACAAAAGCATTATTTGTACACAGTATCATGACCTCCATCCCTTGAAATGAAACACGTATTCAATAATGCAAAGGTCACTTACCTTGAAAGCTCTGTTGTACAGAGTATGTGAGTTTTACTCATGGAAGAGAACTTTGGGCCCTTTATCAGTGCCTATGAACAATTCACGTGCAGTTCTAAAAGTTAGCTTACATGCGTTATTTTGAAAAGTTTATCCATATATGTACACATGTGGATTTTGAAACATTTAACACCGAGTTTAGTTCTATTTTTCAAATTTAGTTTAATTACAATTCTGTTTTTATTAGCTGTGTGATTTTGGCAGGTTTATTATTCTCTGATCTTATACTATCTAGAGTAACAATCGTTACTTCACAGGGTTGTGGCAGAAAATGTATAAACTCCTTAGCAGAGTGTCTATTCAAAATCACAAGTCAATAAAAGTTTTTTTAAGGTTTATTTATTTATTTGAAAGAGTTATAGGGGGGAGAGAGAGAGACAGATCTTTTACCTGCTGGTTCACTGCCTAGACAGCTGCAACAGCCAGCACTGGGCCAGGCTGAAGCCAGAAGCCAGGAGCTTCATCTGGGTCTCCCATGTGGGTGGCAGGGGCCCAGACACTTAGACCATCTTCCATTACTTTTCTCAGGCTATTAACAAGGAGTTGGATCAGAAGTGGAGTGGCCTGGATGTGAAGTGGCGTCCAAATGGGATGCCAGTGTCACAAGCAGAGACTTTACCTGCTGTGCCACAACACCAGCCCCTGACAAATTTAATTTTTAATTTTTACATTAGCTTTCCTTTCTTTCTCTCATTCTGGAGCAGACTGGAAGTAGGATACCTTGCTCCATTATCTGGGACAATGACTTATTGATCAAGTTATCCATAGTGGTCAGGTTGAGGGTGGAGGTTGCTGCTCCAGTTTCATCTCGATCAGTTCTGCGGTCCCCAAGAAGAGAAAAAATGGAAATTCCCTGACAACTAACTTTCTCCCGTCCTTATCCAGAGAGTTGAGGTCAGAAGGCAGGGACTTGAATCAGCAAGGGAGCCAGAGCATGAGTTCCGTCATAACTGTAACTGTGTTGCCCCCTCCTCCCTGCCAGAGCCTTTTGTCCTTTCCCTTTCCCATCCCTGTAGCTCAGGAAGGTGCAGTGAATGGGGAAACACATAGACTCTGAACAGACCAAACTATGATCCTCACCAAACATATGACATGAGATCAGATGGGCTTCAGCTTTGTCTGGGAAAAACATGGGCAACAGAAGAGAGAAAGGGTAACAAGCAAACACTCAGAAAATAAAATGTGAGATAAAATCTGAAACGGAAGAATTACAGTATGGTGAATATCTGCATTCACGTTCGAATAGAGCAACTACAAGATCCTATGATTGACACTAAATCACAATAGAGGTGGGAAATCCTTTTAAATATTGCTACTGTCATGATAAATTAGCAACAGACTGATAAAGTAAAAGTAGACTTTCCACATATTGAAACATTCTCAATATACCAGTGTATAAAAGCTAGAAATTTTACAGAAAATAGGTCACAGCATTCACTCATTAAAAGGATACTTATTGAGAACCTAAATAAGAAGAAAATATTTAGTTTTCAGACACTCAAGTAAATGTTACTGAGTAGGCAAAAAACAAATAAATGATACTTTGATATAGACTTTATTATAAAATATATTTAAAAAAAGGTTCTGACTTTCAAATTTTTCCATCCCATGTCAAATTTTATATTTACAGCAAACCCCTGAAAAATGAATTTTCAAAGATATTCTTCCCATTTGAGAGATGCAAACCTGGAGGCACAGAAAAGTTATTAAATTCGCTAAACCACAGATGCAATTAATCTTTCAGCTGGAAGCCAATAGAATCTCTGTTTTTAGACAATGCTAATTGATTTAGAGATTGCCTTAAGGACTAGAATAAAAGTCTAATGTGTAAATAGCAAGTGCCCTGCTGACTTTTCTGCTTTCCAAAGTTACTAAATTAAAATATGATTTAATTCAATAGCTTCTATCTGAGCTTCTCTGGTACACAAGATTTTATCTAGATGTTGTTGAGCTTGGATCATGCTAAATTTATGGTTTTTACTTCAAGTAATTTACAATCTAATGAAATTCACTAAACTGCAGATTTATATTCACCTTTAAGATGCGCATTGTTTTGTAAATTCTGCTTAACCAGAAGTTATGTTAAGTTAAAATCCTCTTCATATTGCACTTCAAAAATGATCTTGGGCTGTGCATTTAGCAAAGCAGTTATGATACTGCTCCAGACACCTGCATCTCATACCCTAGTGCCTGGTTCAAGTCCCAGATCCTCTGGAGGGGCAACAGATGATGGCTCAAGTACTTGGGTCCCTGCCACCCACATGGGAGACCCAGATTGATTTCCAGGCTCCTGCCTCCTACCTGACATAGCCCTTGCTGTTAGAGCATTGGAGGAGTGAGCTATTAAATGGAAGATATTCTTACTCTCTCTCTTCACACTTTTCAAATAAAATGAAATTAACTGAATAATTTAAAAATATACCATGATACATGCATTCTCAAAACTCTGTTTAAGAATCACATGGGCTAGAGAACCAATTAAGATTCTGATTTATTCAGAAAATCAGCATTTCATTTCACTGATATTTTGTATTGCTGTATTGGGTTTTTTTTTTTTTTTTTGGTTCAATTTTGTTGATTTTTTTCTCCAAGGATGTGGGGAAAAGGGTACCCTAATCCACTGTTGGTGGGAATGTAAACTGGTATCACCACTGTGGAAGACAGTATGGAGAAACCTCAGAAATCTAAATACAGACCTACCAACCCAGATGTCCAACAACTGATGACTGGATAAAGAAATACACTATGAAGTACTATTCAGCTGTATAAAAAAAAATGAAATCTTGTCTTTTACAACAAAATGGATGAAACTAAAAAACCATTATACTTAGTGAAATAAGCCAGTCCCCAAAAGACAGATATCATGTTTTCCCCGATCTGGGGTAACTAAAGAATACCCAAAATGTAATGTATTGTAGTGATATGGACATCTTGGGATTCAATGATTGTTTACAGCACTTGTCTCTTCTGTTGAAGAACAGGGTTTTTAAAATTTTTTTTTATATTTTTTCACTTTTATTTAATAAATATAAATTTCCAAAGTACAGCTTATGGATTACAATGGCTCCCCCCCATAACTTCCCTCCCACCCGTAACCCTCCCATCTCTCGCTCTCTCTCCCATTCCATTCACATCAAGATTAATTTTCAATTCTCTTTAAATAAAGGAGATCAATTTACTATATATTAAGTAAAGATTTCAACAGTTTGCACCCACACAGAAACATAAAGTATAAAATACTGTTTGAGTACTAGTTATAGCATTAATTCACATTGAACAACATATTAAGGACAGAGATACTACATGAGGAGTAAGTACACAGTGACTCCTATTGTTGACTTAAGAAACTGACACTCTTGTTTATGACATCAGTAATCTCCCTAGGCTCTTGTCATGAGTTGACAAGGCTATGGAAGCCTCTTGAGTTCACAAACTTCAATCTTATTTAGACAAGGTCATAGTAAAAGTGGAAGTTCACTCCTCACTTCAGAAAAAGGTACCTCCTTCTCTGATGGCCTATTCTTTCCACTGGGATCTCACTCACAGAGATCTCTCATTTAGGTCTTTTTCTTTTTGCCAGAGTGTCTTGGCTTTCCATGCCTGAAATACTCTCATGGGTTTTTAGCCAGATCCGAACGCTTTAAAGGCTGATTCTGAGGCCAGAGTGCTGTTTAGGACATCTGCCATTCTATGAGTCTGCTGTGTATCCCAATTCCCACATTGGATCGTTCTCTCTCTTTTTAATTCAATCAGTTAGTATTAGCAGACACTAGTCTTGTTTATGTGATCCCTTTGACTCTTAGACCTATCATTATGAGCAATTGTGAACTGAAATTGATCACTTGGACTAGTGAGATGGCATTGGTACATGCCACCGTGATGGGATTGAATTAGAATCTCCAGGCACATTTCTAACTCTACCATTTGGGGCAAGTCAACTTGAGCTTGTCCCAAATTTTACATCTTCTCCCTCTCTTATTCCCACTCTTATATTTAACTGAGATCACCTTTCATTTAAATTTCAACATCTAAGAATAATTATGTGTTAATTACAGAGTTCAACCAATAGTATTAAGTAGAACAAAAAAAAATACTAAAAGGGATAAAGTATTAAGTTGTTCATCAACACTCAGGGCAAGGGCTGATCAAGTCACTGTTTCTTAAAGTGTCCATTTCACTTCAACAGGTTTCCTTTTTGGTGCTCGGTTAGTTGTCACCAATCAGGGAGAACATATGATATTTGCCCCAAGGGACTGGCTTAATTCACTCAGCATGCTGTTTTCCAGATTCCTCCATTTTGTTGCAAATGACCGGATTTCATTTTTTTTTACTACTGTATAGTATTCTATAGAGTACATATCCTATAATTTCTTTACCCAGTCTACTGTTGATGGGCATTTGGGTTGGTTCCAGGTCTTAGCTATTGTGAATTGAGCTTCAATAAACATTGAGGTGCAGACATCTCTTTTATTTGCTAATTTAATTTCCTTTGGGTAAATTCCAAGGAGTGGGATGGCTGGGTTGTATGGTAGGGTTATATTCAGGTTTCTGAGGAATCTCCAGACTGACTTCCATAGTGGCTTAACCAGTTTGCATTCCCACCAACAGTGGGTTAGTGTCCCTTTTTCCACACATCCTTGCCAGCATCTGTTGTTGGTAGATTTCTGTATGTGAGCCATTCTAACTGGTGTGAGGTAAAACCTCATTGTGGTTTTGATTTGCATTTCCCTGATTGCTAGTGATCCTGAACATTTTTTCATGTGTTTGTTGGCCCTTTGGATTTCCTCTTTTGAAAAATATTTATTGAGGTCCTTGGCCCATCTCTTAAGTGAGTTGTTTGTTTTGTGGTTGTGGAGTTTCTTGATCTCTTTGTAGATTCTGGTTATTAAATCTTTATCTGTTGCGTAGTTTGCAAATATTTTTTCCCATTCTGTTGGTTGCCTCTTCACTTTCCGGACTGTTTCTATTGCAGTACAGAAACTTCTCAATTTGATGTAATCCCAATTGTTAATTTTGGCTTTCATTGCCTGTGCCTCCAGGGTCTTTTCAAGGAAGTCTCTGCCTGTTCTTATATCTTTCAGGGTTTCTCCAATGTTCTCTAATAATTTGATGGTGTCAGGTCGTAGATTTAGGTCTTTAATCCATGTTGAGTGGATTTTTGTGTAAGGTGAAAGGTAGGGGTCTTGCTTCATGCTTCTGCACATGGAGATCCAGTTTTCCCAGCACCATTTGTTGAATAGACTGTCCTTACTCCAGGAATTGGTTTTAGATCCTAGATCAAATATAAGTTGTCTGTAGATGTTTGGATTGATTTCTGGTGTTTCTATTCTGTTCCATTGGTCTATCCATCTGTTTCTGTACCAGTACCATGCTGTTTTGGTTACAACTGCCTGAAGTATGTCCTGAAAGCTGGTATTGTGAATTCTCAAGCTTTGTTTTTGTTGTACAAGATTGCTTTAGCTATTTGAGGTCTCATGTGCCTCCATATAAATTTCAGCATCATTTTATCCAGACATGAGAAGAATATCTTTGGTATTTTGATTGGTATTGCATTGAATCTATAAATTGCTTTTGGGAAAATGGACATTTTGATGATGTTGATTCTTGCAATCCATGAGCATGGAGGATTTTTCTATTTTTTGATAATCTCTTCTATTTCTTTCTTTAATATTTTGTAATTCTCATCGTAGAGACCTTTATCATCTTAGTTAAGTTTATTCCAAGGTATTTGATTGTTTTTGTGGCTATTGTGAATGGGATTGATCTTAGAAGTTCTTTCTCAGCCGTGGCATTGCCTGTGTATACAAAGGCTGTTGATTTTTGTGCATTGATTTTATATCCTGCTACTTTGCCAAACTCTTCGATGAGTTCCAGCAGTCTCTTAGTAGAGTTCTTTGGGTCCCCTAAATAAAGAATCATATCATCTGCAAAGAGGGATAGTTTGAGTTCTTCCTTCCCAATTTGTATCCCTTTAATTTCTTTTTCTTGCTTGATGACTCTGGCTAAAACTTCCAGTACTATAGTGAAGAGCAGTGGTGAGAGTGGGCATTCCTGTCTGGTTCCAGATCTCAGTGGAAATGCTTCCAAGTTTTCCCCATTTAATAGGATGCTGGCCATGGGTTTTTCATAAATTGCTTTGATTGTATTGAGGAATGTTCATTCTATAGCCAATTTTTTAGAATTTTCATCATGAAAGGGTGTTGTATTTTATCAAATGCTTTCTCTGTGTCTATTGAGAGAATCATATGGTTTTTCTTCTGCAGTCTGTTAATGTGGTGTATCACATTGATTGATTTGTGAACATTTAAGCTCCCTGCATACCAGGAATCAATCCCACTTGGTCTGGGTGGATGATCTTTCTGATGTGATGTTGCAGTCTATTGGCCAGAATTTTATTGAGGATTTTTGCATCTATGTTCATCAGGGATATTGTTCTGTAACTTTCTTTCAATGCTGCATCTTCTTCCGGCTTAGGAATTAAGGTGATGCTGGCTTCATAGAAAGAGTTTGGGGGCATTCCCTCTTTTTTGATTGTTCTGAATAGTTTGAGAAGAATTCTAGTTAGTTCTTCTTTGAATGTCTGGTAGAATTCACAGTGAATCCATCTGGTCCTGGGCTTTTCTTTGTTGGGAGGGCCTTTATTACTGATTCAATTTCTGTCTCAGTTATGGGTCTGTTAAGGTTTTCTGTGTCTTCATGGTTCAATTTAGGTAGGTTGCATGTGTCCAGGAATCTTCCATTTCTGATAGTTTTCCCCGTTTGCTGGAATAAAACTCTTTGTAATAATTTCTGATGATTCTTTTTATTTCTGTGGTGTCTGTTGTTACGTTTCCTTTTTCATCTCTGATTTTATTGATTTGGGTCTTTTCTTTTTTTGGTTAGTTGGGCCAATGCTGTGTCAATTTGTTTATTTTTTCAAAAAACTAGCTCTTTGTATGGCTGATGTTTTGTAATTTTTTTGTATTCAATCCTGTTGATTTCTTCTCTGATTTAATTATTTCTCTTCTCCTACTAGATTTCGGTCTGGTTTGCTGCAGTTTTTCTAGATCCTTGAGATGCATTGAAAGCTCATTTCTTTTGTGCCTTTCCAATTTCTTCATGTAGGCACCTATGTGCTATAAACTTTCCTCTTAACACCGCTTTTGCTGTATCCCATAAGTTTTGGTATGTTGTGCTATTACCCTCATTTACTTCCAGAAAGTTTTTGATTTCTCTTTTGATTTCTTCTATGACCCAGTGTTCATTCAGGAGCATGTTGTTCAGTCTCCATGTGTTTCCATATTCTCTAAGGATTCCTGAGTTGCTAATTTCCAGCTTCATTACACTGTGGTCTGAGAAGATGCATGGTAGGATTTCAATTCTTTTGAATTTGCTTAGACTTGCTTCATGGCCTAGTATGTGGTCAATCCTAGAGTAAGTTCCATGTACTGCTGAGAAGAATGTAAATTCTTTATGTGTAGGATTAAAAGTTCTGTAGATACCTGTTAAATCCATTTGGGCTATAGTGTTAATTAAATTGCTGTTTCCTTGTTGATCTTCTGTCTATTGTATTGGAGTCTAATTCTCCCTTTAAGTCCCTTAACATATCTTTTAAATAAATGGATGCCTTGTAATTAGGTTCAAATACATTTATAATAGTTGCATCTTCCTGTTGAATTGATCCCTTAATCATTATATAGTGCCCCTCTTTGTTTCTCTTAAATGTTTTTATGTTAAAGTTTATTTTGTCTGATATTAAGTTGTCTACGCCAGCTCTTTTTTCATTTCAGTTTGCATGGAATATCTTTTTCCACCCTTTCACTTTCAGTCAGCATGCATCCTTACTGGAAAGATGTGTTTCTTTTAAGCAGCAAATAGATGGGTTTTGTTTTTTAATCTGTTCATCCAGTCTGTTTCTTTTAACTGGAGAGTTGAGGCCATTAACAGTCAATGTGACTATTGATAAATAGTAACTTTGCCCTGCCATTTTCCCAATGATATTTCTCGTATATGCTTGGAACTTTCTGTGATCTTTTACTGGGAGGCTTTCTTCCTTTACCTTCTTTCATATTGATGACCATGTTTCTGTGTGTAACACAACTTTAAGCATCTTTTGCAGGGCTGGACGAGTGGTGACAAATTCTTTCAATTTCAGTTTGCTATGAAAGGTCTTTATTTCACCTTCATTCACAAATGAGAGCTTTGCAGGATATAATATTTTGAGCTGGCAGATTTTTTCTCTTAGTACCTAGGCTATATCTCGCCATTCCTTCCTAGCCTGTAGAGTTTCTGATGAGAAGTCAGCTGTGAGTCTAATTGGAGATCCTCTGAGAGTAATCTGGCGTTTCTCTTTTCTTTGTGTTTTAGGACCTTTTCTTTGTGTTTCACTGTGGTGAGTTTGATTACAACGTGTTGTGGTGAGGATATCTTTTGCTCATGTTTATTATGGGTTTATGAGCTTCTTGTACTTGGATGTCTCTGCTCTTCTCCAAAGCTGGGAAATTTTGTTAGTATCTCACTAAAAAGGCCTTCTAATTATTTCTCTCTCTCCATGCCTTCAGGAACTCCTAGGGCCTGAATGTTGGTTTTTTTAACAGTATCCTGTAGATTCCCAACAATATTTTTTAGATTTCTGATTTCCTCTTTTCTGTGCTCTGCCTTCTAGGTCTGATATTCTCTCTTCTGCTTCACTCATTCTATTTTTAAGGCTCTCAAATGTGTTTTTAATTTGTTCTATTGAATTCTTCATTTCATTTTGATTTTTCTTTAATATCACAATTTCATGTTCTACTAGTTTCTTCATTTCATTTTGATTCCTCCTTAAGATTTCATTTTCACAAGAGAGATTTTCTATCCTGTCCAGTAAGGATTTCTGTAGTTCAAGAATTTGTTTTTGAGAACTTCTAAATGTTCTTATCATAAATTTTTTGAAATCCACATCTTGCATTTTTTCTATCTCATCATCTTCATAATCTTGAATTGGAGTGTCATGTTCATTTAGGGGCATCATAATGTCTTTCTTCTTCTTGTTTCCTTGATTTCTGCATTTGTTGTTTGGCATTATGGTGATACTCTTTGGTTTCTTCTTCTTCTTTTTTTTTTCTAGCTGTGGTGGCTTTTCTCGTTATACTATGACTCTAGATTAAGTGGATGGTCTGCTTTTGGTGGATCCTTAGAGGCTTGTGATGGGTGTGGCCAGAGAGCTCTGTTCAGTTCTTTAGAGTTAAGGGTGTGCCAAAGGTGACACACCCAGGTTAGGCATGGTAAATCTGTCTCTCACTCTTTTTTTAATTCAGAAGGGAAATAATTCCACACAGCCAAGCTATTCTCCTTGAAGGCAGCCAGTGTCTGAGCTCTGGCCCCTGTGGTTATAATATTCATCTGCTCTGTCCCAAGGACCACACAAACGATCTCTACAGTCCTCAGTGTAAGCTCAGATTCCCCTGCAATCTTCCAAAGGTTTGATAAGGTTACAAAATTTGTGGCATCTCCCACTGAGTACTCGTATACTCACGTCTCAGGCACTTTGTGAGTTCTCTCACACACCCTCAGTTTTTTTGTTTTTTTTTTTTTTTCACAGTCTCAATTGATAAGCTCCATACCTTCACTAGGTCTTAACCTCCTATTATTTCTCCCCACCAGAGTCAGGTTTCTCTGCTTGGCTGAGGGCTGGCACAGCCCTGAGGTGGCACAGCTTTTACGTATGTCCAAAATGACACCAACTCTTTCTCTTGCTCACCTTTGTAAGGTGAGTGGATAGAGAGAATTGTGTCCATTCCAGTCCCTTTTATTTATTTATTTATTTTCTCTCCTCTTGTTAGCCTGATGAACTTTCCCCCATGGGGCTTCAAGCCTTGTTCCCTCTAGGCTCTTCCTGCCGCTTTCCTGTCAGTGTCTCGGGCTACTTAGGTTTTGCCTTACCTCCCTTTCCAGTGCTGGTGCATAGAATCTGTGACTGGGATCCCAAGCCATGGGCGCCCATGCTCTCCATGTAGGTCCACCATGTCCCACTAGTTCCGAAAGAGTTTCCTCTGCAATTTTTTCCCTAACTCTTCCCTGAAACTATAGTATTTCCACTTTTATTAAACTATCTTTTCCTGGACTATCGGTGTGCTCCCTCCCTATTCTGCCATCTTGGAGGACTCCGTAAAATACCTTCTAAATGATAGACTAGAGGCTACTGTGATCAGACTTATGAGTTCTTTTATTATCTCAAAACTTCAGAAGTATCCTATAAACTAATAAAATCTTTCTATCCACAAATTTTTCTATTTGCTGTCCTGACTTCTGATGGCATGCAGATACAGACACAAGAAATTAGTTAATACATACAGTCTGTTTATCCATTTGGAACCTTCAAAATATAAAGAATTAATATATAAATGTCCATAAGCTCACAATGTGAAAAATATTGGCATTATTAAATGTTATAATTGGAACAATTTTAGAACCAAGATATGCAGCCTTCTCTGATTATTGCAAACATGGTATTATTTAAATATTTATTTATTTATTATTTATTTGAAATATAAAGTGACAGAGGGAGAGAGAACCTTCCATGTGCTGTTTCACTCCCCAAGTGTCACAGGTATTTTACCCATCCAAGACATGTAGTCTGATATCCTAGCTCACTGGAACCTCATACATAAATTAGATCATTTCAACCGAAGATCTACCTGGTTAACAAAAGTAATATGTTTTGATATTTTAACCCATGAAACTTTGGGTTGATTTGTTATACAGTAATAGATAACTGATTCAGGGGTCATAAATATTGTTGAGAACACAAAAAAGGACTTATCCAGTGGTTATTTAAGGCTTTTGATGTAATTGTGGTAGAAAGAATTGCACATTATTTTTAGGTGTCAAAACACCATTAATTTAATTGGTTCCATGTTACATTTTCTTAGTGTTTACAAAAATCTAAAATCTAAACCATTTATGCCTTGAGCTTCACAGTAAAATTTTGATTCAGGCAAATTTTCCCTCATATATACAATATTCTGAGAATAACCTTCCTGGGTTTAAAATGTTTTCAGATTACCTTACTCCTTTAACTTCAGTTTTTTAGATTAATTGGGAATCATTTATCTTTTATGTTTATAATTCATTTTTATATCGCCTAAGTCTATCTGAGCCACTACCAATTGTAAGATTTCTTGTGGAGTAGTTCTAGGAAGGAAGTTGGGAGGTAATATTGAAAATAGGAGGGAAAGTATATTTTGGGGTTGAAGGGAGGAAGGTTCCTGGCCCAATCCTCAACCTTCTCCTGTGCCTTGACAAGATAACTGGTCTCCCTGTGGGACTGAGTTCTCTTAGAACCCTTCTGGTCTACTTACATTTGCTTTCCAGGGCCAGTTTTCTTACCTGGAGAAGCTGAGGTAGGGAGATGGAGATTCAAGGTTGAAATACTAGGTTCTGACCTTGAACAAAAGAAATAGAAACTGAGAAGTCAAAGGATAAAATGATGAGACTGTGCCTGATTCTTTCTTCCTATTCTTTCAGCATTGAATAACTACATATGGAAATATTCGTATGCTCATTTTTCTCCAGTATCAATATCACTTTGAGAGTATATTCACTGCTGTCAAGAAGTGAATTTAATTTTGTTGTCAAGATTTACCACTCCATGGACTTTCAGCTCTCTTCCTTAACACAATCAAGGCAATATACAACAAACCCAGAGTCCATATCATATTGAGTGGGGGAAAAGTTGGAAGCATTTCCACTAAGATCTGGCACCAGATAAACATGTCCACTTTCATCATTGCTATTCAATATAGTTCTGCAACTTTTAGCCAGAGCCATAGGGCAAGAAAAAGAAATCAAAGAGGTACAAATTGGAAAGGTGGAAATCAAATTATCTCTGTTTGTAGATGACATGATTCTACATATAAGAGAACCAAAAGACTCCACTAAAAGACTATATTGGAACTCATAAGAAAGTTGCAGAATATAAAAATAACACACAAAAATCAATAATGTTTGTAGACATAGACAAAGCTATGACTGACAAAGAATTTCTAAGATCATTCTCATTCACAATAGCTACAAAAATTTTAAAACATTGGAATAAATTTAATCAAGGAGTTGCAATACCTCTATGATGAAAATTACAAACCATTAAAGACAGAGACAGAAGATGCCAATAAATGGAAAAATCTTCATTTTAATGGATTGGAAGAATTAATATCATCAAAATGTCCATACTACTGAAGCAATTTACAGATTCCATGAGATCTCAGTCAAAATATCAAGGACATTCTTCTCAGATTTAGAAGAAGACAATGCCAAAATGTGTATGGAAACACAAAAGACCCCAAATAGTAAAGACAATCTTAAATAACAAAAACAAAACTGGAGACACCACAATATCTGATTTCAAGACATACTATAAGGCAGTTATAATCAAAACTTTCTGGTACTGGCCGGCGCCGCGGCTCACTAGGCTAATCCTCCGCCTTGCGGCGCCGGCACACCGGGTTCTAGTCCCGGTCGGGGCACCGATCCTGTCCCGGTTGCCCCTCTTCCAGGCCAGCTCTCTGCTGTGGCCAGGGAGTGCAGTGGAGGATGGCCCAAGTCCTTGGGCCCTGCACCCCATGGGAGACCAGGAGAAGCACCTGGCTCCTGCCATCGGATCAGCGCGGTGCGCCGGCCGCAGCGCGCTACCGCGGCGGCCATTGGAGGGTGAACCAACGGCAAAGGAAGACCTTTCTCTCTGTCTCTCTCTCACTGTCCACTCTGCCTGTCAAAAATTAAAAAAAAATAAAATAAATAAATAAATAATAAAATAAATAAATAAATAAAAAAGAATCTCTTAAAAAAAAAAAACTTTCTGGTACTGGCAAAAAAAAAAAAAAAAAGGCATGTGGACCAAAGGAGCAGAATAAACAAACTAATTTTTGACAAAGGAGCTAAAATCAATTCCTGGATAAATGACAGTCTCTTCAACAAATAGTGCTGGGGAAATTGTATCCCCACCTGCTGAAGTATAAGACAAGACCCCTACTTTAAATCTTGTACAAAAATCAACTCAAAATGGTTCAAAGATCTAAATCTATGACCTGATACCATCAAATTACTAGAAAATAACATTGGGGAAACTCTTTAATATATTGATATATGCAAAGACTTCTTGGAAAAGACCCCAGAAGCACAGGTAATCAAAGCAAAAACAGACAAGTGGATTAAATCCAGCTAAGAAGCTTCTGCACTGCAAAGTGAAGAGGCAACTGACAGAATGGGAGAAATTATTTGCAAAGTATGCAACTGATAAAGGATTAATATCCAGAATCTATAAGAGCTAAAGAAACTCAACAACAGCAAAACAAACAATCTAGTAAAGAAATGCGCAAAAGACTTGAACAGGCCTTTTTCAAAAGAGGTAATTCAAATGGCCAGCAGATACATGTAAAAAATGCTTAGGATCACTAGTCATCAGGGAAACTCAAATCAAAACCACTATGAGATTTCACCTCACCCCAGTTAAAATGGCTTTCTTACAGAAATCAACAAACAATAAATGCAGGCAAGGATGTGGGGAAAAATACGTTAATCCGCTGATTGTGGGATTGTAAACTGGTGCTGCCACTGTGAAAGACAGTATGGAGATGGCTCAGAAAACTGAAAATAGATCTACCTTATGACCTAGTCTTTCCACTCCTCAGAATATACCCAAAGGAAATGAAACCGGTATATGAAAGTCTTATCTGTCCTCCCATGTTTACTGCAGCTCAATTAACAATAGCTAATGTTTGGAATAAACCCAAATGTCCATCAACTGATAATTGGCTAAAGAAAATGTGGCATATGTACTCTATGGGATACTACTCAGCTGTTTAAAAAGAATTTAGTCCTGACTTTCATCCAAAATAGATGCAACTGGAATTCATTACACTTAGTGAAATAAGCCAGTCCCAAAAAGACAAATATCAAATGTTTTCCCTGACCTGTGGGAACTAATGAGTGCAAAATAATGTAATGCATTTGAGCAAAACTGACTTTTGAGAATTGATTATTGTTTGCAGCCCTTGTTTCTACTGTTAAGGAACAGTGTTCTTTTTTTCTTCTTACTATTTGTTGAATTCTTTACTTACTGTAGGATTAATGTTATGATATATAATACATTGAAAGTATGTCATTGTAAAAATTAAAAGAAAGAGGGGCCAGTGCTGTGGCATGGTAGGTTAAGCCTCCGCCTGCAGCATCAGCATCCCATCTGGGCACTGGTTCAAGTCCTGGCTGCACTACCTCCAATCCAGCTCTTTGCTAATGGCCTGGAAAAACAGTGAGAGATGGCCCAGTGTTTGGGCCCCTGAACCCATATGGGAGACTGGAAGAAACTCTTGGCTCCTGGCTTTAGATCAGCTCAGACCAACTCCAGCAATTGCAGCCATTTAGGGAGTGAAATAGCAGATGGAAAACCTCTTTCTCTGTCTCTCCAACTCTCTGTCTATAAATCTATCTCTCAAATAAATAAATAAAACTTGTTTAAAAAACTAAAAGAAAGAATAAGCAAGGAAGGAGGAGGTGGGGATAGGAGCTTGAGCAGGAGGGAGGGTAGGGAGGGAAATACAACTGGGCTCCAAAATCTGTATATATGAAATACATGTAGTTTGTTCACCTTATATAAATTTTTAAAATAAATAAATAAACTTAAAAATATAAAAAAGAAATGTTAGCATAAATATAAATAACAAAAGAGTGAGGTTCTGATACCCACTTCAAGTTCCTCTTCCACAAGAACGTGTGAAATCCTTTCAGTTAGTGTGGCAAAAAGGACCATTTAAGTTTTCTCTCTGTCTGGATTCATTTTTAGTATTTCACATTTTCCTAGGTTTTGGATGGTGTTTTAGGGAAAGACTTTTTTTTTCATATGGAGGTTCTTAATTGTTGTCTCTGTGCATAATTTATTAAAAGTTCATGTTGAGGGCATCAATAAGAAGTCACTTTTTTAAAGGTTTATTTATTTATTTGAACAGCAGAGTTACAGAGAGGCAGAGGAGGAGAGAGAAAGAGAGGTCTTCTATCCACTGGTTCACTCTCCAGATGGCCGCAACAGCCAGAGCAGCACTGAACTGAAGCCAGGAGTCAGGAGCTTCTTCTAGGTCTCCCACATGGATGCAGGGCCCAAGTACTTGGGCCATGCTCTACTGCTACTGCAGAGCTGGTTCCAAAGTGGAGCAGCCTGTCTCAAACCAGCTGGCACCCATATGAGATGCTGGCACTGCAGGTGGTGGCCTTATCTGCTATGCCACAGTGCTGTTCCCAAGAACTCTCTTAAAGACGCACTCTTCTGACTGCCCAAGGGTATTGAGGCTCTGTTTGTTGTATGCAGTGTCTTTGCTTTCTAATTAGAGAGATCTGTTTGTTCTCTGCTGTCTGGGTCCTAGGTGATCTGTTTTCTCTTTGCTGTGCTGGGAGAGGAAGCACAGCTTCCTGATATGGATCTAAACTGGAAAATTCATAGGTCCTTAGGCCAATGCACTTCCTTCTGAAT
Source organism: Lepus europaeus (assembly GCF_033115175.1). NCBI lineage: Eukaryota > Metazoa > Chordata > Mammalia > Lagomorpha > Leporidae > Lepus > Lepus europaeus. The sequence goes on from NC_084830.1 coordinate 50,693,694, forward strand.
ACTTGGCTGCAGTAGCTAAGAGAAGTGGAATAAGAGATGACTCCTCTACCCTCAATATTCCCAATAATTTTTGTTTCTGTTGAGGAAGACTATTTGGGAAAACATATCATAGGTATGAAGTTTTCTGTTGTCAAACAGCAATCCCATATAGAGAGGCTATCTCAATATCTAAAGACATAGGTCCATGATTGAGATTATTAGAGAAAGAAACAAGAGAGCCTCAGCAAAGTCATTTGACAGAAATAGCTCTTGGCATTTTAATCTTACTCTGTCATTTTGGTGACAATCGATTTAAAGCCATTTCCATTCACATAGCACCAGGTATGGTCCTGCCTATATTGTTATAGATCTAAGCTAGCAGAACTTTCCCAAAGCAAAATGAAATCATAAGGGAAAAAATTTTTGTCAATCTACAACAATGTACTCAAAATATTCTTCTAAGAGAACATTCTAAGAAAGCACTTTCCAACAGAAGCTTCTGCAGTAATGGAAATGTTCTGTAATCTGTAGTGTCCAGTATGGGTAGCCAATAGCTACAAGCAGCTTTGAGCATTTCATATTTGGCTAGTTTGGTGGTAGAATTTAGTTTTGCATCTCATTTAGACAAGGTTGTGAAAAGTAATTTATGTCACTTGGGATAAATCTATCATGGAATAAGAAACAAAACAAACAACCAAAATAACAACGAATGCACGAAAGCGGCATGTTAAGTACTCACAAGCCAAAGTGCTTAAATGAGTTGGGCTTCTTTTTACTGACCACAAAACAATGGACACATGAAGCTCATAAGAAATTCTAAATCTTGGATTTGTTTAGTGATGAACTCTTGTCCCTGTACTCAAAGAGAATTAAACATTCAGATCTTGGTTGAATGATTCTGGGTCCTAGTGGTTGCAGGAAATTAAGCACTCAACAAAAATAATGTCTTACCTAAGACTCCTAACTTAATTTTAGCCTGGGTTAGTTCAAGTTTAACTTTTAGCCATTTGTTTTCTTGTAACTTTAGCACACTGCAAAACAAAATTGAAATGTCAATAAAAAAATATATTGCCAAATACATCGGAACATTAAAAAGGCCACGGGGAGATTTTGACAACTAGTGATAAAGTTAAATTTAAAGTGACATAAGTACATACAATTGGCTGAAGTAAGTATAATTTACTTGTCAATATAACAGCCCTTAAAAAGATCACAAAATCAGGAGGTTATAAAGCACTCCACATAGGTTGAGTTATAATATTCTTTCCAAACATTAGCAGTGTAAATTGAACTGGATGAAGCAAAGAAATGTACAGATGAAGAAAAGAAAAAGATGAAGGAAAAGTAAGATGTAATGTAAGAGGAATAAAGTAGTTGGAAATACTAAGGTGAAATAACCAGATTCCAGGAAATTGATTCTTTAATGCGATGCACTCATAATCTGATTTTGCTTATAAATGAAAATATGAAAATGCATTGGTATCACAACATGTTCCTTTTGCAGATATATGAATTGATTCTTACCTGATATGAGTGATATGAATCAAAAAGCTCAATGTTTTCAACATTTATCTCCTTAGCCAGTTATTAACCAATCTTTTTTAAAGTCCAACATTAAATGAATACTAAAAGATGTGGTTTCGTTCATTTTGCGTTGAATCACTTTTCATAACTTAAAAGTTCTGTAACCCAAAGCATTTTTTTGTGCTCTATCTAAGCATTATTTGATTTTACTTTATCTTATTAAATACTCTCAATGTATCCATTAATTTGTCTATGTTAAAATACTTGAGACTCAATTTCTTCACTAACAATTGTCTATTTAAAAGAAAAGTGGCTAGTCCATTTTATTTATTTGCCACTGAGACTTTGTTCTCAAATTCTCCCTTTTTTATCTTTTACTTCCTGACGTTAAACACAGGATATAATGCTTTTTTGCCCTTTTAGTTAAAAATCCTATTCTACATATATGAGATGATGCAGGAACTTACATTCCAGCTACTTCATCAATAAATACTTATGATCTGTTATCTTATAGCTGATCTTCAGCTATTATTTCAGTTGACCACTATTCTTTGCTTGGCTATCTAAAATGCTCCCTCTGGCAGCCTTATGGATGGAATGCTAGCACAGTCCTTTGAATGAAATTGGGTATATTACCCACACATTCTCCACCCAAAAAGAAGATATTTTTCTAATTTTAATTTTTTAAAAGATTTATTTTATTTGAAAGACAGAGTTACAGAGAAAGGTAGAGAGAGAGAGAGGTCTTCCATCTGCTGGTTCATTCCCCACATGTCCACAATGGTTGGAGCTGTGCTGATCCGGAGCAAGGAGCCAGGAGCCCCTACAAGGCCTCCCATGCAGGTACAGAGGCCCAAGGACTTGGGCCATATTCTACTGCTTTCCCAGGCCATAACAGAGAGCTGGATTGGAAGAGGAGCAGCTGGGACTAGAACCAGCACCCATATGAGATGCTGGCACTTCAGGCCAGGGCATTAACCTGCTGTGCCACAGCACTGGGGCCCCTAATTCTAATTTAATGAAAGAAGGAGGTATGAGAGTTCAAGTTACAGTGATTGAATGAGGAGTATAAACCCTGGCCCCTAGAATTGTCAAGAATTGACCTGTCTCTAACCTCGAAACTATGCAACTTTCAAGTAATTTGATCAGCAGTAGAAGTCATAGCAGGCACCATGAACTGTGGGCAACTAATGGCCCATATAATTTTGTTGCATATACAAATTTATAGGGTACTGAGAAAATACTATTTTATTATTTATGTTTTAAGACCTTTGAATATATAGCTTTTGATATAATTAAAGAGTTTGGTGTGTGTGTGTGTGTTTGCCCTAGATTCCCTGAAATCTCTATAACATAAGTTGTTATGTAAACTTAGCTATCATTACACCATCATTACCCAAATACTTGAAAATTTCTAAAGTTGTGATGGTATTCATTTTGCTGTTTTCTCAAAGCAGGTTCAAACCTAATTTTCCTCCTATATTAACCTTTGAACATTCAAGGACTGCTGCTTCATAAGAATCTCCTTTCTCTTATATGGCTGTAAATTATTTGGCTATTAATTGAACATGGAAAAGTAAAAAATTCCTATCAGTTAAAAATATAAATCTTAGAATAAGAAAATTAATTAATTTGAAAAAAAAATTATGTAGGATCTCTGTCTTTAATGTGCTGTACATTGCTATTTAATGCTATAATTAGTAATCCAATGGTAGTTTTTTCACTTTGTGTTGCTATATGGGCAAAACGTTGAAATCTTTACCTAATATATACTAAACTGATCTTCAGTATACAAAGAGAATTGAAAATGAATCTTTACATGAATGGAAGGGGAAAGGGAGCGGGAAGGGGGAGGATTGCGGGCGGGAGGGAAGTTATGGGAGGGGGGAAGCCATTGTAACCCATGGGCTATACTTTGGAAATTTATATTCATTAAATAAAAGTTAAAATATATATATATATATATATATAAATCTTGTTGAAACAGCAACACAAGGATGATTCATTTGAATACAGCCAACTACTACCCTCTATATGCAAATCTGAAAATAATATTTTTATTCTCTAAACACAATTTGTGCTTAAAACTTAAAGACTGACCAGAATTTACATTCCTGAAAATTATTTAAATCCAAAACATCAGGAAAATATATATAAAAAAGAATAATTCATGCATTACAATCAAAATCATCTCTTCTAGAATACCAACAGAAAATAACAAATATATGCTTCATACAAATGTAAATTAAAAACCTTAGCAATCCTTTCACCAAAGGAAATGTCCGCAGGATATTTTAAATCATGAAGTGTGTGGGTACACTCATTAACCCATGGGAATTAACCATCTGGCACATGATATCCTTACTGATTTGAAAGAAAAATTGGTCTTTCTCGACAAAACAGTTTCCATTCGATGTGCAGAACAGTCATTAATAGAATATTCACTACTGGGTTGAAACACAGGAAAATAAGATCTGGAGCATAGAAGCAAGTCATCCTTAAAAAGTTATTAGAACCCCAGTGACAGTGATAAAAGACCACACCACAACCTTTTGCCTAACCAAAGACTGGACAACAAAGACAGCTGTATATGGAAACAGAAGTTCAGCACATCGGCACCTGCAAGAGTTTACATCTCAGGTCCATCTGTCTACCTATGCTCCTAAAATTGCAATTCATTGATTAACAACTGCTACTTCCATCTACAGATCTTGCTTTAGGAAATGTTGCTCCATTGAATGTAACTGAAATGCACTTGTGCTGATGTAGTCCAAAATCAGTGGTATCATACTACTAGCAAAGCAACAACCCAAATATAAATAAAACAAGTAGTAAGACATTTAGGGCAGAAATATGAGAAAAGGGAAACTGATTTACCCCAACATTCATTTACTAAGACACTGTGCACAGTAGCTTCAAGCAATATGAATTCTAAATTTTATTCACATATACAACTTTAATTAACAATCATAAGGGTTAAACACTTTTTCTCTTACAAAATCAATTCTTATCACTCTATTATTTTAGGAGATCACAGTAGTGTAGAGATTTCTTCATTATTTGAGTTCCTACTATGTATTTGAATATTTATTTGGAACCTAAAGAGAATACCAAAGAAGAAAAGGATATTGCTCTGGAATTTACAGTATAATTAGGGAAAGAAATTCCATATACATGAGTCAACTTGGAAGTAATTCTAAGGCTACATGTACATTTAATGCATTATGCATTATGGACATTTTTAATACTGTAAGATAAACTGAATCAGAAAATGTTTCTTGCGCTGGAAGAAACTTTGTATGAGCTTTGGAAGAAGAGGAAGGTTCTGATTGAAAAAGAGCAAATGGAAAAGCATTATAAGAGACTGGGTAGTGACTGGAAGAGAGAAAATTACTTACCTTGTTAGAATAGGAGGTCCTGTGAGGAACAGTAAAAGGTGAGAGAGACACATTGGGAATAATAGAGACCCTTTGATATATGAATATTGGATTTGAAGCAATAGGAAGTACTCTAAGTTTATGAACTAATCAGCACTGGACAGAACAACTCTTGGCAGCAACATAAACACTGGAATCCAATACAAAGAGATTAAATGTGGGAGGCATGGGGACAAGGTTGTCTGTATTTGCTGAACTCGACCTCCAAAACACATTAGAGCTTTACTCCACCTTCCTTCCTCCCCTAACTCTTTTGCCCCTTTTGGTGACTCTCTCACATCCCACATCTACTTCGAGTTTTTATTTTAGCTCTCATTCCCTTGTTAGAATCAAAATTTTGAAAGCAGAGTTTGGAACATTTGGTCACTTGGTATGCAAAATATACTAGCTCTAGTCTCTCCCCACCCTTTTGTCTAAACATTCTAGATCAGGTATGAACTTTAAAATTTCATATAGAGATAGATTCTACCAGTTTTGGCTATTTTGGTATAGTGACAAAAGTACAGAAATTTTGACAGCTAAGAATCTATTCTCATTTGTTCATTCATTCACTCAACTACCACTTACCAGCCCAGTTCCTCCTATTGCATTCACTGTGTAGCATACAAAGATAAATATGATGTTGTGCCTGCCACATCTATTTCTTCTTGGCTTAAAGAGAGGTATACTCATATTGCTGTCATGTGTTCACCTTATCTATTGAATTAAATGTTTTCCATTATCTTTTACTCATCTTCAAGTCCTCTCAGTTTCTACCCTAAAGCTTTACCTAAATCAACTCTAGTACTTTGGTCTGAAGTGGATGCCCAATAGCATCCATAAAATGAATTTAAAAAGCAATGGAGCAAATACTCATACTATGCCAGTCACTCTGGATGAAAGAAGCAAGACAAGTGCTGATCACTTTATGCACTTTGGAGAGATTATAGACAAATAAACAGGCACCAACTTGCCTGTAATCTGTATATGAAGGGGAAAGTACACTTATCCCAACCTTTGAGTAAGGAGATCCTAAATTGAAAATACTGACCTAATAAGATTAGCAAATGAAGAAAAATGGACTTTGAGTATAGGCTGAAGTAAAACCTTGTGCAAAATGCCCGGGAGAAAGAGCAAATATGATACCTTTTAGGTGTGGAAAACAAGAGGATTCTCAGGGAGAACACAGTGAAGGCAAATAAGAGAATTCATGTATGTATGAACAGGGCAGCATTTTCTTAGCTGAATGCTTGTCTAATGTTCTCTAATATTTAAGATATTTAAACAGCAATCATATTACTGTGCAAAATCATTTTGTCTCACCTATTCCTCACTGAAGCCCCTATACCTCTAAATTCCCTCTGGTCATTTCAGTCTTCTCTTAGTGTTATTTCTTTCCTTTCCTTTCCTTTCCTTTCCTTTCCTTTCCTTTCCTTTCCTTTCCTTTCCTTCTTTTCTTTTTTTTTTTAACAGGCAGAGTTAGACAGTGAGAGAGAGAGAGACAGAGAGAAAGGTCTTCCTTTTTTTTCAGTTGGTTCACCCCCTCAAGTAGCCGCTATGGCCGGTGCGCTGTGCCCATCAGAAGCCAGGAGCCAGGTGCCTCCTCCTGGTCTCCCATGCGGGTACAGGGCCCAAGCACTTGGGCCAGACTCCACTACACTCCCAGGCAACAGCAGAGAGCTGGTCTGGAAAAGGAGCAACTGGGACAGAATCCGGCACCTCAACCGGGACTAGAACCTGGGGTACTGGCGCCACAAGCGGAGGATTAGCCAAGTGAGCCTCAGTGCCGGCCATCTTAGTGTTATTTCATGCAGACCCATTTCATTTTTGCAAACTGATCACTAATTTTTGAAGGTAAGTATTATATCTTAGTAACTGACTAATGGTAAAGACAATAGAATATATTGGTTTGATCTATCCAGAATTTCTAAAAACAATATGGAAATGAAAATCAGTAATATACTACAGTGAAAACTTGCAGTTACCTATGGCTGAGAAATGCCAAGTATTTTACTAAATGTTCTTGATGTAAAACTGAGACAAAATCTGTGCAGACAGGCAACACATAGGCAAATCCATAACACTAGGGCATGGTAAGTTCTATAGTCAATGTGAAACTTAGCCCCACAGACACCTAGAAAACATGGAGATTCCAGGAAGGGAGCCATGGGGACGGATGTCAAAAGCTTCACATGGGTAATGGAAACTTAATTTATTTTTAAGAAAGAATACATACTTTTCAGGTGAGGCTTCAAGCATTGGGGGGAGCCAGTGAGAGGTGAGATCATTTCTGGCAATACAAATAGCAAGTTGTGAAGGTCATGAAGAGTATGAATTATTCCAGGGAAAGAAGCATGGTAGGCAGCACACTATTGAGGAGAAAACAGATTTATTGAAACTTGTTGTGAAGACCCTTGTGTCCATTTGATATTTTTTCCCATGGCAAAACTGTGTTCACATTGAACTGGAAGAAGGGAAGTGGCAATCGTATTAGTATTTTAGAAATTGTTGTGTAGGAGCTGGAGTTTGACCTAGTAGCTAAGAACCTGAATAAGACACCAACTTTCTACATTGGAGAACTTGAGCTTGGTACCTGACTGCTTCTTGGCTCTGGTTTCCTACTAATGCAGACTCTGGGAGGCAACAGGTAATGGCTCAACTGATAGTTACTCACAAGGGGACCCACCTCTTGGCTTTGGCCCCAGGCATTGTGGCTTTTGGGGAAAGAATCAGCAGATGCGATATCTCTCTGTGTCTGACTCTCCCACCCCATCCTCCTGCATTCCTCCCCCTCCCTCTCAAATAAATAAATAAACAAAATAAATAAATGCTGAATTGTAGTGTGGTAAACATAGGAGAGAGCTATTTTAATAATTGAAGCAAAAATAATTGACTATTTAGACTAGGAGTCTAGAAACTTTTCTGTAAAGAGCCAGATAGTAAATATTTTAGGCAGTGGAAGATTGTGACCTCTGTCTCTATTATGCTATTGTAATGAGAAACAGCTGTCCACTGTATGTAAACAATTGGACATGAATGTGTTCTAATAAAACTTTATTTACAAAAGCAATCATTGGGCTAGACTTAGCTATAGTTTACTAATCCTTTATCTAGATTCAGGAAAAAGTACAGAAGATAGAGAGAAGAGGCTGGTTATAAAATTAATTCCTTAGGTGGAATCTACCTAATTAGGAAGTATGAGAGAACAGAATTTAGAATGAGTATGGTAAGCTATGGAAATGCCATGCTTGAAATACTGGGGAATGGTGTTGTGAGTAATACACTGAATAAAATGAGATAAAGTAATATTAAGGGAAGGATAATTATTTTAAAATAGTTCATGTTGCTTTTGAAGAGCAGACATGAATATCTAGTAGAATGTTTCCTCCCGTATTTCCAAATTAGATATCCTAAGAAGATAGAGATATAGTCACAAAATCATTTCTACATACCAATTTTCACTTATGGATATTTGTTGATGATTATATTCATGAAAGTAATGGTTGAGATTTGTTTATCAGCATTAGGTAATGAAGTACTTGCTATTAGGATCTAGCAATGAGAAGGACAAGAATTCAACTTCAGGTGGTTTTTTTTGCTCATGACTGGGTGAAAAAACCCTATTTAAAAGTCTCACAGTAAATGTAGTTCTCCTTTTAGCACTGTCTTCCATTCATTCACTAATAATATGTATTATTAAAGCTTGCTAGATTGTTTACTCTAGGAAGGAAGAATCATGGGAGCTGGTGTTGTGGTGTAGTAGGTGGGGCTGCCACCTCCAACACTGGCATCCCATGTGGGTAATGGCTCATGCCCCAGATGCTCCACTTCTGATCCAGCTCCTGGCTAATGGCCTGGAAAAGGCAGTGGAGGATGGTCCAAGTGTCTAGGTCCTTGCCACCCATATGGGAAACTCAAATGAAGTTCCTGGATTTGGTTTGGCCCAGCCCTGGCTGTTGTGGACATCTGGGGTGAACCAGCATATGAAAAATCTCTCTGCCTCTCCCTCTCTCTGTAACTCTGACTTTCAAAAAGGGTAAAGAAATCTTTAGAAACAATGATAATGAAAGTTTTAAGGGAAGAATCATATATGTTTTGCTCTTTGTTTTTTCCCCTAGTATATAGCAACCTATCTTGGATGCAGTAGATAGTCAATAAATATTTATAGAGTGAATGACTTAATGAATTATGTGACCATGTAAGGTCATAGGACACCTACACATACAGACCTTCAAAAAGAACAAGAACTGCATTACCAACAAATCTCATAAAGTCCTAGACGTATTTTGGGAACTGGAACACTATTGAGAATTCCCCATAACTAGCGACCTGGTTGTTTTGTCATTCCATCAGTAACTGCAGTTCAGTGGTTTCAAGTGTCTGACATTAACTTGACTCAGCTGTACTTCCGTTTGGCCTTCTTTGTATAATTCATGTTTCTAATAGACCCACTTCACTATCTCTCTGATTTGCTTGCATTCAAATATCCCCACTCTCCCTATGGCTAAACCTTTTATGTCAAGTTTCTTTACATATCATTGGTCACTGAATGACCTTGGTCAAATTGACCAATAGTCAAAAGAGTGGATCCCCTGATGTAGATGACCATTTGGGTGTTAACAAGTGCTCAACATAGTTTTCTTTTGAGTACATGGGAGCATTTTCCCTCAGAAGAGAACTGTAGGCATGGAAGCCTCCTAAATACTCCTCTTTGGTAAAACCAGCATTTACAGGATATTTCGGGAATGGGACCAGCATTGTGATATAGCGAACTTAACTGCTGCCTGCAATGCTGACATCTCATGTGGGAGCTGATTTGGGTCCCAGCTACTGTATTTATGATTCAACCCCCTGCTAATGTGCCTGGGAAAGCAGCAGAAGGTGGCCTGAGTGTTTCGTCTCCTACCATCCATGTGGGAGAACCTGGTAATGCTTCTGGCTCTTTTGGCCTGACCCAGGCCTGGCCATTGCAGTTATTTGGGGAGTGAACCATTGGATGAAGGATCTCTCTCTCTCTCTCTCTCTCTCTCTCTCTCTCTCTCTTTCTGTCTCTCCTTCTCTCCCTGTAACTCTGCCTTTGAAATAAATAAAAACTCTTTAATTTTTCTTAAAATAAAAAATATGTTGGTCAATGTATCATGCTGAAGAAAAAACTTCAATGGAATAAAAACTTCACACAAAATATTTTTTGCCTCAGTCATCAGAATTGGCAAGCATGCATTTTGGTGTTTATTAAACAGCAACTTGCTTTGGGTTTCTATTTCATTTTTAAGAATCATATTTTTCCCTGCAAGGCAATTTTTAATTATCCTTCTAGCAACAGGTTAATGGTCTAATGTAAAGCCGCCTCACTTCACCACTGGGGATAATAATAAATAGAGAAATTTAGATTTACTCTGAAGACATTGTGGCATAGAGAAATTAAGATTATCCTGCTTATTTGGAACATAATCCAAGAGACATTTTTCAATTATGAAGATCTTGGATTCCTGAGACAATGGTACATCATTGATACTAACTGACAAAAATAAGTTATTTAGTTAAAAAATAAAGTAAAAGAGGCTTCTAGTGTCCTGTAATTCTAACACAGAGTACAGGTGTTTTAAAAAACGACTTTAGTCAAAGAATGACCTATTCCCAAATAATGGCCTGCTGCCAGCACACCAGATTCCAAATACTGATCAGAACTGTCAGGATCCATTCCAAAACTCGACATCTACTTTAATCAGGGGTCTGATCCGAGATGTAGTACAGTTTTCTATGTCTTTATCCTTTTTAGCAATTAAGATAATCTGGATGTCGGGGCTGGCAGGAATGAATACACCTGAGTCCCTCCAGTGATTGAGCTCATCAAGTAAATGCACAGAGAGAACTAAGCCAAGGTTTTATAGAAATCTCCTGTAGCTCCGCCAGGGCCAAGAACTTTCTCTTGGGGAAGATTTTTAATTACTTCATCTATTTCTGAAAGTGAAGGGGAATCAGGCAATTCCCCAACCCTCTGCAAATCACCTAGACTACTTGGAAAGAATGAGAACTGACTGTTTATCTGTTCGTGATATTGGGTTTTAATTTTTGTATCACTCTTCATCCTATTTCTGAAATAACTTACTAAGGAGCCCTGGGCCCGTGTTTGTCTTTTTCTCCTTTGGGTACCTAACTCCCATTATACTTATGAATTTATTGTCAGAGCTCAGCAGCCAGCATTGCAATCATTGGCTCTCATCCTCCCAGTGGTGTAGATACTGCTTGGCTGGGTGATGGATATCTTCACTTTACAGGTTAGGAGTGAACTCAAAGCAGGAAAAGTTTGCTTACAACTTTTGGCTGAAGTAATCCTCCAAGACTGGATTTTTTTTGTCCTAGACAAGTTTTACATGTATGTTTTTAGTAAATAAGACTCAAAACATGAGAGCAAACTGTTCAGAAAACACCTATAAATGAAACAAGCATCCACCATGAATCCTTTTGGGAAATAAATGGGTATGAGTAAATCGAATAAATGGAATATAGATTAATAAATTTCACACCAATAGAAATGTTTTAAGTTTGGTTAATTTTTGCCATCCAATAGGTTTCATGACACTTTTGGAAATAATATCATGCTATCTATTTTGCCAGATCTATTTTCATTTATCCACAGCCCCTGAAAGCTTCATTCAATGAATACTTTATTTTGCCATGAAGACTTACCATGAGAAATTACAAGGTGTTCCTCATGATCATTTTAAACAAAATAAATTCAGAGAAATCTTATAGCAAAAATATTTAACTTGATCAAAGTTAGATCTAAACTCAACCAATACATAACTACATAGGACACAGAGATGTATTTTTAGAGGTTTTTCCTCCGATATAAATGGCAAGATTTTTAGTTTCTCTAATTTGCTAGAATCTGTTTTCTGAAACATAGCACTGTCTTCTTCAATAGGTAGGTAAGCATTCAAATAGTTCACAGTTTTGTTTATTTTCAGTGTTATTGCCAATTCTCCAAAAACATCATATTTTGGCATTCAAACTTTATCTGTTAAAGACATGTTGCATTTTGTTTCAAAGTTTTCATAGTTTTCTGGACTTTTAAGCTTAAAATCTCCTCCACTATTTGTTAACTATTTTTATGATCATTATTAACAAAATTAATTGAACAATGTCATTTTTAAGTAATTTTTAATGAGTCTCTTCGGATACTTGGCATTGGGCCTCCAAAATTTGTTCTGTATTTTTCAACTTGTTAAGACGGCAACTTGATCAATATGGTAATTTTCTGGAAACTCTCTTCTTATTATAGTTGATTATTTTTAATTAACTCAAATGTAGTTGCTAATCTGTTCTAATCCTTAGTGATGCATAGCACAACCATGTCTTTTTCTAGTAAGCAAGCATTGATAGCAGAATTTCTGGGCTCCGGTCTCTCCTTGTATCTAGGAAAGCACTAATTATTTGTCCCTCTGGGTGCAGCAGAGGAAATTGAAAGCCTTGCAGTGCACTCCTTCATCAAGTTGGAAGTTTGCCTTCCAGTAAAGACCTTGAAAATCAAGAGGTTGTAGAGTTCTTGCTAGCAATGATATTTTATAGTTCTGGGGTCTAAAGAGCTTAGACTTTTCCAGACACACCTTATTTTCAACATTCTGTCCTGCTCTTTGTCTTTAATTTTGGTTTCAAAAATATGGTCATCGCCATATAATTTCTCATCAGAACATATCCCTAATGAACAATTCCCAGCAGTCCTTGCTTCTCCAAACCTTAGGTAAGACAGAAGCATGTAACAACTGTAATTTAGTAGATGGCCACTAAATTGTGAAAAAGAGGAAAATCTGAATGCATCTCTGAGTAAAATGATTCTTTCCCACCATAAAACTGCCCTGGAATTGGCAAATCTAGGTGCTGAATAATAATCATAATGCACATTCATGGAGCAGTTCTAGTTCATAAAGCACTATCATCTGCTCACCTGAAACAGAAATTATCTCCATTTGCAAAGGAGTATTCTATTCATTTTTACCAATTAAATTGTATTCTTACTGGGTTTTACCTTTCTGGGTATCGTAGACAGCAGTTACGCCAAAGCAGTGACCCCCCCCCCTCCTGAGGCATGAAGTTTGCATAAATAGCTTGATCTGGTGTCTGCCAAACTTTATTTTAAAAAAAATTGTCCTAATCTACCCTCTGGCAATAAGGCAGATATTGCTTTGAGTTTCCATATAGAGACATAGAGTTGAGAAATAGAACTGCTATATTATTTAGCAATCCTACTATTGAATATATCCAAAAGACATGTAATCATTATATGAAAGAGACACCTGCTCTATTATATTTATTATGGGACTGTTTACAAAAGTTAAGATATAAAATTAACCAAAGTGTCTATCATCAGATTAATGGATAAAGAAAAAATATTTTACATAAATATGTGTGTATTTATACAATAGAATATTATTCAGCCATTAAAAAAGAATGAAATCAAGTCATCTGCCTCAAAATGGTTGAAAGTGGAGTAACTCATCTCAAGTGAAATAAGCCAGACAGAAGAAAACAAATATTATATGTTCTCATTCACATGTGAGAGCAAAAGAAAAAGATAAAACCAAAACCAAAAAATTCTCAATCTGAACACAGAATGTTAATTATTAGAGGCTGGGAGTGGTGGGAGGGAAACATGTTGTTTGGAATAAAAAAGTAGGGGAAGTTGGCTCATTAATTGTAATAAATATATGATACTAATGCGTTAATAATAAGGGAAGCTGGGTGGGTGGCATATGGGAACTCTTTCTACTACTTCACAATTTTTGTTGTATAAATTTGAAGCTATTTTGAAATAAAAAGTTAAAAAATAAAAGCTTAGAATATCTCCTCAGATGCAATCCCTTATCCTAGAGTTTCAAATTCAAGTTTCTGCTAAAATCTCCCTGTATTTTTTACCATGTCCCCCTCTCTCTCAGATTCTCCAAGTTGTCTTTTTAGTGCCTTTTTCTTTGCCCCTTCACTTTCTCCCTTTTTCCTGTTATTCCTTAACATGTCTACACACTTTTTCAGCCACTAATCAACCTCAATGTAGACCACAGTAGATACTTGGAACATGAGTTTTCTAACTATCACCCTCACACTGCTTATTGTGGAAGGAAGCCCACAGAGAACCCTGGGAGGTATATAAGATATTCACTTATATAAGACTTTTCTTCTCAGAAAACTTTGTGGTGAATTCTACCCCAATAACTGCAGTGCTATATTATAGGATAGGAAAAGGAGACAGACTTTTTTCCTTTGGAGAGTGCTTATTTTACACCATGCCTTGATGAACAGTGCAGTATAATAAAAGCACCATGGGATTTTGATGAAGATTGATCTAATTTAATCTCCTTTCAGCGGTGTGATCTTGTTAATTTTCTTTCTGTCTGTTTCAGTACTCACAGGGATATTGTGAGAATTAAAGGAGATGATGTCTATTATGTGCTTGGTATATAGTTGCTCATTAAAGCATGTATTTATAATGCTAAAAAACAGATTTTACAAAAGAAGAAATTGAGTTTTTCAGAGAAGTGATTAACATAAATCACAAAGCTACTAAATAATGGGGCCCAAATAAGACTTCAATGTACAATAAGGGACCAGGAAAATTGTGTTCATACTATGTTTGTTTGGTGAAGTGGCTATTCAAAATGAAACTTTTATATGAGAAAAGTCCTCCCTCCCACAGTCTCAGTGAGATGTTCCAATGTGGGTTTAGATCAGCAGTTGGCATGTTTGGTCACCAATATTAATCTGTTCTCCCTCTGTCCAATGACAACAACACTGCACATGTTCATCTATAAGAACAACTGAGTAAAGTCCTATTTTTCTTGACACCGCTTTGCCTTCTCTGGTAACTTGATAGTTATGAGTGGATCATTTTTAAAACAATTAAAATAAAATTTGATTTCAACTGAAAGGAAATCAATCATTTTATGTGAACTGATGGGGAATGGCAGTGTTCTGGAATTCTCCTATGGAGCTAGAGAAAGACCAAAATACAAAATGCCCTTGTCTGACTAGCTACTTTCGAATACATTTAATGGTACTGTGGTTACTTCAACCATTTCTATTTGCCTGGATCAAGCCTCACAATGCATTATGTGTTCTTATCCAAATCCATTCACTATTTATTTATAAAGATTATTTGTGACTAAACCCACTGAAATTTATGGTATTTTTTTAACAACAGAGCAACAAACCTTGACCAAGCATTAGGTTTACAGAAGCAATTCAAAATTCACTGACCTCTTCTATTGAATATGTTGCCACCAAAAATCCAAGTTTTTGATCAAGCTAGGGGAGTTGAGGAGAAGATAGTTTAAAAAAGTGGAAATAATGCAGTCTCAGGGAAGAATCAGGGATAAAACAGCAGAGAAAATTCTATACAAATCAGAGGGACACAGTGGCCCTATGTGGAGGGTGTGGACACACACAACTCAGGAACCCAGCAGCCAAGAACCTCTTTACAAACCTTGGAGAGAGGTGAGACCAGAATGCAGCATCCAAAGCCAAAAAGCTGCAGGAAGAGCCTACAGACAATCTGGCTTGGAGCCCCATGGGGCATAGTGTACCTGCCAAACTAGAGGAGCAAAAACAAAGTGTGGTGGCGGGGGGGGGGGGGGGGGGCATGTTTCTCTCTCCTCAATCACCCTGCAATGGCATCCTGTAACAAACTTAGAGAACAGACACCTTTTTGGACATATGCAACAGCTGTACCAGCTCATTTCCACACCCATCAGTCAAGTGGAGACTCTTGAGCCTGGTGGGGAGAACAGACAGAGGGTTGGGTGCTCCTGCCTATGCAAGCCTTGTGTTCTGGGGCTAAAAAACACTGAGGCTGTGTGGGAGGACTCAGGGTATGGCTGGGATTTTAGGTAGTCACTATGGGAGGCTCCATGTGCTCAGGTTTCCCTGGTTACCTAGTGATGGACATGCTGGAAATCTGAGCTTACACTGAGGACTGCAGAGATCCTTTGTGTGGTCCCTGTAGCAGAGTAGATGAATAATATACCCACTGGGGCTAGCACCCAGGCACTGGTCACCTTTGAGGAAAGGAGCTCGGCAGAGTCTACACCAACAGACAAGAACAAACCTCCCCTTTGATAAGGGGGTGGGGGGGGGGAGAGAGAGAGATTTACCATGCCAAACCTGGGTGTGTCACCTCAGACACACCCTTCAACCTGGAGAAATGAACAGAGATCTGGTCATCACTACAAAAGAAAGTAAAGGAAGGTAATTTCCCAGTAAAAGTACAAAGGAAATCCAAACTAAAAAAATAGAAACATTTTTGGAAAAAATGGCAAGGCAAATTCATTACTTATAATAGTCACCTTGAATGCAAATGACCTCAAAACTACAGTTAAAAGACACAAATTGGCTGAATGAATTAAAAATTAAAAACAAAACCCATCTATTTGCTGCCTACAAGAAACATATCTTACCAACAAAGATACACACAGACTGAAAGTTAAAGGGTGGAAAAAGATATTCCACACTAACAAAAAACAAAAAAGAACTGATGTAGCCATTCTAATATAACACAAAATAGACTTTAACATAAAAACTATTAAAAGAGACCAAGAAGGGGCCCGTGCTGTGTTCCATAGGTTAAAGCCCCAGACTGCAGTGCCGGCATCCCATATGGGTAGCAGTTTGAGCCCTGGCTACATATCTTCTGATCCAACTATCTGCTATGTCCTGGGAAAGCAGTAGAAAATGGCCCATCTTCTTGGGACCCTGCATCCACTTGGGAGACCTGGAAGAAGCTCCTGTCACCTTGATTCAGATCAGCTCAGCTTTGGCCGATGAGGTCATTTGTGGAGTGAACCACTGGAAAGGCAGACCTCTTTCTCTCTCTCTCTCTCTCTCTCTCTCTCTCTCTGGCACTACTCTTCTCTGTAACTCTCTCTTTCAAATAAATCTTTAAGAAAAAGAGAGAGATGAAGAAGGGCACTATGTAAGGATTAAGGGATCAATTAAACAGGAAGATGTAACTATTATAAAGATGTATGCACCTAATTAAGGATACCTGGCTATTTAAAAGAAATATTAGGGGATCTAAAGGGAGACTAGACTCAAAAACAATAGAAATGGGAGATTTCAATACCCCAACTTCAGTAATGGACAGATCAACCAGATCTAAAATCAGCAAGGAAACAGCAGAGTTAATCAACAGTACAGATCAAATGGACCTAACAGATATCTACAGAACTTTTCATCCTATAATTGCAGAATACATATGCCTGTCAGCAGTGCATGCAACTTCCTGTAAGATTGCTAGGCCATAAAGCAAGTCTAAGCAAATTCAGAAAAATTGAAATCATACACTTTGAGAAACAGTGACTTGATCAGCCCTTGCCCTGACTGTTGATGAACAACTTAATACTTTATCCCTTTTAGTATTTTTTTGTTCTACTTAATACTATTGGTTGAACTCTGTAATTAATACACAATTATTCTTAAGTGTTGAAGCGTAACTGAAAAGTGATCTCTATTAAATATAAGAGTGAGAATAAGAGAGGGAAGAAATGTACAATTTGGGACACGCTCAATCGGACTTGCCCCAAATGGTAGAGTTAGAAACATGCCAGGGGATTCCAATTCAATCCCATCAAGGTGGCATGTACCAATGCCATCTCACTAGTCCAAGTGATCAATTTCAGTTCACAATTGATCATAATGATAGGACTAAGAGTCAAAGGGATCACACAAACAAGACTAGTGTCTGCTAATACTAACTGATAGAATTAAAAAGGGAGAGAATGATTCAACACGGGAAGTGGGAGACACAGCAGACTCATAGAATGGCAGATGTCCTAAAGAGCACTCTGGCCTCAGAATCAGCCCTTAAGGCATTTGGATCTGGCTGAAGAGCCCATGAGAGTATTGTAAGCATGGAAAGCCAAGACACTCTGGGAAAAAAAAAAAAAAAAAAGAAGAAGACCTAAATGAAAGATCTCTGCGAGTGAGATCCCAGTGGAAAGAACAGGTCATCAAAGAAGGAGGTACCTTTCTCTGAAGGGAGGAGAGAACTTCCACTTTGGCTATGACCTTGTCTAAATGTGATCAGAGTTGGTGAACTCAAAAGGCCTCCATAGCCTTGGCAACTCATGAGAAGAGCCTAGGGAGATTACTGATGCCATAAACAAGAGTGTCAATTTGTTAAGTCAACAATAGGAGTCACTGTGCACTTACTCCTCATGTAGGATCTCTGTCCTTAATGTGCTGTACATCCTGATTTAATGCTATAACTAGTACTAAAACAGTGTTTTTCACTTTGTGTTTCTGTGTAGGTGCAAACTGTTGAAATCTTTACTTAGTATATAATAAATTGATCTTCTGTATATAAAGATAATTGAAAACGGATCTTGATGTGAATGGAAGGGGAGAGGGAGTGGAAGAGGGGAGGGTTGTGGGTGGGAAGGAAGTTATGGGGTGGGGGAAGCCATTGTAATCCATAAGCTGTACTTTGTAAATTTATATTCATTAAATAAAAGTTAAAAAAAAAACTAAAAAATAGGAATCATACCAAGCATCTTCTCCGACCACAGTGGAATGAAGCTGAACATCAGCAACTCAGGAATCTTTAGAACATATGCAAACACATGGAGGCTGAACAACATACTCCTGAATGAACAGTGGGTCATAGAAGAAATCAAAAGAAAAATGAAAAAATTTCTGGAAACAAAAGAAGATGACAATAAAACATATCAAAACTTATGGGATACAGCAAAAGTTGTGTTAAGAGGAAGATTTATAGCAATTGGTGCATGCATCAAGAAATTGGAAGGCACCAAATAAACAAGTTATCAATGCATCTCAATGATTTAGAAAAACAACAAACCAAAAACTAGTAGGAGAAAGGAAATAATTAAAATTAAAGAAGAAATTAACAAAATTAAAAACAAAAAATTACAAAAACCAGCAAGATGAAGAGCTGGTTTTTTGGGACAATAAACAAAATTGACACAGCACTAGTCCAACTAACCAAAACTAGGAGAGAGAAAACCCAAACCAATAAAATTAGAAATGAAAAAGGAAATGTAACAACAGACATCATAAAAATAAAAAGAATTATCAGAAACTACTATGAAGAGCTGAATACTAACAAACTGGGGAAACTAGAAGAAATGGATAGATTCCTGGACACATACAACCTTCCTAAATTGAGCCATGAAGACATGGAAAACCTAAACAGACCCATTACCAAGACAGAAATTGAATCCATAATAAAGACACTCTGAACAAAGAACAGCACAGGACTGGATGGCTTCACTGCTGAATTCTACCAGACATTTAAAGAACTAACTCCAAATTCAAACACAATTGAAAAGGAAGGAATCTTCCTAAATTCTTTCTATGAAGCCAGCATCACCTTAATTCCTAAACCCGAAAAACACACAACAGAGAACAAGAACTATAGATAGACCAATTACCCAGATGAACATAGATGCAAAAATCCTCAGCAAAATTCTAGGGAATTGAATTTAACAGCACATCAAAAAGAACATTGACTCAGACCCAGTGGAATTTACCCTGGCATGTGGGGTTGGTTTCAATTTTGCAAATCAATCAATGTGATACACCACATTAACAAACTGAAGAACAGAAACCATAGGATTATCTTGATGGAGAGAAAGCATTTGATAAAATACAACACATTTCATAATGAAAACTCTAAGCAAATTGGGTATAGAAGGAACATTCCTCAACACAATTGAGGCAATTTATGACAAAACCATGGTCAGTGTCCTACTGAATGGGGAAAAGTTGGAAGCATTCTCACTGAGGTCCAGAACCATATAAGGATGCCTACTCTCATCAATACTATTCAATATAATCATGGAGTTTTAGCCAGAGAGATTAGATAAGATAAAAACATCAAAGGGATATAAATTGGGAAAGAAGTCAAACTATCCTTATTTGTATGACATGGTACTATATATAGGAGATCCAAAAGACTCCACCAAGAGGCTATTGGAAATCATACAAGAGTTTGATAAAGTAGTAGGATATAAAATCAATACACAAAAATCAAGAGCCTTTGTATACAAATATAATGCCAAAAATGAGAATGAACTTCTAAGATCAATCCCATTCACAATAGCTACAAAAATAATCAAATACCGTGGAATAAATTTAACCAAGAATGTCAAAGATCTCTATATTGAGAACTGCAAAACATTAAAGAAAGAAATAGAGGTCACAAAAAAATGGAAAAATCTTCCATGTTTATTGATTGAAAGAATTAATATCATCAAAATGTCCATTTGTTCAAAAGCAATTTACAGATTCAATGCAATGCCAATCAAAATATCAAAGACATTCTTTTCAGATTTAGAAAAAATTATGCTGAACTTCATATGGAAGCACAGGAGGAGAACTCGAATAGTTAAAGCAATCTGGCACAACAAAAACAAAGCTGGAGGCATCACAATACCAGATTTCAAGACATACTATAAGGCATTTATGGTGGGGAGAATCACTATATTCCTTAAGTTGTACTTAAATAAAAGGTTTCTTTGGGAGAAAAAAAAAAAGTAAATCTTTAAAAAAAATTAAGAGATAAAAAAAATGGGGTCATCATTATGTAAATGATAAAGGCCTAAAGATTGATTTTCTTACCTTCAACTGCCTTGCCCTGGCAGAATCACATAGGTTAGAAGTGTAACTATCTCCTTAACTGTTGAACTCAACATGTTATGGCACATTTTTCTTCCTCTGATAGTGAAGAATTTACTGTTGTATGGGAAAATTCATTATAAGATCATACTGCTCTTGGGGCTATTTGACTTTTAAAAGAAGACAACATAAAGGTCTATGTTTAATTCAAATAATAGAACCAAAAGAGATGAATGATTTTGAATGCACTTAAAAAAGACTTTTACACTTGATATCACAATTGTTCCTCAGGGTAACCATATGTAGATGTTATCACTATTCCTTTATCTCCTTTTCTCCTAAATAAGAATATTGAGGTTCCAGAGGTAAAAATGACTTATCCCTGTGGTCAAACAGTTCAAATGCAGTCCTCTCACCAAAACTGCATTTTTCTTACTAGCTACTGCCCAGCCTCCCCTCCCCTGAACCCCACCCATTTCCAGATGCTAACGTGTGAGGCACAAGGAGATATGAGAACTAGATCATGAAAATATTGTTCACAGACAGTGAAGAGTTGTATGCTGATCACCCACGGTGAATCTCTTCAAAAGTAGCTTCATTACAAGAAAATCTGAACAGAGAAATACTTGAGACCTGTGAGAGTGTCAGAGGAAGGTAAAGGTAAAATGTAGCATGGCGATCAGGGTTTCTTTCACTCCACAGAGAAGGTACTGGTTGAGCAGGTTTTACGGTTATGTGAAAGAAATTGGAAGCTGACATATTAAGCTGTCATATTTATTTGACAAGTGAAGAAGCTATTCTACAATCAGGTTATAGACTGCTCTATGAGACTATTGTCAAAAGAACTCAATCCCTCTGTACTTTTAAGTAAATCCCTGATCTCAATATTTTATGATAAAACAGATATTTTTCAGAATTTTGAGATACCATTTTATTATGAAATTAGTACAAACAATGCAGAAAGTTTTTCAAATACTGAAAAATAAATACAATTATATAAGACATCACATATCACACTACCCAAAGATAAGCACATGAACATTTTGCTGCAAATACTTCCAGGAGTTTTTTTTTCTTTTAAAATGGCATCACTTTATACATACTGCTTTATCTACACTTGTTTTTTCTTCGTATAGAATACCTTTTTATATAGAGTTATCTATGTTAAATGTTATGACCATATTGCCTCAATTTTTATGCTTTTTATACTTATACTCTTGAGTTGTAAAATCATACATTGACTCTGAGCTTGGCCACATGACTAGCACAGGCTAGTGGCTCCTAGCAAACCTGAAGCCAATAGAGGGAGACCTGAAGAAGGCATTTCCTCTTTCTTTCTCTTGGATCTCAGACACATTCATGAGAATGCGATTGGGCTGTTCTGCTCGAGAATGATTTCTGTGGCCCTGACACCCCCTTCACCTCAACCAATGTGGAAATGTGCCTATGAGCTCTAGCAAGACCAAAAGAAGAGCAGACCCTGAAGCCCGTAAATATCTTTTTAATCATTTTTCATCTTGTTTTCTCAATACAAAGCTAAAAACTAAAACTATGTCATTTTTAAGCCATAATTAATGTCATAAATTTTAAGATTAGCATGGGATCCATTTGGAGTGCTTAACTGTCTTTATATCACAATCCACTAGTGGAAATAATGTATACTACTTAGCACCCAAGCCAAATAAATATCAAAACAATACAACTCTGACTTGGTAAAGTTGCAGAAAATCTCCACATAGCACCACTGATTTCAAGATGGCATCCGACCAATAAAACATGAGTGAAGAAGAAGTTCTGGATGCTGGCAGCAACCTTCAGGTAAAATAGCCTCCAACTTTCGAAAGGTGAAATACATGAAGCTGTAGACAGCCAACTTCTCCAATCTGTCAGTCAAACAGTAACATGACAGCTGGGAGTTGGAAGAGGTAAATATTTAACTGAAAAATACTACCACACATTCTGATTATGACAAAAGACAAGGTGTTATGTATGTTGAATAGAAAAATGATATTCCACAACTTCAACATTAAATGCACTACCTCAACTGGATTCTTCACTTTCACCCTCACCTGCCAGTTTTCTGATCAGAAATCATTCCTAACACTAAATTCTTTGGGACTGATGATATAAAATTCTTTTCAAAACACTGTCACCAAGGTGATACAAAAATTTAATTCAGCATATATCTTAAAATGTTTTGTGATTTAAGGCATCTCAAAACTTACCTTCCCTCCAGTAAGAATGATAAGAAAGGGAATTATTTGCATCACCAATTATCTGACTTCAGGCTGTTTCAGTTCTTAACATTTATGTAGAAATAAAAAAAAAGATAGCAATAAAAATGAGGGAAAACTGCCATTTTTAAAACACAATTTTGGTAGTGCATTATTTGTTATCGAGACTACCCTGTCTTAATAAATGATTATAGTAGCAATTAATCACAAAGAAAGTGCCAAAAAAAAATTAGGAAGAATGCAACATTTGATTGTGAGCTATACAGACCTGTGTATCCACAAATTATATTAAAAACACCCACATCCATTTGGCTTTACGTCTCTAACTCACTTTTAAACACTTAAATATTTTTACTGTTGCAATTTTTTAAGTGTATTTCTGGGGTTTCTTTAAACTATTTTCTCAAGTAGTTTTGTAGTATTTATCTTGTCTCACCATGTAGGTTTATCAAGAAAGGTAACGAAAATAATGAGTATTGGGCAATTCAGAATAAGTGTCCTGTCTTGCAAGGAAGTACTGACTCCTTTGTTGCTTTGTTTGCAATAATGGTTGTAGTGTGAGCAGCCTTCGAAAATAGAAATACTATCCTCCTCTGGCTTATTCTCAACTATAAAGCATTTTGGTTCCTTAAACTCAGTTCTTTTCCTGAAATGCTATTCACTGTGTGTGCAGAGATCATCTGACCCTCTGAGGCATGAAGAACCAGCTCAGAAATGCTGACACGGTGAATACTATTAATGCTGTGAATAATAAACTGTCCTTTGTCTCTGACCCATGAGTTGCATGTTTTCTACCAGGATTCATAAAACATGTCAGGCAAACATGTTAGCACATGGGTATGGAAAAACCACATTTCTTGACAATCAGACAGATTATTACATTGGAGATGGATCTTAAATAGCTAGTTGGACTTGGTACAATTTGGTAATGAATCTATCACTTTTTTGGGCTAGAATAGGCGTTGGTGGGGGCAGGTGTTTGGTGCATTGGCTAAACAACAGCTTTGGATACCTACATCCTGTATCAGAATGCCTCAGTTCAAGGTCTGGCTCTACTCTTAATTCTGGCTTCCTGCTTAGGCACACCCAGGAAGCAGCAGGTAACAGCATAAGTTTGTGGGTCCCTGCCACCCACATGAGAGACCTGGATTGAGTTCTGGACTCTGGCTTTGGCCTGGTGCGGCACTATTGTCGTGGGCATTTGGGGAGTGAATCAGTAAACGATATCTCTCTCTCTCTCTCTTCCTCTTTGACTCTCTCTCCAATCCTTCTCTTTCTCATTTTAAGAAATTTAAAAAATGATCAGAGTTGACAATTTTTTTAAAGGAACAGTTAGTAAATATTTTAGACTTTGGAGGTCATACATCATACTCAATTGCAATTACTTCTTTTGTGGCAGCACAAACACAGCCATAGACACTACACAAATGAATGAGCATGACTGTGTTCCTATAAAACTTTATGTATGGACACTGGAATTGAAATTATATGTAATTTCACATCATAAAATAGGATCTTTAAAATTTTTCCTAACTATTTAAAAATTTTAAAACCACAATTAGCTCACAGGCTGTACAAAAACTATTTGAGCCATAATTTGCCAATCCCTGGATTAGAAAAAAGATTGTAAAAATGAAAACTGTCAGTATGTTTCTATCATTCTTTATGGTCCAATGGATCTGGAAGAAACCCAGGCAAGTGAAAGTTTGGCTACTAGACATAATTTTTTGTTCAGAATATAAAAAAAATTTCCATCTCTTGACTTCCCTTTCCAATCTCAACTCCTTAGGGTGCTGAGTTTGCCTGTTGTTTTATTGTTTGGAGTGCTGGGTGAATGCTAAGGAAATGTCACACTAGAAGGACACTTACTAACACTTAACATTTAGATTTCCTTTGGGCAGTCATAATTTTAATTGTGTTTGCACTATATATATATATATATATATATATATATATATATATGTTATATATATATTAGAACTTCGTTTACTTTAATCATCCATGAAGCCCTCTCACAGATGGATATCATATCTATGATTCATTTCCAATACCCTACAAAGTTTTGGACTCATAAAGAGCTGAATAAAAAAAACTGAGAGATTCCTTTGCCATATTCTATTAAATTTTATGAATCTCTCAGGAGCCAATGATTATTTGAAACCACTTTGATGACTTAAAGGAAACATCTAAGACATTGCCAGGAAGATAGTATGAGCCCAATAAATATTGGCTAGATTAGCATTTGTTTTCTGAAATTTGACCCAAAGTCACCTGAACCAAGTCATAGAGACATTTCTGTATCTTTCATTTATTTACACAAACAAGAAAGCAAAGTATGCAAAAATCTGCATAATGCTTAAGGCTGTATTTGGATTGACATTTATGTAAAGTTTGCTTTGGTGGAAATGGATAATTCCATTTCTTCTCAAAGGAAGGAATTTATAATTAATTAGCAAACACTGAATGAGTGAGTAAATGACTATACAGTCACAACTGACATTAACTTTCACTGGCTAAACCAGAATGTAGGTTCCAGGGGGCACATTGTATACACATAATAACACTGGATAGGTATGCTTTATTGCTCTTGCTGAATTATTAAGCTTTATTTTGCATCCTGAACACGCATTAGAGGATGACACACGGAACAAGACATCGCAGTTTGACCCTAAGAAGCACTAGGTCATATCCTTGAATGAATAGGTTACTTCATTTGCTGTATAATAGCTATTGAGTGATACCCAACTCTCAAGTAAACACTAAACATCATATTCTTTGCATGCATTTTTCCTTTAATCTACACAGTATTTTCCAG
The DNA here is from genome assembly GCF_033115175.1 of Lepus europaeus. Classification (NCBI taxonomy): domain Eukaryota; kingdom Metazoa; phylum Chordata; class Mammalia; order Lagomorpha; family Leporidae; genus Lepus; species Lepus europaeus. The sequence continues at coordinate 50,719,289 of NC_084830.1, forward strand.
TCAGAACCTAAGATTTTTTGCAGGTCTGGGAAAAACATTTCCTTTGTAATTCAATGTTGGTCTAACGGCACTAACAATTTGCCAAAACAAGAGTGATAAATCTATTGTAGCTTGGTTGACAACAAACACTTTGGTAATTTCTCAGGAAAAGTATATCCTGTTGATCATTAACAGCCAAATTTTGAGTCACTTCCCCCTGTGGAATAAATAAATACTATTAGTTTTTCAACTGTGTACAGTAAATATGAATTTCAAGACTTGTTTGTCTGCATTTCTTAAAACATTTATGAACATTGAACAGATGAATTTGTTTTAAGCATGTTTTTTCATTTGAACACTTTTCCCCATGGTGTTTAATATGGATACTGTTCATCACATATTGAATAAAGCAACTTTTACTTTATTTAATGTCTTGACCCAAATCGCATTGTCTCTATAAATATTTTACAGTCTGTGTGTAACAAAAGTGTGATTACCAAAGTCATGTCTGCGCTTGTAGGTAATACACCATAAAAAATGGATTATTTTTCCCTTCTCTTATTTTTGAGAGAGGGAATTGGTGCTTGCATTTGCCCAAGTGAGTTTTTTTTTTTCTTTTTCTTTTCCTCTTTTTTTACACTAACTAGCTCCTTAGGGGTAAGCTGTTGGAAACATGGGTCTGTGCCAAGTTACTATCTCTATAAAATTCACAAAAGAATAAGAAAACATTGCTCACTTTACTTCTTTCCAGCTGCTTTTCTCTGAAAGAAGACATTTTGAGACTTCCATTATCCTGATAAATAGGACGAAACTACTCCATGACTGATTGGGAAGAAGTTATAGTACTTTTCAAAGTAGCAAAATAAAACAAAATAAATTCAAGTATTTCTCTTATTTAAGAGCTAGCAAACATATCCACTTCATTTAACAGCTAATTTTTCACAAACTCTGAAATTAGAGTGTTTCATAAAAATACCAGTTCTTTGGTAATGTATTTAAAGAGTTTTTAAAAGATAAGACGGCTTGTAAATTTCACAGATCACCTTTTGATTTTATAATATGAAAAATGAAGGTATTTCTGAACTCTTAGTGAAACATAACTATGTGGGCAGTTCAACAGTGTGGAACTTTGCTTTAACATTTTTCTCCCCTATTTCCCACTTCTAGTGATGCAATCATTTATTCCCGGTCAACTCCAGAGATAAGCTAAATAAAGTTTGCATATTTCATATATTTCCCTAAGTTTCTACGGACAAAGCAGTCCTTTCACAGATTTCTTTTGCATTTTTCTCAATTAGTAGTCACTCCAGCTAGAAACAACTCTTTTTTTTTTTTTTTTTTGGCCAGGCAGAGTTAGACTGAGAGAGAGAGAGACAGAGACAGAGAAAGAGAGTTATAGATAATGAGAGAGAGACAGAGAGAAAAGTCTTCCTTCCATTGGTTCACTCCCCTAATGGCCACTATGGCCAGCGCTGCGCCAATCCGAAGCCAGGAGCCAGGTGCTTCTTCCTGGTCTCCCAAGCAATTGGACCATCCTCCACTGCCCTCCCGGGCCACAGCAGAGAGCTGGACTGGAAGAGGAGCAACCGGGATTAGTAACCAGTGCCCCAACCAGGGGACTTGAACCCAGGGTGCCGGCACCACAGGCAGATTAGTCAAGTAAGCCACGGCGCCGGCCGGTTTTTAGAAGGTTTAGAGGGGTGGTGTTTGGTCTAGGCACTGGTTAGGATGTCATATTGAAGTAACTAAGTTTGATCCCTGGCTCTGTCTTCTGATTTCATCTTCCTGCTAAAGTGGACTCCAAGAGGTAGTGGTAATGGTTCAAGTAGTTGGGTCTCTGAAACCCACATGGAAGATTGGATTGAGATTCAGATACAAGCTTAACTCCTCACTCAGTTGTCGCAGACAATTGAGGGTAAATCAGCGTATGAGATGGATCTCTCTCTCTCTCCCTCTCTCTCCATCTCTCTCACTCTCTAGTTTTAACTCTGCCTCTCAAATATAAAAATTTTAAACAGCGTATAGAGAAGTAGAATGATTATACATTTATGCGCTTATGCCTTTTCTGTCGGCTCAAAATGAAATAGTTATGTCACATTTGTGTGAAATAATCACAAAGTGTATTCCTGGAAGTGTTTGTGTATATATCCCGAGCTCAGTTATATTTTACAAGTGACACATGGCCCTTAGAAAGGCAACACGAAAAACACCTTTACAGTGCCTTCCAACCACAATTAGATTTCTGTAGCGGCTCTTGTCTGTGGCCTTACCAGCCCTTTGTTCCTGTGATCTTCTCCTGCTAATAGACGTCACTTCTCTTAGACATTGGCTGGACACATAGACAAGTGAAACCTAGCCACCATGAGAGCTCCAAAGGACAAATACCAGTATCAACTCAGAAATGTTCCCCTGGGATTTTTCACACTGGGGCTGACAGAAAAAAAAAATAGTCTTTTATTTGATGCTCAAGACACGGTAAAGACGCAAGTTTGGAGTTACCAATCATTGAATCCCCTAGAGTGGTTTCAGCAAGTCTAAGCGATTGAAACTGACACAGAGAGGAAGGAAGATGAGAGACAAAGCAAAATGAAGCTTAATGGTAGTTGAGTCCCCAGTTCTATTTATCCACAAATCCAGCTCTACCCACCCCCATAATCAGGTCGTATAAAGCAACAAATCCTTTATTTTTGCTTATGTATTTGGACTTAAGAGTTCTCTCTCAGTGAAAAGAATCCTGAACAATACAGCTGATGGATGAATGAATATAATTAGTAGTCTTTGCCAGATGTCAATTTAGAAAGATTGAAAATGCCTTGGCCCAAATCTCCCTTCCAACAGTTTAAGTGATACTCCACAAACTCCAATATTTCAGTTCAAGTACAGATATTTCCTACAAGAAACAAGTATTAAGAAATGATTTCTGACTTCTGGTTTGGGGATGTCAAAATAAACAGAATTGTTTTCTTCTTGTCCTCTTGGAAATTCCTTAAGACAATTAGAAGTTGTTTTATTTATATGCACAAATGAATTTTTATTTCTGTAAAGATGTCCAAGTATGAAAGTAGACACAAAAGCTCTATGCCTTAAAGATTTATGTTATCTGTTGCTGTAAAATGTAACAAATGAGAAAGTTAAAGAACAAGTGGAGATGCAGACAGAAACTTTTCAGATTGCAAACAAAGAAGGGGGAGCTCAGCTACACAACATAGCCAATGTACCCTGAAGATCAAAACGAAGAAACAAAAAAGCTTATTCGAGCATTGATATCTTGTGTACAGATTAAGACTGGTAACTGGCTAGGACCCTGATGATGTGAATAGTAGCTGGCAAGACTGGGGAGAAGGAGGAAATGTATAGTTAGGCTATTTGTTCAGAAATCAGTCTGTAAATAAGATATTCTAAAGGAGAGTGATTCCAGTTTGCGATCAGCATCAGAGTCACGCATTTATTAGCTGGCAGTAAACAGTAAGACAACCCCCAAACTCCAATACATATACACACAGACACAGAATTTTCAGGATGGGCCAAGAATATTTGCACAGAACACGGCTCCTGTACATGAAATTCTGACAAAAGGCTCAGGAAAAATCCCTACAATCAAAAAAAAATTAAAAAAAAAAAAAAACAGAAACAACAACAACAAAAAAAAAACGATGAATTATCTGACAGTCCATAAATACTACTAATACTACTACAAGAAAAAAGATAAACATGGGCCTGGAGCCGTGGTACAGCAGGTTAAGCCGCTATTGGCAGTGGCAGCATCCATATGGGCGCCAATTTAAGCCCCAGCTGCTCAATTTCTGATCCAGCTCCATGCTAATGTTCCTAGGAAAGCAACAGATGATGGCCCAAGAGCTTGATCCCCTACATCCGTGCAGGTTACCCAAAAGAAGCTCCTATCTCCTGACTTCAGCCTTGCCCAGCCCCAGCCATTGTAGCCATTTGTGGAGTGAACCAGTGGGTGGAAGATCTGTCTCCCCTCTCTCCCTCTCCATAACTCTGACTTTCAAATAAATAAATAAATCTTTTAAAAAGAAAGAAAAAGAATAAATGAATCTTTTACAAATGAAAGAAAAATAATAAACAGTAGATAAATAATCTGTGAAAGGTGCAATAAATATTGCTGCTAAGTAGATAAAAATAGATTGCCAATAGATTGCCATGAATTTAGTACAAAAGCTCAGAAAAGACAGATAAGATGATAAATGAGGCTCAATAAACACAATACAATAAAATCTAGGAAGAGAAATGGAAGGGAGAACTAAAACCAAATGTCACACTAGGATAATATAAAAGAAAATAAATATAGCTGATGATATAAATAGATGTGTGGATCTTAGAAAGGAGAAAACTGAACAAAAGTAAAGGGAAATGCATAAGATTTAAAGCAACTTTAAGAGATAATGGTGGATATGAAACATGGCAAAGGATACTCATACATACTATATGTATATGAGTGATTTCAGTTTGTGTATATATATTATATATATATGTAATTGGTATTCTCAAAAATAAAATGAAAAATAAGTGATTTTCAGTGTTTTTATAAAGAAAACTTTCCAGGAAAAAAAAAAGTTTGAATTCTCAGCCAGAAAGGCACACTATATTCCAGAAGGGAAAGAAATAATAAGGTAAATGATTGTAGTCTGGCAAAGTTATTGGACTTCAATATAAAGAAGCTTTGAAACATTTAGGTTAAAACATCAGGTCTGCTATTAGGAGCAAAATTTGTTTTAGCTTCAGATTTCTTCCCGGTAAGCTTCAACCTGGTAGAGAATTGTACAAAGTTGTAATGCTTTCAGAGAAAGTGTAATTCTAGCAACCAGTTGTGAATCTTCTGACCGGAGGAAGACCTAAGGAGTCAATTGGAGAATACAGTGGAGTTTGAGTGATTAGCAAAGCACTTGTTGATCAGAGTCATTTCTGGTTCCTGGATGGTTTTCCTGTCATCCTTTACTTCATAAGAATCTGCCTGCTTCTTCATTTCCATCATCTACAATTGCAGACCTGCTTTTCTTGTTACCGACAGGGAATTAACAAAATGTATCTACTCCTGCCCAATATCAATACCTATATTTCTACCCTGGATTTTGGCCCTACCCCCTTATATTCAAGGTTTTTCTCCTGCAGATACTTTTTTGATCTTTTTTGCATAATTATTTGCCCATTCTTATTCATCTCATAACCACTAGAACATTTTTCATTGTTTTCCTCTGCAGTTGATTGCTCACTGCTTTGTCTTTCCTCTACCCAAAAAGTCAGTTTTTCTCCACAAAGCCACTGAAAACTCCGTTAACATCTTCAACCACCTCCCTCCTACCAAATTCAATGATCCGTCTGCTCTTCTCACTACACCTTTTTGCTTAACAAAAATGATTGCAAGATCCATACGTTTTAACCCTATTTTTTTGATTTGTTGGGATTAAATAAACTTCTATGAGGTTAACATGGAGCAATAGATTCCAAAAAAGTCCATAGCATCCAACTACTCTCCCAAAGCTTCAAAGCAACCTTCTGGGATTTGCATTGTGGTGCAACCGTTTAAGTCACCACTTGGGATGCCCACATCACAAACCAGAGTGCCTGGGATTGAGTCCTACCTTTATTTCCAATCTAGCTTGCCACTAATACACATGCTAGGAGACAGCAGATGATAGCTCAAGTTTCTGGTTCCCTAACACCCGTGTAGGATACCCAGTTGGGATTCTGGCTCCTGGCTCCCAGCTTTAGCTTCACCTGGCTCTGGCTTGTTTTTAAAGGTTTGAAAATAATTTTAAAAGACAAAAAATATTGTACTCCAACTTATAAACAATTTTGGCCCTTTATGTCAACAAATGTAAACTGAGAGGTAAAATACGTTGGCACTCTTACATGAAGCATTCTTCTGGCGTAAGAAATACAGGTATAGGAGATATACAGGTATAGGAGGTATCTTGGAGAAAGGAAAAGCCTCAGGCTTCAAAACAGAAGGCCCAAGGTGCTCATGTGCTAACCACAAGTTAATCATCCTGCAGCTGGGTAGGCTGTAGAATTGCATTTCCCTGAGTTTGGAATTTGGAAATCCAGTAACAGTCTTCCCTCTTTTCTCTTCCTTTCTCCTCTTCCTTTATCTCAAGCCATTATTTGAGAAATAATAGTTATTTAGCATGGAGAATCAGCCCCACTTCCCCAATCAATCTCTTTCTCTCTGTCTGCCAAGAGTGGGGGAGGGATTGCTGGGTTTGGCAGCTGTCAGCCCATCATTATGGGCTCACTGTCCCATCTGCACTACTTAGATTGGTACGGTCACAGGGGTTTTACCCAAACAGGCTCTCAGGGGAACAGTAACATACCTCTTGATTTGGCTGTGAAGTTATACTTGTGATTATTAATAGACAAGATAAGAGGCTGGTGCTCTATTCAGCCACGTTAGAGCTAATTATTCAGTTTGATCTAAGCTGATTATAATACTGATAGATAACCGCACTATGTTTATAGCTTCAGCAAGCGGTGGCCAAAAGCCTTGACACAGCACTGCCATTTGGGTTTACCCAATAGAAAGGCGGCTGGGGTTGGGGGAGGTGAGGGAGATGAAGAAGCTGCTTTGGTTGATTAGCAATGTGCTGCATGGGACCATTTATAATGAAGCATGTCATTTAAATTTTCCTTTACAAATGATTCCAATGCGCGTTGCAGGCTGCAGGCTCTGTTAATTGTCACAAACATTGTTTTTTTTTTTTTTTTTTTTTACCATTATTAGCTCTTTGGCAGGATCTCCATTGTTGACTAAAAACTTGGCATGATCAGGGCTTGCTGAATAATTTAGGTGTTTGGCAGCTGGAGAAGGAGAACACACACATCTAGGCAGACAGACATGCTGCTTGAGCTCTTTATATAATAGGATTGTATACAAAGCAGAGTACAGTCAGCAGTGACTTCTGTGTCTGTTTATAGGTAAACACTGATGTTAGTTTTATAGGAACACTGGAGGGATACTTTTCACAAATCATATGTGGTGTATGAGACAGATGCACTGGAGGACTGTTCAGATGACTCAGATCATCTCTGACTCTCCCAGGATATGATTGCAGGAGTTTCCTTCCACACGCCAACACTTATACTGCCTCTGCAGTGGGGGTTATTTGAGAGCTTGATTGCTGGTCACAGCGGGACTAATGGGAAGTAAAGCCGCCTAAAACTCTGAAAGTTTGCAAGCAGCAGATCAAAAAAACTCATGAGTCACAAAGACTATGAATTATGTCTATTTGGGAAGTCCACAGACATAATTATGGGTGGTTGTCATGTGCAGTTGCTGCCTTAGATGGAGGGACGTGGAGAGGGTCACAGATAATATGGCAAATGGTTAGAATACACATACAATTCCTTTGTGCATTAACCAGACCCTCTGATTCTCCTTCAAGTGGTTATGCTGTACCAGTTAGGAATCTACAACATGCAAAGCAGAAAAATTAAATCCAAACTTCCTTAAGGCAATAGGACTTATCAGCTCATGTAAGTGTAAGCCAAGGACTGGGTCGCTGAAAACAGAACTGCCCTGGAATTGAAGGACTTCCAGGTCAGAGTCGCAGACCTTGTTTGCTCTAAGTGGAAAATCCCTTCACTCAGCCCAGCTTCCAAAGTAACCACTACTGCTGAGGGAATGGCCAAGTGGGGTCAGCAACATTGCAGGCAGAACTGTAAATTTTTGTTAGAGATGCCACTTGCCTTCACCTGGTCAACTCTCCTCCCAGGCCAGCTAGGTAATGGAAGTCAACAGGGTGCCTTCCCTAACGAGGTTCACACCTCCCTTATGATGTACCTCATCTGAAAAGATAGATAAGTCTGGGTCTCACAACTGGCAAGGCCTTAAAGTCCACCTGATTATCATCAGGCCCCTTCTGTCAGCTTCTTTTTGTCTCTCAATGGAAAAACTTAATCGTGGTTTAGATAGCACCTTTCTTAGGTCCTCTCTGTCTGTTGTTTTAGATCCTGTGAGTTTAAACTGCTTGTTAGATTCATTTTCTCCAGACTTGGAACAGTGAAATTCTAGGTGTCCGTGCACATGAAACCTCAGAAGGAAGCGGTTTCTGCAAGCTGGGACTGCATCCCCTGGAGAAGCCACCTCCTGCTGGAACCCTGTCTCGACTATCCTTCCCAAAGATGCCCCTTTTTCAGCATGAAGCAGCCAGAGCAATCATGGCCCAGTCCCCCTAACAAGTTAGCGTCCATTCTTCTTGAGAGGGGGAATGTAAGGAGCCAGACGGGTTAATAGGCAGTCAGGGTGGTCCCACTGGAAATCTGGGGTGTAGAGTGCTTGCTTTCCCCAAAAGGTTATCTTTAGCAAGATCAAAAGTATTGGTCCTCCTTGCTTAGGAATCTCCAAATTTACCATGAGAATAGCAGGGGAGTGGTAAGTCCATCCTCCTGAGCTCACAGTTTGTTGTGAAAACAATAAACTTACCCCACCCTTCTGGACGCTTTTCGTTTTATCATGAGGAAGCCAGATATGAGAAAGGATTGTAAATCAGGTCTTTTGATGGGTTTTATGCCCACCTTACAACTGAATGTCAAACGGATTGTCAAGTCTGCTTTTTGTTTTTGTTTTTTCCCCAAAATTGTGCTTAAAAGCCCAGCCACCACCAGACACTTTGGATTTTTTCCTCTCTTGGAAGCCCACCTCCATGCTACTCTGGCTAGAGGTCTTTGGCTATAATTAATCTTGCTTTTAAATCTCAAAAATAAAAGTGTAAGCATAGGGATGGAATGAAATTGATAAATATACAAATGATGTCCCCCAGATGTTGTTGCTTTTCTACCTCCATCATTGAACTTTTCTTCCAGTGGTCCAGCTTCATTCTCAGAAACACTCATCATATTCCTGGCGGCAGATTGACCACAGCTCCAGCCTCATATCACCCCCTTCAAGGCCAGTAGGAAACAAGTGATATGGCACTAATGAAAGTCCTGAGATGAAATCTCAATGTTCTACTGACCAGTGTCACTAGACCATTCCCAGAGAAATCACCAGAGTGGTGGTGAAATATGGGGATAGCAAGATACCCAAGCAAAAGTAGCAAGTGTCACTAGACCATTCCCAGAGAAATCACCAGAGTGGTGGTGAAATATGGGGAGAGCAAGATACCCAAGCAAAAGTAGCAAATATGGATACTAGTGGCCAAAAACAAAAAACAAAAGAAACAGTAAAATAAAACACAATGAGTACAGTTATAAGTCCCCATAATTTTTTAATTTTAGAATTAAGATTAATTTCTGCATATATGTTCTATTCACTAGCATGGTAATAGCTTTCAGAAAACAAAATATACTAATAAAATACCTGGGGAAGTATGTGGCCATGGCCAGGCCTATCCCAGACCTGGTTACACAGCAAGAACTAGACCCCAGAAGTATAAACTATAGTGCGGTAAAAATTTCTTGTAAATTAATAAGCTGACCTCTTGTGTGCTGACTTGATTATATACCCTGAATACAGGGAGTAGAGTCAGCCATCTTTGATCCCAAACTCCATGGTGAACTCATCTATTTGCACTAAATTCTTATCACTGAATTTAAATGATCCTCTGAGAGGAACTAGAAAGCTATTGAAAAGCTATATCCAGGGCCAGCACTGTGGCGTAGTGGGTAAAACTGCCACCTGCAGTGCCAGCATCCCGTATGGGTGCTAGTTCGAGTCCCGGCTGCTTCACTTCCCATCCAACTCTCTGGTATGGCCTGGGAAGGCAGTAGAAGATGGCCCACGTGCTTGGACCACTGCACGCACTTGGGAGACCCAGAAGAAGCTCCAGGCTCCTGGCTTCAGATTGACACATCTCCAGCCGTTGCAGCCAATTGGGAAGTGAACCAGCAAATGGAAGACCTCTCTCTCTGTGCCTCTTCTTCTCTGTGTAATTTTGACTTTCAAAAAAATAAATAAACCTTTTAAAAAAAAGCTATGTCTGCTCTCATTTACCTTTTTTTTTTTTTCTTAAACTGTTTTAGCAGTAAATTGAGGTGAAAACAATCTGAGCCTGAGCCTATTTCTGTCAATGTTTATATTAGGTCAGTAGTTTTCTAGTTCAGCATATGCTAAACATCACAACAGAGCTAAGCCAATGAACCCTCAACAGGATAGAATCCATGATTGAGGATCTACCCAACTACACTAATCTGCACTTTGGGGAACTTTCATAACACAATATAAGAATATTCAAATTGTACCATTTTTAATAAGTGGATAGGCTACATGTTATCAGCAGGATGTTTTTCTAACCTATCTTTTCAAGGTGTTCTATTTTTAAAAAAGTAACTTTGATGACCTGGTATATAGGAATGTGACTTACAACCCAGGAATATCTTCCACCATCTTTAGTTAGCTTTTCTGTCTACCCTGTAACAATCTGCTAGCTTCACAATATACTCATAATTCTACCACAATTACCTTCTTCTGAATGACCAAATTTATATGAAGGTTCATGTAGACAAAAATATCACTGTACAGATGTTATAGAATACTGATAGTACAAGATACATGTAAGAGAGGATGATTTCCATCAGTTCAATCACCTCAATGATATCTTGAACCTTTTTCTGTGTCACCCCACTCTTCAACCCAACATAGTGGCATACAGTTTATTATAAACCTATGTGTTTCCCATTTTGAAGTAATTTTGCTATCTGCAGTCTTGAAGATTGCACTTCTCCCTGAATGAAGAAATAACAAAAGCATCAGAATATTAGCAATAAAAAATAAAAACTGTTTCTGAAAACAGCAATGGAATGAATACAATTATTACTGAGCTAATAGAAGCTTCTGATATATAGATAGATATAGATAGATGCAAATGTATATATATGGTATATAGATAGATGTAGATAGATATAGATATAGATGATATAGATAGATATAGGTGTAGATATAGATATAGATATAGATATAGATATAGATAAAGACCTCCTAAATGTTCTTTTCCAGCTTAGGACAAGAAAGGAAAGCTATAAAAACTGACATGACAGAATCAAAAATATCAAGAAATTTTAAATCAGGGAATTGGGAAAAACTTTTAAAAATTAAACTTATAGGTATATAAACGTATTTAAATCATTTATCAAAACAATAGAATTTTGACAATTTCCTTTGTAGACATAATATATACACATATATATGTATACACATAGACAAAAATGTTAATTATGTTAAGAGTGTTAAGTGTCTTAAAACTAATGATATTATTTATTTTTTATACCTGTATTAGAGTTCTTTAGTCTTAGCCTCTTAGCTGAGAGTACCTTCTAAAAAGTTATTTTGGAGTATTTCATTACAAATTCTTATCTATTAAACAATTTAAATATGTTTTTCTATATAACTAAAAATTTGACTTACTTTCAGAAAAGAGTGTATTATTTGAAATAAAAGGCATCAGTTGTTTTCTGAAAAATTGGTATCAACTATGTAGTTCACACCTAAGCTATAATATAGCATTAGGCTTGTTTTGACTGCTACTTTGACTTAAATAATTGCCAATAAATGTAAAATTTAGAGATACAATCACATACATTGGATTTAATGTGGTATACAAACAAATACAGTATGCTGCTGTTTAGGGTCTGCTAGAGCAATCTGCCACCAATTCTTCAAACATTAAATTCTACAACCCTTCAGCTAAACAATAATATAGGCTGGAGGTGCACTGGAGAACGGGAAGGGATGCAGAATCATGTATCCAGTCATCAGTATGGGCTAGAAACGTGCCAAAGTAAATTATATATATGTATATGTGTATACATATACATATATATATACACACACATATATATGTATATATATACACCCACAGTTTAAGTTGACAGAATTAAGATGTACATATACACACACATTCACACTCCACAAACGTTGATTAAAATGAATACCAGCTAGGAGGTTAGGGACTTCAGGATTAAAATTTCTTCTCATATAATCCCTCCTATGTCTCTCTTCATAACTTTTGTTTGTTTCTTCCATTGAGATAACTATTTAGACAAAATGGAGCTACCTTCGAATGTATTATGCAATGTCTATTTTTTGATTAAGATCAAGCCTCTGTGTTAGTTTCCAATTTGGTAAAGCTCAACCTCAAATTTGGACAATGGAAAATAAGAGGAAGCATTATAGAAATCAACAAGTTGCAAATATATTTTTATTTTTTCCCTTAAAAAGCAGAGTATAGTAGATTTGAAGTGTGTCACCTTGATGGTCTGTGATATTTGGGTAAGATTTAGTAAGAGCAGAAATTCTTGGCATTTCTCTAATCTTTATTTCTATTATCTCCAATACTTTCAGATTTCAAAGCACAGTTTTGGTGCTAATTACTAGATTTTGACTTTTATGAAAACCCCACACCACATGTCCTGATTTTATCCCCGGTTGCGTGTGGAATCTGAAATGTGGTTTTATCAAAATAAACTCACACTTTAGTATGTGGAATTTCACTTGTAAAGTAGAGATCATAATTTCAAAAACAAACACAATTTGCACTTGGTTTTGCTTGAAAAAATAAAACTCTTGGCTGTGATCAGATGAAAAATGTTTTACTGAAGTACTGGATTTTTTCTGCAAAGTGTCTGTGGTTGAACCCATGTGAACGAGAACAACTTCGTTTTCCAAGGAAGCACCTTGGTATCTCCATATTTAATTGCTATATCTTAAGAAGAGGTTTTAAAAGTTTACTAAAAAATTATTTAATTCTTCTTCAAAAATCTAAACATCCACTCTGGCATTTCCTACTCATTTGAGTCAAGAACAGTGTTTGTAAAGATAAGTTCTAGGAAGAAAAAATTTTTAAGCTACTAATTGACAAAAACTATTGAATACATTGCTGTTCAATAAAAGAAAAAATCCAGTTATGAGGGTATTTCAAAATTTTTGTGAAGAAGTGGAATTAAAACTTTATTTTGGTTAAAATTTTTTTGAAATTCATGCAGTTTTTTTCATAATTTTTCATTTTCATCAATTTTTTGAAGATTCCTCATATGTAAGGATTTCAAAATTTTTGCACCAAAAATAAACTTATCCTTTAATTCTAATTTCTAGGAGCACTTTAAAATAACTTTGTATTTCCTTAGGATCAGATGATGCAGTACATGACATATCTCTGTTTGAATTCTAGCTCTTCCACTCTTCCACTCTTTTACCTTGAGCAGTTAAACAAACTATCACATTCTAAGCTTCTTAGTAAATGATATTAATTAATGGAATGATTTTGAAGTTGAAATGAGAACTGAGACCTGCAGAGTTTTAGAAAAGTGCTTGGAACACAATAGACACAGAGAAATTATTGGTGCCTATGATGGCATTTCAAGTCCACAGAGAACCAATTTTATCAGAATATTTGGGTTAATTAAGTTTTTATAGGTGAAACTCAAAGAATAGTTTGTGTCAGAAATACTTGTCATCAACCCTATCAAAAATTCTTGGCTGTTTCAGGCACTAAAACCACTCCAAAAATTAGTCCTCATGATCAAACCATTGCTTGGCACAGTTGGAGAAAAATGCAAGGAAATCTGGAAGAAAGGGACTTGCTTTGAATTTGTTTTGTAACATATAAGGTATACAGGACACTGCTGTAGGCCTCTGAGAACACTATAGACAGGAGAGATGTACAGAGGGTGGCCCTGTTGTCAATGGGGTTGAGCTGAGAGCCTCTTCTACCACTTATTGTTGTAAATCTTTCTGCAGGTCAATTAACCTCTGGAAGATAAATAGTGGTATTTATCTCAAAGAGTTATTTTGAGAACCTAATGAGATAATACAGGTTAAGTCTTAGCAAGGTTCCCAGCACATGACAAACATTCCAGAGATGGTTTAGTTTTCAGATGATTATTAGTCCTTCTTTCCTTTACAGGGCTCTTTCTTGGGGGCATCCACTCACCTTTCTTGAGGAACACAAAAGAAAATAGAATAACAAGTTCGCTTTTAAAGTTTCTCTTTCTGTTCAAGACAATTGTCACTTTACCGTAGCCCTGTTCTAGAAGGTTTATGTCTATATACTTACTGTATATTTTAAAAGGAATTATTGGGTCTTAATTCATCCAATTATTTGACCATGATAATCAGCTCCAGTTTCTTCATTTCTCCAAGTTGAACATACAGTAGCAATATGTGCACAAGTAGCCGTAGGCCTTTGGACTTCATCACAACAGCCTTTTTATGAGTCTGTTGTTAAGCTCTATCTTTATGTGATTCATCAAATTGAATAACACTGCTAGTCCTCTAAGAGTCTCTTACTCCATGAATGATTTATAACAAAAAGGAGCTACTTTATTAAAAGGTTCTTGTGCGGTAGAGGCTCTTGTGAGCTCAAAGAGCTAAGAGTTGCCATTATTACATTAGGAGAAATATATGTTTTTTCATGAGAAACAATGGTCAATGGGAAGTTCATCCATTTTAGGGGGTAGTCCCATTTTTTTTCTTACATTCCTCTTCTCTGAGTCTTTTCTCTAATCATTTTAAGCTATTCACCCAACTAATGCTTCTTGTGTGTTACAATGCCCTATGCCTGGCTAGATTACTGAATAAGATTGGCAGAACTTGCCCTTACAATGCTATTGCTAATGGTTCCCAAGGTGGGTTGCACATTAGAATCACTGGAGATTTGTTTTCAGAAGGTCCACATGTAACCATTATATCAGAGTCTTCAGGGTGTTGGTGTAGATACTGAAGCAGAGGAGTCTACTACTTTAGATGACCTAAAAAGGCCAGTGGACCGGAATACGGTGATCAAGAGGTACAAGGCAGAAGATAGATATGTTAGAGAAGCACAGTCTTGATCTCAAACCAATCTCCCCTCTCCCAGGAACTACCACTTGAGATAAAACTGAGGATGGACATTCAACCTAAAGGTTAAGACACTAGCTAAAATGCTCCTGTTCTCTATCAGTGTGCCTGGTTTTGGTTTTTTTTTTATTTTTATTTTTTTATTTTTTTTTGACAGGCAGAGTGGACAGTGAGAGAGAGAGACAGAGAGAAAGGTCTTCCTTTTGCCATTGGTTCACCCTCCAATGGCCGCCGCGGTAGCGCGCTGCGGCCGGCGCACCGCGCTGTTCCGATGGCAGGACCCAGGTGCTTATCCTGGTCTCCCATGGGGTGCAGAGCCCAAGCACTTGGGCCATCCTCCACTGCACTCCCTGGCCACAGCAGAGAGCTGGCCTGGAAGAGGGGCAACCGGGACAGGATCGGTGCCCTGACCGGGACTAGAACCCGGTGTGCCGGCGCCGCAAGGCGGAGGATTAGCCTGTTGAGCCACGGCGCTGGCCATGGTTTTGGTTCTTGTATGGTTTTGATGGTTTTGGTTCTGAATGGTCCATGACTCCAGATTTCTGCTAATGCAGACCTTGGGGAGGCAGCAGTGATGCTCACTCAAGTGATGAGGTTCCTACACCCACAGAGGACACCTGGATTGAGATCTCCACTCCAAGCTTTGTTCCAGTCTATCCCCAGGTGTTAAGACTTTAGGGGGCAGGGAGAAGGGGAAAGGAATGAACCAGCAAATGGGAGTGTCTCTCTCTCACACACACACAAACACATATATCTGTCCATGTCTCTTCCTATATAAAAGTTAAAAGTAAATGTAACTGGATTTTTTTTTTTTATTTTTTTTTGATAGGCAGAGTGGACAGTGAGAGAGAGAGATAGAGAGAAAGGTCTTCCTTTGCTCTTGATTCACTCTCCAATGGCCACCGTGGCTGGCCCTGTGCCGCCGGCACACCGCACTGATCTGAAGCCAGGAGCCAGGTGCTTTCTCCTGGTCTCCCTTGGGGTGCAGGGCCCAAGCACTTGGGCCATCCTCCACTGCACTCCTGGGCCACAGCAGAGAGCTGGCCTGGAAGAGGGGCAACCGGGACAGAATCTGGCGCCCCGACCAGGACTAGAACCCAATGTGCCAGCACCACAGGCAGAGGATTAGCCTATTGAGCCGCAGCACCGGCTTGTAACTGGATTTAACAAGGCATTTATTCATACCAAAAAGCGTAATACATTTTCATTTTTATATTAAGGGTGGCTCATTAACAAGAGATTTTTGAATAACTCATGCTTCATTTCAAATATATTCCAGAATGTGAAATCTACTTAATGTGGCCTTCACCTTAATTTTCAAAGTAGGGTCAAGGAAATCTCAAATGTTTGTAGGAAATTTTCTTAATCACTTGAATTGCAGATGCCAATTTTTTTTTATCTCCCTTCCCTCACAACACTTTGCTTCTAGAATATTTCATGTATCCAAATTCCATCAATTAGTAACAAAGGTTACAGTTGCATAGTTCCTTTTTAGTTGCTTCTTCATATACAGTTTTTCAGACCCATTGGTAATTTATCATGTGGCCTCAGTGTCATCCCTTAGTCTCTACAAAGATGGGATCACAGAATAGAATAGCATGACAGTAGGATAAGCATGAGATATTTGGAATTCATCAGTATTGTTTTGGTATGTATAGTTCCTGAACCTTACTTAAAATTATGTTTGGGTAAAGTTATGAGTTGTGAGGCTCTTAATCTACAGTCATGATGTGAGTGTGGCCTCATTTGACTGTATGTTTAGAAAGATAGGTTGGGGGCTGGTGCTGTGGCATAGCAGTTAAAGCCATTGCCTGCAATGCTGGCATCCCACATGGGCACTGGTTCCAGTCCCAGCTCCTCCACTTCCAATCTAGTTCCCTGCTGATGCCCCTGGGAAGGCAGTAGAGGTTTGCTTGGGTGCTTGGGCCTCTGCATCCACATGGGAAACCTGGAGGAGGCTCCTGGTTCCTGGTGTCAGCTTTGCCCAGCCCTGGCTGTTGCAGTCATTTGGGGAGTGAAACTTGGATGGAACATCGACCTTTCTCTCTCTGTCTCTCTCTCTCTCACTCTCTCTCTATCTGCCTCTGCCTTTCAAATAAATAAATCTTTAAAAAAAAAAGACAGGTGGATGCATAAAATCATCTAATGGTCTATTAGAATGTTGATTTGTTTGATTCATTAATACATAAGGAAATGTATATAGTAAGGAACTACTGGAACATACCTCTTTGGCTTTAATCCAAGAATGCTTATATGATTGAGGAGAATTTTTTTCCTAGGAGAATAAAGTTTAATAGTAATCAGATGTTCATTCTGGAAGTATAAGGATAGTAATGATTTTGTTTGAAACGATATTGAAATATTTGCCTTATATTCAGCGTGGTGTATGAACACACTAATGTCCAGGATACATACAGGAACCAATCTTACTTTTCTGAGTCATTTTTCAAAGTTTAATTGATACATAATTATACATATTTATGTGTGGTAACTCAATGTCTCATGAATTAATCAGAGTAATTTTTGCATTTCCATTTTCTTAAACATTTTTCTTTTCTTTATATTTAAACTCTGCTAACTCTTCATTTCTAGGTCTGTATAAAATCTGTAATATGTTGTCAACAAGACTCGCCCTCCTGTGCTGTGGAACACTGAAATTTATTCCTCCTGGCCAACTGTGTTTTGGTAACTCTGTCCAACTTCCTTTTATCTCCCTTTAAACTACCTTTCTTAGTCTCTAGTCATCACTATTTTATTTTCTTCTTCTATGAGACTAAACTTCACCTTTCCTTTCTGAAGGAAAACATGTATTTGTCTTTCTATGCTTGATTTATTTCACTTACCATAATGACCTCTGGTTTCATCCATGTTGTAACAAATGACAGGATTTCATTCTTTATTGCTGTTTAATATTCCATTGTGTACTTAAACCACACTGTCATTATCCTTCATCCACTGAAGGATATCTCAGTTGATTCCATATTTTGACTATTATATATAGTGTTGCAATAGTCTCATGAGTGCAAGTATTTCTTTAACATGCTCATTTCATTTCCTTTGAAAATATACTCAAAAGTGGTATAGCTGAATCGCTTGGTAGTTCTTTTTTCTTTTTCTTTTTCTTTCTCTCTTTTTTTTTTTTTTTTTTTTTTTTGACAGGCAGAGTTAGACAGTGAGAGAGAGAGAGAGAGAAAGGTTTCTTTTTCCATTGGTTCATCCCTCAAATGGCTGCTACGGCCGGCGCACTGCGCCGATCCAAACCCAGGAGCCAGGCGCTTCTCCTGGTCTCCCATGCAGGTGCAGGGCCCAAGCACTTGGGCCATCCTCCACTGCACTCCTGGGCCACAGCAGAGAGCTGGACTGGAAGAGGAGCAACCAGGACAGAATCCGGCACCCCAACCGGCACTAGAAACTGGGGTGCTGGCACCGCAGGCAGAGGATTAGCCAAGTGAGCTGTGGCGCCAGTCTGCTTGGTACTCCTATTTATAGTTCCATATTGTTTTCCACAGTGATTGTAATCATTTACACTGTCACCATAATACAGGAGAGTTCCTGTTTGCTACATCCTCATCAGCATTTGTTATTTTTGCTTTTTTGATAATGGCCATTCTGATTGGGATGAGATATTACCTCACCTCAGTTATGATTTCCATTTCCTTGATAATTAGTGATGTTGAGCATTTTTTTTTCACATCTTTTTTTCGCATCATATTGGTCCATTTGTGTATCTGCTCTTAAGAAATACCTATTTAGACCATTTTATTGAATTATTTGACTTCCGTTGAGTTTTAAAAATTCCTTACATATTATGGATAATAATCTCTTGTCAGGTGAATTGTTTGCAAACATTGTCTGCCATCCTGTAGGTTTTCTCTTACTCTGTTAGTTGTTTCCTTTGCTCACAGAAGGTTTGATACAATCCCGTATGTCTAGTTTTGCTCTCCTTGCCTGAACTTTTGAAGTCTTATCCAAATGCTCATTGCTTATATTGATGTATTGAAGTGTTTCCCCTGGGTTTTTTTCTAGTAGTCTTAACTGTTTCAGGTGTTACATATAGGTCTTTTATCAATTTTGAGTTGGCTTTTGAAGACATAAGAGATAGGGTCTAGATTTGTTCTTCTGCATATGGATGTTTTGTTTTTACAGTACTATTTATTGAAGAGTCTGTCCATCTCTCCATGTTTGTTCCAGGTGGCTAATGAAATAAGTTGGGGGGTCCGGCTCTGTGGTGTAATGGGTAAAGCTGCCGCCTGCAGTGCCTACATCCCATATGGGATCCTAGTTTGTGTCTCGGCTGCTCCACTTCCATCCAGCTCTCTGGTATGGCCTGTGAAAGTAGTAGAGGATGGCCCAAGTCCTTGGGCCCCTGCACCCATGTGGGAGACCTGGAGGAGGCTCCTGGCTCCTGGCTTTGGATTGGCGCAGTTCTGATCATTATGGCCAATTGGGGAGTGAACCAGTGGATGGAGGACTTCTCTCTCTCTCTGCCTCTCCTTCTCTCTGTGTATAACTCTGACTTTCAAATAAATAAATAAAAGAAAAATAAAAGAAAAAAGAAAAAGAGTTGTTTATAGATGGTTGGCTTTATTTCTAAGTTCTC